>NC_058417.1:44380598-44752616 GCF_002201575.2 Neomonachus schauinslandi | reverse complement strand
AAAAAAAAAAAAAAGAACTGGAGGGTGTTATGCTAAGCAAAATAAGTCAATCAGAGAAAGACATGTATCATATGACCTCACTGATATGAGGAATTCTTAATCTCAGGAAACAAACTGAGGGTTGCTGGAGTGGTGGGGGGTGGGAGGGATGGGGTGGCTGGGGGATAGACATTGAGGAGGGTATGTGCTATGGTGAGCACTGTGAATTGTGCAAGACTGTTGAATCACAGATCTGTACCTCTGAAACAAATAATAAATGTTAAAAGAAGAAGAAGAAGATAGCAGGGGGGGAAGAATGAAGGGGGGTAAATCGGAGGGGGAGATGAACCATGAAAGACAATGGACTCTGAAAAACAAACTGAGGGTTCTAGAGGGGAGGGGGTTGGGGGGATGGGTTAGCCTGGTGATGGGTATTAAAGAGGGCACGTTCTGCATGGAGCACTGGGTGTTATACGCAAACAATGAATCATGGAACACTACATAAAAAACTAATGATGTGATGTATGGTGATTAACATAACATAATAATAAAAAAATATTTCATCTGTTAAGAAATAAGGACATCATGTTTATCTAAGATTACCTTTTTTAGGATTCAGAAAAATAAATGTAAAGGATTTCCAAATGGTACTAATATTGTAAAACAACGAGAAGTATTCCTAAAAAATTTCCTTTTCCTTTGCTAAATGGTAAGATATCTGTTATAAATTTAAGAGATGAGGCCTTAATGATCTTTAGATTTCACCTCTCAAATGCAACTAGCCTTACAAGAATGCTTCTGCATGTTCATTTCCAAATTTCTGCAGGTTAAATACATACTCTATCATCAGTAGCTTTAAAAGATTTTACAGACAAATGAAAATTTAAAAAAACTGGGGACCAACAAAGGATTGCTACTTTTTATTTATTATTATTATTATTTTTTTTTTAAAAGATTTTGTTTATTTATTTGACAGAGACAGAGCGAGAGAGCAAACACAAGCAGGGGGAGTAGGAGAGGGAGAAGCAGGCTTCCCCGTGGAGCAGGGAGCCCGATGCGGGGCTCGATCCCAGGACCCTGGGATCACGACCCGAGCCGAAGGCAGATGCTTAACGACTGAGCCACCCAGGTGCCCCTATTTATTATTTTTTTTAAAGGAGGCTTTATACCCAACGTGGGGCTTGAACTCACAACCCCAAGGATCATGAGTCACATGCTCTACCGCCATGCGCCCTGCCATGTAAGAACATTTAAAGTGCCACTACCATCTACTGTCACCATTAGTTCATAGAATAAAAATATTTTAATATTAAAAAAAACAGGAAAGACAACAAATTCTAGGCTGTTTCTCTTTTCTTATTTTGTAATGGGACTAAGGAAAACTTCAGATGGACTGGTGCTTAGGAGCCATTGTTCTAGCCGACAAGTGCCTGGAAAAGTTTCTAAGCCCTCTAACCTTTGTTTTTATTCCCTTGTAAAACTGTATTCACCAGGGATTCCCTACTGCCCTTGCTTATATGTATACTTAAATGCTGGAACTGACTTGCTTATTAGCAGCCCCATTCTGACACTCTGCCCCTGAGAGAAATAAGAATTACAGAGACTGCAAGAGAAGAGATGGTAGTTAGTACCATAGTCAGAACTAAATCCTACTGCATGGGATTTTACTAGTATACTGTATAAGAATTATCAAAAGTGAAAAAAAAAAAGAATTATCAAAAGTGAAAGCAAGGCTCATATCAGACAACATTTTGTTCAGAAAAGCTGTACATGTGAATTATCTTCCTTTTAGTTGTGGTAACAAATTAGTATCTCCTTTCATTGCATATCGATGGCTGAAGCAAAAGCTCACCAGGAAACGTCAAAACTTTTTCATTTGTTTTGTATGTATGTGTTCTATTATATAAAAAAAAATTTTTTTCAAGCGAGAGCATGCACATGCACACGCAGAGTAGGGCAGAGGGAGAGAGAATCTTAAGATGGCTCCACGCCCAGTGTGCAGAGCCCGATGCAGGGCTCGATTTTATGACCCTGATATCATGACCTGAGCCGAAATCAGGAGTCGGATGCTGAAACAACTGAGCCACCCAGGCATCCCTGTATATGTTTTAGCCATCACACTTGTAGAACCTTTAAGTATTTTGAAAATATAGACTTTCATTTTTTAAAAAAAGATTTTATTTATTTGAGAGTTAACAAGTGAGAGAGAGAGAGAAAAAGAGAGAAAGAGCACGAGCAGGGGGAGAGGGAGAAGCAGACTCCCCACTGAGCAGGGAACCCAATGCAGGCTCAATCCCAGGACCCTGGGATCACGACCTGAGCTGAAGGCAGACGCTTAACGACTAAGCCACCTAGGCACCCCATGACTTTCATTTTTTAAAAGAAAAATGTACAATTTGCAATCTAGCTTCTGTATCTAAACTGAAAATGTTTTCCACTGAACTTCCCTGGAAAGAAAGCTTCAGCTACTTTTAAAAATTCTCTATCTTAAAAATTATTGCAATAAAATTTATTTAGTTAATTGTGAAGATCTTAACTGTACACTTTGATCAGTTTTGACAAATATGTATATATACTCATGTAACTAACATCCCAATCAAAATATAAAACATTTCCATCATTCCAGAAAGTTCTTAGATTCCCTCCCAATCGTCAATAGGCAATCACTCTTCTATCACCATAGACTATATACATTTGCTTCTTTTGCTTAACATCATTTTGAGATTCATCTACTTTGTTGAGCATATTATTAGTTTATTTCTTTTTAATATTATGAAGTATTCCATTGAGTGAATATACTACAATTTGTTTATCCATTCTTCTGTTGATGGACATTTGGGTTCTATCCAGTTTTTAACTACTATGGATAAAGCTGCTATGAACATGCTTGTACAAGTCTTTTTGTAGACATATGTTTTCATTTCTTTTGGGTAAATACATAGGCATAGAATTTCTTGGTCATAAAGGAGATTTATATTTTAACTTTATAAGGAACTGCCAAATAGTTTCCAAAGTAGTTGTACCACTTTATACTCCCACAGCAATGTGTGAGAGCTCCAGTTGCTTATCACTGTCACTGACATTTGATGTTCGACCTAAAAAATTTTAACTATTCTAGTGGGAGTAAATTGGTGTCTCATTTTGATTTTAATTTGCATTTTCCTGATGACTAATAATGTTAAACACTTTTTCATGTGCTTGTAGGCACACTTGTGTGTCTTCTTTTGTGAAGTGTCTTAATCTTCTGTTCATTAGGATTATGTTGAATCTACAGACGAGTTTGGGGAAAAATTCTAATCTACAAACATGGTGTATTTTTTCCATTTACTAAGTTTTTAAATCTCACTCTGCAATGTTTTGTAGCTTTCACTGTGGAGGTCTTATACATCTTTCGTTAAATTTTTTTCTTAAGTATTTTGATGCTACATAAAATATTGTTTGTTCCAGTTATCTACTGCTGGATCAGACAGGTAGGGGTTAAATGGCTGTGCTGAAATCATCTGGAACAAAAACTCCAATGTCAGGGCAGTCAACTGGAACACTTACGTTGGTTTGTACTTCTTTACTTTTTACGTGACAATGCAATCCTCCAAAAGCAAGTGTTTCAGTGAACAAGATGGAAACTGCACGGACATTTATGACCTAGCCTAAAGATGTCACATACCATCACTGTATAGTAGTCTACTGGTTGAAGCAGTCACAAGCCTACTAAGATTCAAGAGGAGGAGACAGAGACCCCCAACTCTGGGTAGGAGGAATGTCAAAGACTTTACAGCCATCTTTTAAAACTGCCACACTACCGGGGCACCTGGCTGGCTCAGCTGGAGGAGTGTGTGACTCTTGATCTCAGGGTTGTGAGTTCGAAGCCCACATTGGGTATAGAGATTACTTAAATAAACAAAAAAACTTAAAAAAAAAAAACCTGCCACACTACTTTTTAAGTTTCAGTTTTTAATTGTTTTCTGCCAGTATAAAAATACAATAGATCTATGCATTTTGGCCTTATAGCCTGGAGTTCTATATTTATAGTTCTAGTAGGGTTTTTTCTTTTGTAGATTCCTGAGAGTGTTTTAGGTACATAATCTACAAATAAAGACAGTTTTATTTCTTCCTTTTCAATCTTTACTATTTGCTTGTTTGCTTTCTTCTTGTGGTAGCTTGGACTACCAGTGGAATGTTGAATATTTAATATAAGTGGTGTGAGTGAGGGAACATTCTTGTCTTATTCCTGATATTAGGGGGAAAATATTTAACATTTCATTGTTAGCTGTGTGTTTTTTGGAGTTTTCCTTTATTAGACTAAGTTTTCTTCTATTCCTAGTTTGCAGAAAGTTTTTATTGTTAATTGTAATATTTGGTCAAATGCTTTACTGCATTTATTGAGAAGATTATGTATGCAAAATTTTACATAAATATATATTTATATAAAGACATACAGATTTTCTCATTTATTCTGTTAATATGATAAATTACCCTGATAAACTTTCAAATGCCCTTCAACAGATGAATGGATAAAGAAGATGTGGTCCGAATATACAATGGAATATTACCCAGCCATCAAAAAGGATGAATACCCAACTTTTGGGACTGGAGGAGATTATGCTAAGTGAAGTAAGTCAAGCAGAGAAAGTCAATTATCATATGGTTTCACTTATTTGTGGAACATAAGGAATAGCATGGAGGACATTAGGAGAAGGAAGGGAAAAATGAAGGGGGGGGAAATTAGAGGGGGAGACGAACCATGAGAGACTATGGACTCCGAGAAACTGAGGGATTTAGAGGGGAGGGGGTTGGGGGAATGGGCTAGCCCGGTGATGGGTATTAAGGAGGTAATGCACTGCATGGAGCACTGGCTGTTATACGAAAACAATGAATCATGGATCACTACATCAAAAACTAGATGTATTTTATGGTGACTAATATAACATAACATAATAAAATAAAATAAATAAACTTAACATTGCATTCCTGATCGAGTAGGACTAATTGATTTGCTCTTAGTTTTTTCAGGATTTTGCTATTATGGTCATGAGGAATACTGATCTGTAATTTTCTTTTCTTACGAGATCCTTACCATATTTTGTTTTCAGTGTAACACTTGCCTAATAAAACAAGTTGAGAAATGTTCCCTTCTCCTCTAGTTTTCTGAAGACATATGTGTATGATTGATATTATTTCTTCATCTTTTTAATTTTATTGTTTTTGCAGAAATATTTCTTCTTTAAATGTTGAAAACAATTCATCAGTGAAACCATCTCAGCCTAGAGTTTTTTGGTTGAAGATTTTTTTTCCCTTTTAAATTACAAATTAAATAGGTAAGGGCTATTCAGATTTTCTATTTCTCCTTGAGTCACTTTTGGTAAGCTGTAATTTTTGGAGAATTTGTCCAGTTTATGTTGTTGAATTTATGTTATAAAGATGCTTGTAATAATCCCTTCTTTTTTCTTTTTTTTTTTTTAAAGATTTTATTTATTTATTTGACAGAGAGATAGAGAGAGAGCACAAGTAGGCAGAGTGGCAGGCAGAGGGAGAGGGAGAAGCAGGCTCTCCGCTGAGCAGGGAGCCGGACGCAGGGCTCGATCCCAGGACCCCCAAGATCATGACCCAAGCCGAAGGCAGCTGCCTAACCAACTGAGCCACCCAGGCGCCCCTCCCTTATTTTTCTTTTAACGTGTATAGGAACTATAGTGCCATCTCCCTTTTATATCTGATGTTAATTTGAGTTTTTTTCTCATTTTCTTGATCAGTCTTGCTAGGGGTTTATTCATTTTAAATATTAATTTTTTTTCTATTTATTGATGTCTGTTCTTGATTTTACTCTTCTTTCTGCTTACTCTGGGTTTATTTTCCTCATTTTTTTTCTAGTTTATTACATCAGAAACTTAGACATTGATTTTACACTATTCATTTTGAGATACTTTATCATTTCCTCTGTGATTTCTTGTCTCATTGGTTATTTAGAAGTATGTTGTTAAATTTCTAAATATTTGGGGATTTTATTTGTATCGATTTCTCATTTAGTTCCATTATCCCAGATAACATTTTCTATAAGATTTTAATATTTTGAAACCTTCAGACTTGGTTTTATGGCCCAGAGTATGGTCCTTGTGTACTTGAGAAGAATATATATTCTGCAGTTATTGGGTAGTAGTCTATAAATTGTGAGTGGATCAAGTTGGCTTACAGTGTCATTGAAATCTACACACTTGGTTTTTATCTGCTTGTTCTAATACTTATTGAGAGGTGTTAAAATCTCCAGCTATGATTATTTGTCTATTTATCTCTTTAGTTCTATAAGTTTTTGACTCATGTATTTTTTTCACTTAAAAAACTTTATTTTGAAATTTTTCATTCTTTTAAAAAATATGTAGTAGTGAAGTATGGTTGATATACAATGTTGTATTTGTTTCAGGTGTACAACATAGTGATTTGACAATGATTCATGTAATTTGAGCCTCTGTTACTAGGTATATACACACTTAGGATTATTTTATCTTCCCAGAAATTGGTCTCCTTTTATGTTTATCAAATGGCCCTCTGGTAACATTTCTGGTCTTGAAGTCTGCTCTACCTCACATTAATATACCCACTCCAGCTTTCTTATGCCACATGGTTACATGGTATATATTTTTCTTTCTTTCTTTTTTTTCCATGGTATATATTTTTCTATCCTTTCACTTTCAATCTGTGTCTTTGTATTCACATAACCCTCTTGTAGATAGCATACTGTTGGGTCTCACTTTTTATTTGATCTGGTAGTTTCTGCCTTTTTTAAAAAGAAATGCTCAGTCCATTTAAAATAATGTAATTATTGATATGACTGACTTTAGGTATAGCATTTTGCTTTTCATAAAAATTTAATTTGATTTGTGTTTTTGGTTCAGTTCTACAGCACAATGATTCGATATTTGTATAGTACACTGTGAAATGAAAACCACATGTCTAGTTAACATCTATCACCTTACAAAATTATAAACTTTCTTTTCTTGTGATGAGAACTTTTAAGACCTACTTTCTTAGCAAGTTTCAAATATGCAATACAGTATTATTAACTATAGTCACCATGCTGTATATTTCCATGACTTACAAATTTTATAACTGGAAGTTTTTATCTTTTGACCCCTTTCTTCCATTTCTCCCATACCCCACCTCCCACCTCTTGCAACCATCAAAGTGTTCTCTGTATCTATGAGATTGGTTTTTGTTTTGTTTTTAGTTTTTTTTAGATTCCACATACAAGTGAGATCATACAGTATTTTTCTTTCTCTGCTTAACTTACTGCTTCTTTTTTTAGCAGCCTAACACAACATCCATTTTATTTTCTTATATTGCTTTTTTTTTTAATTTTAATTAAAATTTTTTTAAAATTTGAGTTGACACACAAATGTTACATTAGTTTCAGGTTTATGACATAGTCCAACTTCTCTATACATTATATATCCTTACTACCAGTGTAGCTACCATCTGTCACCATATAACACTTTTATGATATCACTGACTATAGTCTCTAAGCTGTGCCTTTTATCCCCACTTGTTCCATTTAAAAAAAAAATATTGTTTTTCTTTCCTGCCTTCTTATTGGTTGATAAAATAATATTTTAGTATATCATTTATTTTATAAATTGTGTTTTCAGCTATTGCTCATGATGGGGATTTTGTTTTAAAAGTAAGAACATGGGGGGGCGCCTGGGTGGCTCAGTGGTTAAGCGTCTGCCTTCGGCTCAGGTCATGATCCCGGGGTCCTGGGATCGAGCCCCAAGTCAGGCTCCCTGCTCAGCAGGAAGCCTGCTTCTCCCTCTCCCACTCCCCCTGCTTGTGTTCCTGCACTCGCTGTCTCTCTCTCTGTCAAATAAATAAATAAAATCTTTAGAAAAAATAAAAAATAAAAAAAACAAAAGTAAGAACATGGGGATCAGGTGGAATAATTAAATTCACTTAGAATAATATTTACCAATAAGGATATCTAAAGCTGCGTATGGAGACCTACATGAGCAGCAGATGTATCTAGAAGCAAAACTGAAACACGTGAGTCATGGCTGAAAATCTAGAGCTGGATCTGCAAGCATTTGGATATTCTCCTTGAATAAGTCGTAAGATGTAAATCCTCGTATCACTGTCCTTCTTTCAAGGCACTCAGTATGTGAGCAATTTCAATGTTCACTTATTTGTTCAAACTTCATTTCCTGAAATGTGTTCAAGGTGGGGTAACCAATACGAAGGATAAAAGATGAAGGAGAAAAGGTTCCTAACTTCAGTAGCATACAATATAGTCAAAAGGATAGGATAGGTACAGAAATAACTAATTCTTATAAAGCACATAGTATCTGTAGTATCTGACATATAGTTCAATAAATGTTAGTAATAAAATTTTAAATTCTTATCATGCACATAATAATGTGTTCAGTACCCTAAATTAAAAACTAAAAAAAACCCACCTAATATCAATTTGGAAGAATACTGTATCTTACTAGAGGGTGGCAGGGGGATCAGCAGGCCTTTTATGAATGAGGTGGCATTTAAGCTGGTTATTGAAAGATGGGCGGAAGATTCTAATAGAGATGTAAGCAGAAGGCATAACAAGAAATGGAACAATGAGCAAATGTATGGAGGCAGGAACACGTAAGTGAGTGTTTAAGAGCCAGTGAGTATTTTACATGTAAACACGGGGTTCATACAGGTAAAAGTATATAGTGAGGCTGGAAAGTGGGTTTGGACCCATGCCGTCAAGTACCTTATATGCTAGACTGAGAAGCTGGAAGTTAATTCAGTAGCAATAGGAAGTCAAGTTTCTGAACAGGGAAATTAAGTGATGAAAGTGATACTTGATGAAGCTTTATTTGAAAGGAGTACATAAAGTCTACAAGACTGCACGGATTGGGGCAGAGTTTTCCTACTAGGTATGTCAAGAATGGGTTAGAGGTGTGCTTAAAAATGAATCTCTTTAGGGGCGCCTGGGTGGCTCAGTTGATTAAGCGACTGCCTTCAGCTCAGGTCATGATCCTGGAGTCCCGGGATCGAGCTCCCTGCCGAGCAGGGAGCCTGCTTCTCCTTCTGACCCTCCCCCCTCTCATGTGCTCTCTGTCTCTCTCATTCTCTCTGTCTCAAATAAATAAATAAAATCTTTAAAAAAAAAAAAAAATGAATCTCTTTAGCCCTCAGGGCTCTGGGGGCTTGGCACAGCTGTAACCTCAAGGCCAGTTATATCTAGCTATAAGGAGTTGCGATTTTTTAGCTCAGTATGCTATACAAGTTTTTATAATTTTCTAAGTGTGCTATGATATGAAAGAAGCATTAAACTAAAAACCCAGAGAAGACCAGGAAGGGTAGTAATATAGACATGATGCCATGAGCAACTGAAGGGTCTTTGGGGTAACAATGGCAGGAAGGAATTTGAGACTGATGGATGTGAGAAAACATCACGAAGGCAGAATTAGCAGGATGTAGACTGATCGTACAGAAAATATGCTTTAAAATATCTGTGGAGAAATTCCAAGATTTAAAAAAGTCCAGGGTACGGAGAAGCTAATACGTAGTAGAGGTACACAGAGGTCATCAGAATTGAGAAGAGAAACTCTGATATCCAAGTAACTAGTATGGAGGTTGAAGTAACTGAAGACGGTGGCCGAGAGAAAGGAAATTATGGTCACTTTTTCTTACTGAGTACCTCCAAAACCTTCAAGAAAGATATAAAAGTCTCTCAGGAATAAACACAATTGCTCAGGAACCTCTTGCTCACTCAAGTCCTCTTCTCTGGCTTCCAGCACGGACTAAACACTGTTAAGGGGATGGGGTAGACATGGGCGAAGGAGGAGATGCTGGTGCATAGGCCACAGCTGACACCAGAATTGCAGAGGAAAGAGGGAGGAAGGGCATGAGCATGAGAGGGAGATGGGTTCCATTTTATTTATTTTTATTTTTAAATATTTTTATTGTTATGTTAATCACCATACATTACATCATTAGTTTTTGATGTAGTGTTCCATGATTCATTGTGTATAACACCTAGTTCTTCCCCCCATTTCTTAAAAATATCTTAAATACCTTTTAAATAGTTTTTAGTGGAAAGCTGAGGTTTAAGACATACACAGAGTTGGGCAGCCATGGATACCATTTTATTTTACCTGACTGTGGAGTAAAAAACAAAACAAAACAAAAACAAAAACAAAAAACCCCAAACACAGTGATGAGGAGGTTTCTAACCATACAAACTCCACAACATGCAGTTGGAGCCATGGTTTTACTGATTTTTTTAATTCTACAGAAAGGACTAGAAGCTCTACTACTTTTAGTACAAGAAAAATGTATTCTATTTGGAAGCGAGAACGAGAATTTTTAGAGAGAAAGAAGGAAAGAAGTAGCAGTTCCTGTAGGAATTTTCATTTTTTTCAAAGTAAAATCTTTTCTCTGTTAACTGTATCCTATGGGACATCAGCTATGGCACATTTGGCTCTGGCAATGTGATAAAAATCATCATTTCTATGGCACACTCTAGGTGAACCTGGGCTCCAAAGCTTCCACCTTTCGCCTTCTGTGCACCCCATCTGTACCTTTGTGGAGATTCTCCAGGGGCTCCAGGACTCCCCTCCGGAAGGAGGCCATGGGGTCTTGAACACAGGACCGAAGGCTCAGCATGCTCTGTAAGTGAGGCTCCCGAAGAAGCTGCTCCCGATAGGCTGTCAGCTGAGGTGAGCGGCAGAGCAGGGCAGCAACATTGTGGACAAATTCTGGGACCAGGCAGGTGTAGGCATTATCTGCTTGGCAATAGTGATAGGCAACCACCTACAACAGAAAGATGAGAATGCGAACAGGTTTACCAGGAGCAAGAACAATAGCCATGGTTACTGTATGATCATTCTCTAACATTGTCTTCCGTCTCCCCATTCCTCAACTTCTTCAAGTAAAAACAAAAGCTGCTATCTCAGAAACTGCCTGATCTAAGATCAGAAATTTGATACACTATTTCTATCGTATACACATATCATAATTCACAATTAAAATTTATAAATGCAAATTGAGTTTTGGATTATAAGATTCCTTTGCAGAATTTGGGTTTTAGATTATAAGAAAAAGGAAACAAGCCTGAGAATAAAGATTTACATTTATCTCTCTAATATTTATTCAGCATGGAACAGTACAGGAAAAAGTCCAATCTTGTAATAAAGCATTAGGAATAAAATGATCCCAGAAAAACCTTGTTAATCTCAATAAACACATATACTTACTAACTCCTTACTTTTAAAAATTAATGTTGTTGTAAATAGCTTTATAAAAAATAATTCAGATTTAAGAATTATCATTAGTATTTTCTAGCACCCAGACACAACCAGAATTAGATGACAGGAAAAAGGAAACGACTGAGATTTTTGTTAGCTGCAGGTCTTAAATTCAAAGAACTTGGAAAATGTGTGAGTCTTAATATCATCCATCCATCTGGGCTGTCTGGCTGGAACCTGGTTTTAACCTCTGGGTTTTTTGTTTGTTTGTCTGAATTTGCACAGAGCTCATTCCATACCTTCTGGTTGTTCTCTTTGCCTCAAGGGTAAGTGCAGAGGGTGATTTTAATCTACAGCACTCTGCTGGCTCAGTACTCACGAAAGTGAAGTGACTGAGGAGATAACATGAAATTGGCAGGGGAGATTCAGCTTGAATGTATGGAAAGTACTTGGCATGGTGCTCAGCACAAAGAAGGTGCACAGTGATGTCAGCTGATGCTGCCATCATCATCATCATCATTGCCTTCCCCTTCTCCTCCTCTTCCTCTCCATCATTATCATCATTGCTTTGTGCCTTTAGGCAGGTGAAAATTACCCTAGGAGCATTCATAGATATACTACTGGGACTCCAGCTCTTCTATCATCTCTCAGAAAACAGTCATCCACTAAAGTGTTCTATTTTGAAAAGACTCCTAATCTATAGGTATGGTCATTCTTGCTCTTTAACAAATACTAGAAATGTCACTTTTTTTTTTTAAACATTTTTTTTTTTTAAACCTGAAATCCTTCTCATTAAGCACACAGAGAAATTTAATACTGGAAATGTTACTATCCATAGAAAGCTGAGGATAGGAATTGCTTATGAGTGAAGCAATGATATGTGAGCACAATATGGAATTGGAAATGAGAAGTTATATCTAAAAAATCTCCACTCTTCTTTAGATAGATTGGCCATTGCTTTATTACCTATCTTGAGCACAATGTAAGGAACCAAAGAGAAAACCTGGCAGCAACTGATCTGTCCTCCCAATGAACAGTGAATGTCAGTGGTTATATCCACATGGATACAAATATCCACTTCATAAAAAGGAAACAGCAAACCTCTGAATCAATATGAACTTTCATCACATTTTACCTTGACTGCTTCCACATGTCAAAGTGAAGCACAGCTGAGCAAATCAGCTCTAACTTACCCTCTGCCTAAAGTAATGGGATAGAAGTTTGAAGATAAAAATTCAGCAATTTAGGAAAAGGTTTTTCTTACTGATTTTATTAAAAATTATCTGTGCTAGGGGAGGGGGGTGGGGGGAAAATCATCTGTGCTCTTAGCTGAATGAGGTTTTATCTAACAAAGGACATTGCTAAAGTTACCCCTTCTGCGGCTACCTTTCTTTCTTTTAGTTTAAAATATTTCTTCAGCATTCCAAATATAAAGTCTTGATCGCTTTGCAGAATTCAGGCAGAAAGACCATTCAACATTTTCACGAAATTTGCACTGTGGCTAAAAATAGGTTATTTACTAAACATTTCAAAGCAGTCATGTAGCATGTGTACATAGAACATGCACACATAGTAACTGACAAACACAGGTGCATTTGTCAAACCTATTTGGTACTTCCTCTAAATTGTCTATTGACATCATCTACAACTTTTCCTACATATACAAATAGGAAACAAGTCTGCTAATGTAGTTTTTTTTTTTCTTCAGTCTCTCATTGTACCAGTGTTCAGTGGTATTAGATTTTTCCCGGCAGCCTTGAGAAAGTTATCATGGCCACCTATATTCAGTCACTATCATTCCAACTTCTTGGAAATGATTCAGAATTAGTCTATCCCCCAAATCAGCAGGTAAAACCTTTATCCTTGAATTCTTGTCTACCCCTAAAATCAGCAGGTAGAACCTTTCTCCTTGAATTCTTGTCTCTCATGAGGATTTGTTGAAATTTCATTTTCAACTATGCATAATTTCTCTCCATTTCAAGTTTGTCTTACGTTAAATCCCTAGACTTTTTATTAAAATAATTCTAGCCAAAATATGTCTGATATGGCCAGAATTATATTAATTCTTTGGGAAAGACAGTGAGTAAATTTTATTAATTTATTTTTTAGAGAGGGAGAGGGAGAGGGAGAATCTTAAACAGGTTCCACACTCAGCACAGAGCCTGACGTGGGGCTTGATCTCATGACCCTGAGATCAGGACCTGAGCTGAAATCAAGAGTAGGACACTTAACTGACTGAGCCACCCAGATGCCCTGATAGAAAGTAAATTTTAAATTACTCCTATGAGGGAAGAAAGAAAAAAACAGGTTTGCAGGCTATATAGACAAAAGAAAAGACTGGAGGTCAGTATAGCTTTGGGTATAAGAAACTTTGATTTGGGGCCCTTGGCTGGCTCAGTCTGTGGAACATGCGACTCGAGCTTGGGGTTGTGGTTAAGTTTAAGCCCCACCTTGGGTGTAGAGATTACTTAAAAAAAAAATCTTTAAAAAAAATAAAATAAAAATAAAAAACTTTGATTTAGTGCTGTATAGAAGAAATCATAAGATGAAGTATAATCCTCATCAAAGGGCCAAATGACTGAGTGGCAGCAAATCTGTCAGGCTCATGTTAAAAACCCCAGGCCTTCACTCTCCAGACTCTTTTCTACTTCAAATGAATAATCTGTGACAGGATTAAGCTAATCTCACATAAAGAAGAGAACAGCTCTATGTGGAATTCATTTGGAAATAAAAACTTTATTTACATAATGACTGGCATTTGTACCATTTAAATTCTAATGTTGCAAACACCCTCCCTTCAGGTCTGCTCTCATATTCTTATTCCATGTCTCCTTTTCATCACTCCTTGAATTCCCTCATCCCCACCTGACTGACTTCTTGCTCAGCACATTGCTTCCAACACTTTAGTGTGGCTTCTAATATTTCCAGGGACCTGGAGGTTTAGTATGAATAACGACCTTTTCTTGCCTTTCCCTGTCCCTCAACTCTGACTCTAATCTTTACCCTGGGGCTAGAAGCTAAGAATAGCTTCCAGACTTGGGTTCTGCCTCAGTAATTTTCCAGCTTGTAGATCTTTTTTTTTTTTTTTTTGGCAGTAGGACTTTTATTTATTTTTTAACTTTTTATTTTGAACTAATTTTAGACTTACAGAAATGTTGCAAAAGTAGTACACTGAGTTTCTGTATATCCCTCACCCAGCTTCTCTTTTTATTAGTATCTTACGTAACCATAGCATAATTATCAAAACTAGGAAATAACACTGGCACAATATATTATTAACTAAAAGCATTATTCAAATTTCACCAGTTTTCCACTAATGTCCTTTTTCTGTTCCACGATTCTATCCAGGTCCCTGTATTGCATTTAGTTGTTATTTCTCCTCAGACTCCTGTAGTCTGTAGAGCTCCTCCGTCTTTGTCATGACCTTGACACTTGTGAAGAGTACTGATCAGTTATTCTGGTGAATGTCAATTTGAGTTTGTCTGATGTTTTCCTCATAATCCAACTGAGATTTCTGGGCAAGAATACCACAAAAACAATGTTGTGTCCTTCTCAGTGGATCATATCATGGGGCCCACGATGTTGATATGTCTTGTTACTGACGACGCTGACCTTGATCACTTTGGTTAAAGTAAAGGTTTCTGCCAGATTTCTCTACTATAAAGTTACTCTCTTTCCCTTGGTAGTTAATAAATATCTTGGGGGAGACACTGAGACAATGCAAATCCTGTTTCTCCTCAAACTTTTGCCCACTGACTTTAGTATCCATCAGTGGATCTTGTCTGCACCAATTATCACGTAGTGTTTGCCTGAGAGTGATGTTCTATTTCCTCCCTCTTTCCTTCTACATTTACTATTAGAATTCTACTGGAAGAAAGAGCTATCCCTTTTCCCCCATTTATTTACTTGAGTGATTTAATAAATATGGACTTATTTTATTCCATTGGTTATATCCAATACTATATTTTGTTGCTCACTTTGTTCCAGCTTCGGTCATTAGGATTTTCTTCAGGTTGGTATCTGTATTCTTTCAAGAAGCCCCCCAACTTTTAAAAAGCACTTTCTTGCTTTCTGGTACCACAAGATGCCCCAGGCTCCTCTTATATTTACCCTGCCCCAGACCTGGCATTACCTAACTTCTTCAGAGCCCTGGTTTCTTTTATTGGAGAATGGTGTTTATAAAACAAGATCTGAATAGTAGGCATGCTTATTGATGTCAAAGTGTCTTTGATTTGGGGCCCTCTCAGTGAAGAGAGCTAGGAAATGCACATACATATACTAACACATAAAGATTCATCTATATTTCTGTATCTCTCTCTATATATTTATTGAAATATCTACAGATATAGATATACATATTAAAAATTGTGAGTATATGCTCATATCTCAGATTTCAATCCAGTGCCACCTGGCTCACTTTAAATTTCCCTTTCCTCATTTGTTTTGTTTTTTTTTTTTAAAGATTTTATTTATTTATTTGACAGAGACATAGAGAGAGAGGGAACACAAGCAGGGGGAGTAGGAGAGGAAGAAGCAGGCTTCCCTGCAGAGCAGGGAGCCCAATGTGGGGCTCCCTGCCCAGGGTCCTGGGATCAGGACCTGAGCCGAAGGCAGAGGCTTAACGACTGAGCCACCCAGGCGCCCCTCCCTTTCCTCATTTGTTAACTTCTTTCTCCAACAGTGAGAAACCTGGGGTTGCTATTTACAATATTTTTATTTATCCAATCAATTCTAATACATACATGAAGAATTTTCAGAATTGCTAACCATACGCCTGCGAGAAACACATTTATTAATCAGAATATAGCATTTAGGCACAGTTATTTTTGTCTTTAGCCTTACAGTATTCAGTCAAGATGTTGTCTTCCAAACTGCCTTCTTCAGTGTGGTCATGTTATTCATTTGAAATACAGTTAGGTTTGGGGTGCCTGGGTGGCTCAGCTGGTTAAGTGTCCAACTCTTGATTTTGGCTCAGGTCATGATCTCAGGATTGTGAGGCTGAGCCCTGCATTGGGCTCCATACTCAGCATGGAGTCTGCTTGGGATTCTCTCTCTCCCTCTGCCCCTCCCCCTGCTCACATGTGTGCACTCTCTCTCACTCTAAATAAATGCATAAAATCTTGAAATACAGTGAGGTTTATTTGTGAATGTTTGGATTCTACTTTGGGCTTCCCCACCCCAACATACTGGTTGGTTTTAATTATGTTTTGGATATGTGAAACATCACTATGTTTCTAAGAGTCATAGCTATACAAAAAAATACATGCAAAGGAGTGTCATTCTCTCTTCATCTTAATGGGTACCCCATTTCCATTACCCATATCTTCCTATTCTCCATTCCCACCAACCAGCTTTAGGTAATCAGTATCTTTTCCTTCTGGTTTATCCTTCCTGCATTTCTTTTGCATAAGTAAGCAGATACGTGTGTATTTTTTTTATATCCCTTTCTTTCTTACATGAAAGTTAGCATCCCATACTCCTGTGCACTTTCCTCCCCACCTAACAATAGGTCCTGAAAATACCAATGATAATTACTGATATACAAGAATTGGCACTAAGAACTTTGTCTATCAAATCAAGAGGTTTTTCATGGACACTTTTTTTTTTTTTAAGATTTTTATTTATTTATTTGACAGAGAGAGAGACAGCGAGAGAGGGAACACAAGCAGAGGGAGTGGGAGAGGGAGAAGCAGGCTTCCTGCTGAGCAGGGAACCCGATGTGGGGCTCGATCCCAGGACCCTGGGATCATGACCTGAGCTGAAGGCAGATGCTTAACGACTGAGCCACCCAGGCACCCCTTCACGGACACTTCTAATTCATATATATTAGCTTACCTCCTCAAAATACTAATTGATTTGAAAATCTTACTGAAAAGGCTTCTGCTTACTGGCTTGTTATATAGTGAGAAGTAAGATTGCTGGCTTCTGCTCTATGCTTCCAAGAACTAGCTTATATACTTAAAATGTGACACATGGCACAATTACTAGGATAATAAGGTGCCATTTCTTGTACAACATTTACTATAAACTTAAAACTATCCCATCTCTAGGGGCAGACAGGTGCATTTAGATTTTGCTTAAGGAAGAAATAATCATGAAATTTAAAATATATCCCTTGAGTAAGTGTAAATAATCACTAATTTCCTACTTACAATATTTAACATTTTCCAAATCTTGAACATAAACACCAATTTTAATTTAAAGAGCCATTTCTTATACAATGTTCAATATAAATTTAAAGATAATCCCATCTCTAGGCACAAAAAAGATTTACATTTTGCTTAAGATAGACACGATCATGGAATTTAAAATGAGATCACTTTTTTTTTTTAAGGATTTTTTACTTATTTATTTGACAGAGAGACAGGCAAGAGAGGTAACACAAGCAGGGGGAGAGGGAGAGGGAGAGAAGCAGGCTTCTGGCGGAGCAGAGAGCCCAATGCAGGGCTTGATCCCAGGACCCTGGGACCATGACCTGAGCTGAAGGCAGATGCTTAACAACTGAGCCACCCAGGCACCCCAAAATGAGATCACTTAAGTGTAGTCACTAATTTCCTACAAACAATATGTAACATTTCCCAAATATTGAACACAAACTTCTTGAGACTTTTTCTCTTGATGAGAGAGAGAGACTAAGAAGTGATAATGTGGGGAGATGTAATTCCTGGAGCTCTTTTCAGCACTCATCACGATCTGACATATTACATGTTTGTTTGTTGGCTTTCTCCCACTGGGAAAATGTGGGCTACGTAACAGTGGGGACTGTGTCTGTTTTGTTCACTGCCTTAACTTCAGTCTTGTATTTGATGCATTCCAAACTTCCATTCTAAATGAGTAAATTGATGATGATGATGGAAGCTCTTCAGCATTCAATGTATTTCCAAGGTGATATTTATTCTGATCTTCTAAAGAAGAAGCGGGAGCTAGTTTATCCAAAATATTTAGAAAAAAGCAGATGTCTTTTAAAGTTGCACTGAGTTAGCAATGAATATGAGGGAAATCTGAGACTGTTTCAGAAGCCCACTGATAAGTGGGGACAGTTAAAAACGTAGCTGGGGGAAATATGCTGCTTCGAGCTCTAGGCTGGGCTGGATGTCTATGAAGAAATTAGACCCTTATGATATTACAGATGACTCCCTGTTCCTCATTACTAATTAACCATGACAAGAGATTTCTCTGAATATTGGAAACAGACACGTTAAAACTCTGTTCTTCTGTTGAAAATCCTCAAAGATAAGGAGAATAAGAGACATGCAAACTCCACCTATATGGCTATCTGTCTATAATCTCAGATTATAATACAGAAGGTTAGAAAGTAGATGTATGATTCATAAATGACTTAGCAGACAGAAGAATGTGAAACAAATGTCTGCTGGGAGGAAGGACAATAGGATGAGGCCAAATCATCTGTAAAACCTCAGAAAAGCACAGGAGTTAGAAGCACCAGGTGCTGTGGAAGATCGGGGTGAGGAAGGGAATTGAAAATACAGACATTATTTGAAGTTTATATAAGGGGCAGTTAGCTCTCCAGACAGCCACACCCACCCTGCCAAGCCAGGTGACTACCTTCCCCAACACCCACAGGAAAGAGAATTAGATTCATTAGAGAAACAAAACCAGGGAAAATAGACTTAGGGATATCAGACACAGAATAGGTAAGGGTCAAGTGCAGGACTGAAAACAAGGGACTTGAGTAAAAGTCTGCATACTGAATGGTGAAACTCCAGCTCTTCTCTTGCCAGCTCTAGATACAGACCCAGGATATATATCCTCCAGGAAAGAGATGGGTGGATTTTTTGCTAGAGAAGATCAGCACAAAGAAAAAACTTTATGAACACTGACTTTTGGGTGTTTCCAACAAAGGCTGGTGGGTCATCTTACTGCTGTACAGTTAAGCTCTCTATACACATAAGCTTCCAATCAGTTTTCCAGTGCCTAAGTACTAAGGAAGAGATAAGAGAAAATAATCCATCTATAAAACAAGAACAGAATGCTGTGAAAAAGAAGGGAACAACTAGGGCAAAAGAAAGAGTTATTGGAAAACTATGACAGCCAATTCTTGTGAAAGGACTGGAAAGTGATGTTGTGAAAAATCTCTTAAAGTTAAATCAAAAACCAAAATAGAAAAACAAAAGTAGAATATAGTAAAGAAAACTAGAGCATCAGTATAAGAAATCTAATTTTTTATTAAAAAGAGTTGTAGAAGGAGAAAACAGAGCAGATGGTGGTGATAAAATTATCAATAAGTAGTACAAAAGCACTTCCCAGAATCAAAGACTATCTCCAGGTAGGTACCAAAACAATAAATGGAAAAAAGGCCCAAGGACAATGGTGATAAAAAAGAAGATCCTAAAAGTTTCTGGAGAGCAAAAATGGTATAAAGAATTAGGAATAAGGGATGCCTGGGAGGCTCAGTCAGTTAAGTGTCTGCCTTTGGCTCAGGTCATGATCCCAGCGTCCTGGGATTGAGTCCCTCATTGGGCTCCTTGCTCAACCTGCTTTTCCCTCTGCCTGCCGCTCCCCCTGCTTGTGCTAGCTCTCTCTCTCTCTCTCTGACAAATAGATAAATAAAAATCTTCAATAAAAAAAAGAATTAGGAATAAGAATATCATTTAATAACAAAATTATTAGAAGCTCAAGACAATGGAGCAATGCCTTCAAAATTCTGAGGGGAAATAATTCTTAACCTAGAATTACATTATGTCATAGAAATAGTAATGAATGAGAATGGAATAAAGATGTTTTTAGAAACTTAAGTTTTAAAAACTTACCTCCCGTGCACTGGCGGGTGTGCTCTACCAAAATGAAAGATAAAATCAAGAAAGAAGATGATGACATGGGATCAAACAAAGAAGAGAAGTAATGGGAATTTCCAGGATAATAGCTAGGTGGTAAGCCTCGAGAGCATCCTAGGTCCAGGCTGAGCTTGATGGAAGGCTCTAAGATAGATGTCTCAGGGGAAATGTAACTGATGTAGAAAACTGTACTGAGAGGCATTTTACAAAGCTATTAAGGATTATGGATTATAGCTACAGACTTGAAAAAGAATAAGCAAATTTTACTTTATTTTTTAAAATTTTTTAAGTAGGCTACACACCTAACGTGGGGCTTGAACTCACAACCCTGAGATCAAGAGTCACATGGTCACATGCTCTACCAACTGAACCAGCCAGGTGCCCCCTGTCAAGAATAAGCAAAATTTAAAATGAGGCATTTCGTGACCCCAGGAAAAACAAAATTGCTCAAGAAGGAAATGTTATCCTTGGTTCCACAATGAAACATATATGCACAGTACTAATCCTGAAAATACTATAATGTGGATTCAGACAAAAATCATGATATAACAGTATGAGATGATGGAGGGAGGAAGTAAAGTGAAAGACCTAAAATTCTCATCATCCATAAGAAGCAGCAAGAAATAACATATAAAACTGATGAAAAAAATTACAGCAGTATATGAATATTATTTAGAAACAGTGGAGGTAAAGATCAGAAGAACAGCCTCAGGGGTTGAAAGTGGCTGCCTTTGGCGTGAGGAGGGGAAAAGAATTGCTGGTTTTTATTATAAGTCTTTGAGCATTATTTGATTTTTGAAATCATGCATATGTTACTTTGATAAAAATAGAAATTTAAAACCCAAACATATAAAAATATTATGGACAGTATAGTATAGAAGGAAGAGTTTTGAACTAGGAATGAAAATAAACTACTGAGTGCTTATACTGTGATTTGGATAAATCATATAACTTCTTTGAGTCTCGACTTCTTTATCTATTCATTATGGGACTCTGGTTATTTCTGAGGGCCTTTCAAACAATAAGGTTTTCATTCCATAATGACAAAGTATTTTTCTAGGAGGAGCAAAGAAAGAGAAACTTTCCACCATGGTCTCATGGTATAGCTGTACACATTTCTGCCCACTTTGCCAAGGGTCCCCCTACCTTTATGTCCAAATGGAACTGGCATGCCCGCACCCTGGAAACCCTATTGTACCTGCGAGGCTAGTCTCCGCATAGCCTCCTCCTGCCGCCTGCGCATTTCTGGGGTTCCTGGGCAGCTTCCACTGGGGATGGATGAATGGGCTGAAGGTGGCTGTGTGAGTGGCAGCTCTCTGTTGGCATCCACATCTGGATTAAAAAGATGAGATGTTTGTATGAGATATTCATAAAGCCCTGAGTAAAAGGAAGATTGGTTAAATTCCATTTTTTCTATGATCCAGCAATTCTACTCCAAGAGAAATAAAAACTTAGGTCCACAGAAAAACTTGTACACAAATGTTCAAAGGAACAAGATTCATAACAGTGCAAAAGTGAAAACAATCCAAATGACCACCAACTGACGAACAGTTAAAATACGGAAAATCCATACAATGGAATATTACACTCATTCAAAGAAGCCAGTTACCGTCTACCGTACGATTCTCTCTATATGAAGTTCCCAGAGTAGAGAAATCCATATAGACAAAAAGTAAATTGGTGGTTATATAGGGGTGAAGATAGGGAGCTAGGGGGAGAATGGAGATTGACCACTAATGGGCATTACTTTTAGGGGGGAGACAACAATGTTCTGATATTAGATTATGGTGATTGCTGTACAACTCTGTAATAAACTAGAAAGCATTGAGCTGAACAATTTAAGTGGGTGAATTGTGTGGTATGTGAATTGTAACTTAATAAAAATAAAGCTGTTTTTAAAAAATTCCATTTGTTCATGTTATTTAGAAAATGTCTTATCTCCTACAAGAAATTATAGACTATATATATATATGTATATATATATGGGTACAGATCACAGTATAAAAACGGGTACCAAAATCAGGAGATTGTTGACGGTCACTAGCCATTGAAAAGGAGGAGGAATAGGGGAAGGTAGTCCTCATTTAACTCCCCACCAGCAGGACTGAATTAAGACTTCTTCCATCCAGCTGGGAGAGGAAATTCTCTGGTCACTGGAGCCGAGTTCAGAATAACTGTAGGAGGATAGCAGTGGGAGGCAGCAGTGGAAAAAGACTGAAAATGTGTGAACTGAGGTAAAGCTCAGTGACTGTCGCTGTATCATTTTTGTTGTTCACTCCTTCTCCCACCCCATTCCCTTTGTCTGGTATTTGATTTTGTGGGCAATTACTGCCTGAATACCTTCTGTACTCCAGCTACTGTTTTCTGGAGATGACTTCCTTTTTGTCAGAGTATCTTTACTCTCTGCTTGGTACTCAGAGAACAGGAGAAACAAGTTCGTAGGTAGGTAGCAGTCAATATGTACAGCAAACCGGCAAAACAGACTTCTGAAACGAGCGGACTAGGGAGGGTAGGGGTTACTCACTTCAACAGCTGTCTGGGGGCTTGGCAGCTGTTGGCAAATGTCAAATCCAAATAATATCTACCCTGAGACTTGTAGTGATGAGAAAAGATTGTCTTGTATTAGACAGAGCTTCCCTAACTACTGTACTGAGTATACTTGTAGTTAACGTAATAATGCCTAAATTACACAACGGGTCTATTTTTACAAGATGTTTTTGTTCTTTGTGTGTCTGTGCTGGGGGGGTGGGGAGGTGATGACTGTGGTGGTGGAGACTGACGGGGGAGTCGGGTTTGGGAAGGGGTGTGGGTGGAAAGCAGGATGACAGGCTACTGCCTGCCTTGACAGCTTTTCTGTACTGTCCCAGGGAAATGACAAGGAGGGGGCGGGCTGGGGGCTGAGTGTCTGTGGGGGAAGGACAGAGCCAGGCGAGGCAGGGCTGCAGGCTGAGAGGCTCACATCTTTCCCAGCAGTGCTGCGCAGTGTGCGGGAGGCAGGGGCAGAACAAAGAAGGCAGATGATGCCGAGATGGAAGCTGGGAGCTCCAATGATTTTCCACCTTGTTCTCATTATTTCTACAACTGTTATCACTGGTATCACTGACGGAGGGTTAGGAAAGCCCTTGGGAATTCAAATAAACCTATCCCAGCTTGATGCAAATTAAAGTCTGTGGAAAAATTAAGCCATCTCTCCATACAGACATCATTCTTATTCATTAATGAAAGAAATTCTGCTGCTGCCAGGAAAACTCCCAGCCCCAGCTTACATAATAACAGATTAATGCCGAGAAACAGCTCGCACACTCTATCAGTCATGTATTCTTGACCTTTCTTAAGGGCTAGTGGCTCTGGGAAGGTGACGGAGGTAGGAGGTAGTTTGGACTTGGGCAGATTACAACAAAAATTGTTTTGTACAAGGCTACTGCTGGTTCTGTGTAATTCTGATAAACACATAACCACATATTCTATCTCCTTTGACACCATCTTCAAGTTTTGAAAGTTAACTATCAGGGCAAATCTACAGTCACAACATACGGACATTTATCTCAAGAATGGCAGCGTCCTGGTATTTTTAGAGTATCTCTGGAGATAAAAGGCAATGGATGTCAGAGAATAACTTAATGAACTACCTTTAAAGAACCTCTGCTTTGGGGAGCACATGGGCTGTGTTCTATTAACTCTTGCTCTCCCAGGTACCTTTGCTTTCTCAGAAAACAGCTCTTTTTGCCCTCGGGATTTATTCTGTCCTGCAGGATTCTACCATCCTGTTATCGCAACAGCGATATACAGAGGAGTCAGAGAGCCTATTAGCAATCTGGTTTTCTTTCTGACACACTCAAAGAGTTAACCTCTTGGATTTCTCAGATAAGATGTAGTCTGGTGTGATATTTAAGCACTCAAAGGAAAATACTGGAATAGTCTGGAAAGTTAATTTCGACTACTTTTCAACTTCAAGAAGATATGTTTTTAGAATCACAGAATTTTAACACAGGAACAAATCTTAAAGATCACTTCCTCATTTTACAGATGAGAAAACAGGTCTAAAAAATTCAATTAAAATTCTCAAGTTACAAAATATGTGTAGTCACATGAGTGTTGGGGCTCAAACTCTGGGCTCTTGGCTCCCACGACACAATGTTAATTTCCCTCAGAAAAGCTTCCTGTAGAAACAGCATGACAGTGCTTGTGAGAAAGGAATTCTTCCATACCAATTTTTATCATACCCTGGGACTCTTAATTCAACCAGTTTTCTCTGTAGACACTAGTTCTTCTCCATGTGAGATATCCATTAAGTTTACCAGAGGTAATCTGCCTACTTAATGACAGGAGGCTGCTAATTAATTTCATCAGGAAGCCAGAATATCTGGAGGATGCGAAGAGAGTTCCTGTTGAGTTTCTAGCATGTGCTAGACTCTGTAACTACCATGATCTCAAGCCATTTCTAGTGGTTGCTGTCTGAAAATTTGCGGTGAGCTAGATTATTGATTTGGACTAGCAGAGCAATAGTTTCTGGTTTTGTTCTCTTATAAGTAATAGAAACCAGGCAGACTAGTTCTATATATATAGGTTATATAGGAAGAACATTCATACATTCTCTTTCTTCAGATGAGTTCCTCCAATAAGGAGAGGCAGGACAGCAAAGTGGGTAAGAGACTGGCCTCTGAAACAGACTGCTTAGGCTCACTTGTTTCACCATTGACTGGCTTTGAAACCTGGGAGGTCTACTTAACCTCCTTGAGCCTCAGATCACTTCTCTGTGACATGAAGATAACAGGAATTACCTTACTGAGTTGATAAGAGGATTGGGTGAATTAATATTGGTTAAGATCTTAGAGAGTGCCTGGTACTAAGGACCACGTGAGTATTTTAAAAATAAGATCCTGGTGGTGATCGTTAAGCTGTGCCCTGCGATGAAAGAAGTATGAATATATATGAGATCTCAGCATCTTTTCACAAGGAAGCAGGAGAAACCCTTCAAGGACACAATGAAGTTCGAGCCCAAGCAGTGCAGTACTGACTTCAAGAGCAAGGGAACTAAAGCTGCACACAAACTGTGCCGGCTCGGAGCGAGAGGACACGGGCCCTGGCTGAGCAACAGCCGACAGTGACGGATGCAAACGGCTCTTACAGGCGAAGCTGCAGTCATCGTCCAAAGGACAGAGTAACCAGACTGCCAGAAGGGAAGAGTCATAAATTTATTCCCAGAGAAAGGTTTTCTCAGTCACACTTAGGTGACCGCTAGATATGTGGGTTAAATGTAAACAGAGTATTACATTCTTTCTCTCAACTCTGAATTAATGGTCCTCTCGTGTAAGTCAGGTTTTTGCAGATCAGAAAATAAAAGGACGTAAGGCTTAATATGTCAGAAAAACTTTCAGAGAAACAAAGCAGGGAGTTCTTTAAAAAGGAATACGTACGTTTGGGGGAGGCGTGTGGGCTGTCTGAGGCGATCTGTCTCATCCGTGTTCCATGGCAGCTGAGGGCCACCAGTCTGGAAATGATGGCAGTTTTGCCGAACCCAATGTTTCCCACAATCACTACTCCTTGGTTCACGCTGGCATTTGAACTCTGAAGTTGAGCATCTATTTCATGGAAAACCCAATCCCGGCCAACAAACACTGACTCTGTAGTGATGCTGGGCACTTCAAAGAGCAGAGGCTTCAGGGAGATATCTGGAGGCCTATAAGGTGCAAAGTGAACTGGAAGGAACAATAAGAGAACACAGAACTTAGGCCAAACTGTCATCATTGAAAGAAATACAGAAGAAGAGCAGCATGGTTTAGGAGACTCTTAGTTACAGTACGATGGTATTCTGGGTTATTCAGCAAATAATACAACTCAATTTTGCTTCTACACAGATAAGCAATGGCAGGTGAGCTAGGGTCATTTGATACTCCAATTGGCAGAAAACAAACATAGTTAAAATGCCAATGATTTACGGAACAGTCAGAAAGACAGGGTGATATTCAAAATTATTAAACAGTGGGGATGGCCCGGCACCAGCACTCCAAATGGATGCCAAAGCAGTACGGAAGCAGGGTCCTTAAGGCTTCCTTCTACGCCTGGAGATAATCTTTTAGCTGCTGGATTGTGGGGAGATACAGGGTTAGAGTCCCTGGGGGACAGTCCAGGCTATGGCAGAGCACCCAGATGGCTTACAGCAACAGCTCTTTACCAACCAGTAAGGATATATTTCAATATTTAACAACTAATATGGCTACGTGTCTGTTTCTCTAAAAATACCAGTGAAAACAGTAATTCCTTTTAAGTTCATAATGGTATTTTTCTTTTTAATTTAGTAGGTATATTAGGATAAGCAAAGCCTCTAAAAGCTCTGATAGTTTAAAAAGTCTTCAACATGTTAAGCAGTCAAGGAAGCAGAAACCAAACTTTGACCTCAAGTCTTTGCTCATCTACTGCTTGTATTCATGCCAATTAAAAAAACAAAACAAAACCAAAAAACCAACAGAGTTTGGCTTATATACACCATGTCTTGGAGACAGATCCCACTGCTTTTCTCAAGATTTTTTTCTGTGCTTCTGTAGTTGTGGGATGTACTAAGATTCAAGCATGAGCTCTACTTTCAATAGTTTTCTAAAAATGCATAATAGATATAACTTGCTTTCAAAGATCAACCTTCTAATTTTATTGATGGTAGAAAGAAGTCTTGTCTATGACCTCCCTTATCTGGGTTAAATGCCTTCCTAACTGTTCAGAGAGTAGCTCGAAGATGTATCATTTTATCTGTCTGCAACCAGGTTGTTGTTGTTGTTGTTTTTAAAGTAAGCTCTATGCCCAGTGTGGGGCTTGAACTCACGACCCAGAGATCAAGAGTCACATGCTCTATCAACTGAGCCAGACAGGTGCCCCAGGAACCAGATATTTTATTTTTGTATCTTTAACCTTAGCACAGTGCTTTGGCAGATAGCAGGTACTCAATAAATGTTTACTGAAAGAATTAATTAAAAATAAGGTATTATACTCTAACCCCATTTCATATTTTGGAGTATAAAGCCCAGGGGAAGGGGATGAGGACAGGAGAAAGGAAAATCATAAAAGGGGGAAATGAGATCTATTTATACTGCTTATATTATTCTAGAACATGATTAAACCACTTAGACATAATTAAATGGGATCTAGAGATGGCAGCTTACTTGAGAAAATCTACTCACAAGCAAGCATACATGTACACATTCTCATTAAAAACTCTCTGAAAGGGCGCCTGGGTGGCTCAGTTGGTTGGGCGACTGCCTTCGGCTCAGGTCATGATCCCAGGGTCCTGGGATCGAGTCCCGCATCGGGCTCCCTGCTCAGCAGGGAGTCTGCTTCTCCCTCTGACCCTCCCCCTCTCTCATGCTCTCTCTCTATCTCATTCTCTCTCAAATAAATAAATAAAATCTTAAAAAAAAAAAAAAAAACTCTCTGAAAGGGCGCCTGGCTGGCTCAGTTCGTTAAGCGACTGCCTTCGGCTCAGGTCATGATCCCAGGGCCCTGGGATCAAGTCCCACATCGGGCTCCCGGCTCAGCGGGGAGCCTGCTTCTCCCTCTGACCCTCTCCTCTCTCATGCTGTTTCTCTCTCGCTCGCTCTCTAATAAATAAAATCTTTAAAAAAAAAAACTCTCTGAAAGCTATTAGAATGATAAAAGCATTAAAAAAGGATAACAATTCCAAAAATAGTGCAAATAATTAAAAGTATAAAGCCATACTCTAAAAAGAGAAGAAAACAGTTTCCTATAACAGTTTTAAAATGTCCCAAATTTTCACTTAAAAAAAAAAAAAGGCTGTGGAGATTCGGCTATATAATTGCTTATAATTTCCTGATTCTCATCTCTTTAACAAAACTTACTCTTTTAAAATCCATAACTAAAAAAATAAAATAATAAAATCCACAACTATAGGCTATTATAACACTGTATGTTAACTAATTGGACTTAAAATTTTTTTTAAATCCATAACTGTAATTACAGAATTCAGTGAAAATTTGACTATTAACTTGCTAAATTTATTCTTTTTCATTCTAATGGCTTGTAGCTCATAGTCTATTTTACCTTTCTTAAACATTACTTCATTGAGCTACACTTTACAGATCATAAAATTCACCCTTTTAAAGTATCCAGTTCAGTGGTTTTCAGTACAGCTGACCCTTGCACTACATGGGGGATAGAGGAGCTGATGCCTCATGGAGTTGAAAATCCACGTGTAACATCTGACTCACCCAAAACCTTACTAATACAGCCTATCTGACTCAAAGCCTTACTGGTAGCCAACTAACACATATTTGGTATGTTATACATACTATACACTGTATTCTTACAATAAAGCTAGAGAAAAGAAAATGTTAGTAAGAAAATCGTAAGAGAAAATACATGTAGAGTAGTGTCTGTAAAAAATCCACATATAAGTCAACCAGCCCAGTTCAAATCTGTGTTGGTCAAGGGTCAACTATACATTTACAAAGTTGTGCAACCATCACTATCTAATTCCTGAACATTTTTATCATCCCCCAAAGAAAACTCTACACCTTAACTGTTACTTCCCAGTCCCCCTTCCTCCCAGACCCTGGCAACCAGACTTCCTGTCTTTACAGATTTGCCTATTCTGGACATACACGATAAATGTTATTGTGTGATACGTGACCTTTTGTGTCTGGCTCATTTAGTATAATGTTTCTGAGGTTCATTCATGTTGAAGCATGTATCAGTACTTCATTCTTTTTATTGTTGAGTAATATTCCATTATATGGATCTATCACATTTTGTTTATCAATTTATCCGATAAACATCTGCTTTGTTTCCACTTTTTGGCTATTATGAATTATGCTGGTATAAACATTCATGTATAAGTTTTTGTGTACATATGTTTTCAGTTATCTTGGGTATATATCTAGGAGTGGTATTGCTGAGTCATGTGGAAACTCTATGTTTAACTTTTTGAGAAACTGCCAAACTGTTCTATTTTGCTTTTTGCTATTTTTTACAGAATATATATTCACTATAGAAAATTTAGGAATAGCAGATAAACAAGATAATAATTGTACTCCCAGTAGCCAGAGAGAAACACTACTCATATATATTCTGAATTTTTTTCTGTACCATAAATATTTATTTTAAAAACCCAAAATGGGATCATACTGTTTTATAATCTTTTTTCATTTTTCACTTACTAATTCCAGAGTTCTGAAAAGGTTGATTCTGTCAGACTTGCCAGCTTAATGGCTACTTCAATGGGGGGACTGATTCTTGGAGCTCCCTACTCCCACCATTTTCCATGTCATTTGACAGTAGGTTGCTGCTACCTACTCGGGGCTTCCTGGGCCCCTGGGAGTGCTTGGTGGGCACCCAGACAGACACACTGAGATCTGGGTGAGCAGTGACAGGACTCCCCGGGAGGAAGGAGAAAATAGATCAGTTGGCTTGAGATGAGTCTAATTAGGCCTAGTGAGACCTAAAGTCACACAACTGGTTTCAGAACTAGAAACAAAACCTAATTCTGACTCAAAAAAACAGGTTTTTTCCATTATATTATGGTGCAGCTGCTCTACAGGATATCACTTCCAAATCTGAAAGTGACATGAATGATCCTACTGATGACCAGGATTGATTAGGCTTAGCTGATGGGCTAAGGTGTCTTCTTTCTCCTTCACCTCTCCTGTGCTTCCCTTTACGAACTGTGTGCTTAGCCAGAAATGACCTTTCCAGAGAGAGAAGAGCTACAGAAACTCTCATATGATCTCTACACTAACTGAATTATTTCTTCAGGTCCAAGATTACCTTATATTTCGTATCAACAGGGCTTTCGTGAATATGACCAATGCTAATTTATAATATGGAATTATGCATAGATTCAATTTAAATGCTTAAGTTTTTGAGAAAAATTCTCTTAACTTGTTCTCATGTTGACGTAATCTCCCATCATATTTTATTCTACTGAGAAAGCTTTGACATTTTAAAAAGTTATTTAAAAAATTTTCTAAAAATGTAATCAATTCACAAAAGCCTCAAGGGAAGAACAGACAAAATTAGCCAGTACCATATGGTAAAACAACTGTAGATGCCAAGAACAGCCTAGAAACAATTTCTGTACCTCAGAACCTAAGGCTTTTGTCAGCTCAGTATGATAGAAGAAAGCCCTACTTCCTATGTACCAACAATAAATTTAGGGCATACGAACAAGAAAGCATTTTGGCCTGCATTGTGGGATATGGAGGTAATGGATGTTCTCTGTGGAGTTCATATTCCTAAATAATTTTTGTTTGGGATATCAGCTGGCTTCCAAGAGATTTTCTAAGGCAGAAACACTGAAATAATCCATGAGAAATTACCACTGCAACTACAGCTGAGCTAAGGGAAAAAAGATGAGCTAATCCATACCATTTAGTAACAGATGTGGCTTTCTTACCCCTGGCACTCAAGAGTTGGCAGTCCCAGCACAGCAAAGACCATCCCACCCCTCTCAAAGCATTCTAATAAAGTACAGTGGGGCGCCTGGGTGGCTCAGTTAAGCATCTGACTCGGTTTCTGGAGTCTCCCATCAGGCTCCGCGCTTAGCAGGGAGTCTTGCTTGAAGATTCTCTCCCTCTGCCTCCACCCTGACTCGAGGGCACGCTCACTCACTCTCTCAAAAAATAAATCTTTTTTTTTTTTAACTGTACTGATACCTATAATTTACTTCAAAATTCATAAAAAATAATGGGTGGGTAAAGAGATGGGCAGATGGATAGACAGGTTATGATAAAATAAGGTAGCAAAATGTTCATGATATAACCAAGGTGGTGGGTCTGTAAGTGTTAATTGTAAGATTCTTTCCTTTCTGGTACATCTGAAAATCTTCCTAATAAAATGTTAAAGGAAAAAAAAAAAACATGGAAAGGAATCACATTTCAATAGGGCACACAAATGAGACAAGCTTTGGAAAGTAGTTTTAAAAAGGATTTAATAACCACTCTAGACTCAGATCGGTGTGGGCATCTCTTCAGTGTGTGCATCTCTTCGATGCAAATGAGGCTTGTGGCAGACGAATGAGTTCCCTCTAGGAAACAGTCTCTGTGAGACCATTAATAAATGTAATTATATACCTAGGCTTATGGAGAAAAGAGACCTTTGTTTAACTAAGGCAAAGTGTAAACATTAAAAAACAACAACACTAAAGTGCATTAAGGCTAAGAGATCAGCCTGCCCAAATGCAAATATAAACATCTGCTGTAAGTGGAAAAGGGGAAGGGAAAATGGAGGCAAAGGAGCTCTAAGTAGATTTGGACTAAAGCATATTTACTTGTGGAAGACCATCATGAATCATCTTAAAAGAAGTCAGTCACAGGAATGGCAGAAGAAAGGATGTGTGTAATACAGCCAAGGTCTGGTGCAAACAGGAGCAGAGTTGTGTTTCCTCACATTCTTCTACAATGACTGTAAAGTCTAGCCTGTAAAGTCTAGCCTGGAAGCACCCCTGTTCCTCAGAACAAAAGATAATTTCAGGCTCATTCTTAGGGTTCATGACATGCATGCCATTCTCAACACAGAGCAGAGAAAAAACACATGTGCTGCAGACACAACCTGATATCACATCAGCACCAAACATCAGTCAAAAAAACACCGCTTATTTTTTTCTTAAGAAATGTTTAACCCAGGGTAGGGGTTGAGTTGTCTACTGAGTTTCTAGAAGGTTCACTCTCCCATTTACAGGAGTCAAATCTCTTTAGGGACTGTTGTTTATTCTTGCTGCTCTGGAAAGGACTACAGTAAACAGCTATTCCTACACCAGGAAATAAGTTTCTAAAGAATGTAAAGCAATTTGAAGGAGGTCTTAAAAGACAATCTAAAGATAACAGGCTGAGAAATGTTCATTCCAGAGAACTCCTGTTTAAAAAAACAAAAAGGTTAAGGGGCGCCTGGGTGGCTCAGTCGGTTAAGTGTCTGCCTTTCGCTCTGGTCGTGATCCCAGTGTCCTGGGATCGAGCCCCGCATAAGGCTCCCTGCTCGGCGGGAAGCCTGCTTCTCCCTCTCCCACTCCCCCTGCTTGTGTTCCTGCTCTCATTGCGTCTCTCTCTGTCAAATAAATAAATAAAATCTTAAAAAATAAAAGATTAAATAAAGCAGAATCACTTTTGGGGTCAATAAGGAAACATAGCAGAGTAGGAAGAACGGTGGACTCAGAGCCAAGATCCCTTAGTTTGTATCCTGTCTCTGTTACTTATTGGTTGTGTGACTTTAGGATAAGTACTTAGGCTCTGGATATCTCAGTCTTCCTCATTTTTAAAATAGGGGTAAGAATGACACTGTGAGGATTAGATGAGTTAACAGATGGGATGGGCCTAGGACAGCGTCTGGTGGTTAACCGTGTTAGCTGCCAGCACTAGCGACATCATCAAGCCAAAAAGACATCTGGAGTAACCGTAATCCACCCCCCCCCTTATTTAAAACAAAACTTAGCAAAAAAGATATCGAGAGCATAGTGACTCTCTTTAAGGCACCTTCCCTTTGAGGCTTCTGACTTGTCTCCCTTCTTCCTTTCCCCACCCAATATTTTTTGAAACAGCCCCGCTTGCTCTCTTCACTTCTGCAGCAACGGCACACTCTAGCCTGGCCTCCTCCCATATTATTCATATCTGCTCAAATTGTTTTGGTTAAAGTCACTAAAGCCTTTCTAATTGTTAAGTATGATGATTTCTTTTTCTAGTCTTTATGCTTCTTAACCACTCCTCAGGATTTGACACTTTTAACTAACTCCCACTTTTGGAAATGCATTCCCTTCTTGGGCTTCACATGGCAACACTTCCTTCTAGCTCTTTTTGTCCTCTCCTTCTGATGTGTCTTTAATGATTCCTCCTCTTCTGCCCATCCCTAAGATACTGCCAATTCTCGGTTCTATATTTCATTTTTTTTCTTCTTCATGATCCCTGGATAATCTCAAAGGAATAGACTAAAAGGTTTCACAACTAAGTGGTGATGGTTTGTATTTCTATTCCTCATTACCAAACTCCTATACAGCATCTCCAACAACTCACCAGAGTTATCTATTTGGATTTCCAATAGAAACCTCAAACTTCAAGTGTTTAAAAGTAAAGTTACTGTCTCACTCACCTTAATCTATTCTTTCTCTTCCACTTATTATCTCAGTTAATGAAGTATCACCAATCTGCCTGGTCTTTCCACATAGAAACTTGACACTCACCAGGATTTCTTCTTCCTTAATATTTATATCTAATTTGTCACAAGTCCTACCAATAATTCTTGCGGGGTGGGGCGCCTGCGTTGGCTCAGTTGGCTGAGTGTCCGACTCTTGGTTTCAGCTCAGGTCATGATCTCAGAGTTGTGAGATCCAGCCCCATGTCGGACTCCATGCTCAGCAGGGAGTCTGCCTGAGATTCTCTCCCTCTCCTTCTGTCCTTCCCCCTGCTCATGCTCTCTCTCTAAAATAAATTAGTAAATCTTAAAAAAAAAAAAAATTCTTGAGGAATATCTCTCAGATATAATTCCTTTTTTCTTTCCTATTCCACTGCTACTAGAGAGATATGACCTTGGGGGAGGTGCTGATCACTCTAAGTCTCAATTTTGTCATCTGTAAATGAGAGTAATAAGAGTATTTACCCCATTAGGCTAAATGAGAACATGTATGTTAAGTTCTTAGCTCAGAACCTTAATCCTCAATGAATGGCAGCCATATAGTTTAGGTTCTCAACATCTCTTGCTTTTACTATGTACTTAAATAGGCTATTATTCCTTCTGTATACAGCTACCAAATCTATCTATCTATCTACCTATCTATCTTGATCATGTCAACCTCTACACTCTACCCTTACATGTCATCAACTTGCCCTACCACAGTCACCTAACCTATTAAGTTAACTTAATTAACTTACTAACTAGTACAGTTCTTGTCATAGGGTAGGTATATTCAATAACATTCAATAAATGAATTCATGCATGAAAGTAGTTAATATGGATTTTTCTTCCCCAACTGAAGGGAAATATAGCAGTATACACTTCACTTTGGTAAAGCAGAAGGGTTCAAGGAAGACAGTTAAGGGATGCAAATTCAGGTCTTTGAAAAATCACTGCTCTGTACTACAATAATAAAAAGAAATGAATCATTCGTTTGGCACCTTTCAAGGATACATTCCTGTTTAAAGGCAACTGTCATAAACAAGTGGGTCATTAAATAACAAGATACAGAAGGAAAAATGTTATTTTCCAAGCTCTGTGCATATCACAGGCAAGGCCTGGATGTTGACCAATAATCAAAGACTACTATTCTTATAGGAAGCTGGGGGAAGCAAGAAAAATGGTATCTTGGAGCTAGTGTCCAGAGAGGACAGAAGAGATCCTTCTAAAGCCAATTCTTGCTTCTTTTAGAAAAGTTACTAAGAAGGCTGGATTCACACAAATCCATTTAGTAATTGAGGTCTTGCTAATGCTACATGCGAGATTTATTTTTGTGCAACAAATGATCATATTTAAATTTTCATCATTATAGGTACAATATGTAGTTTAGTTCACAGAGAACTCAATTCTAACTACCAAGCCAGTCTTTTTTTTTTTTTCTTTGAGAGAGCGAGCGAGAAGGAGGGGAGGGGCAGAGGGAGAGGGAGAGAGAGAATCTTAAGCAGGTACCATGCTCAGTGCAGAACTTGACTCAGGACTTGATCTCATGACCCTGAGATCATAACCTGAGCTGAAATCAAGAGTCAGACACTTAACCAACTGAGCCACCTAGGTGCCCCTAAGCCAGCCATTTTCTAATGAGAGGTGGGTTTATGCTCCAGTCTACTTCATCTATAATTTTCTTTTTAAAAATATGACATGAATTTCTACTTCTGTCCAAGATGGAGTAAAAAGGACTATATTTATCCTCCTACCTAAAAGAATCCCCAAATAAACCTCTAGACAAAGTATATAAAACAGTGGTTTTCAAGACATTAGATATAAGCAATGAAAAATAATGATCCCTGAGAGATGGAAAACAACAGGCATATCCCATGCCCATTTACTGCCTTAAGAGAACTTCCAGGCCATAATGTAGGGAGGGAAAACCCAGTCAGATTCTAGCAGACTCCCTGAATTGAGGAGATGGAACTGAGAATCCAGGGAGACTAAGGCAGCAACTGCTCAAAGGACAGAGTTCTAAGAAGGTGAGCACTGAACAGAAATAAATCTGAAGATCTGTGGAAAGTAGAATACTGACTGGCACATGTATGTGAGAAAGCTGCCCAACACCAGGAGATGACCTATCCAAGATGATTAGAGGGAAGAGGGCCTAAATAGTGCCTATTACCAGCAGCCAGAATAGAAAACCTCACCATATCCAGGACATTGAGTAGGACATTCAGAAAGGTCCTGTCTCAGTAGTATCAAATAATAAGACTATAATAAATATTGTTCTGGTTCTACTCAACAACTCTTAAAGGCAAGACCCAAAATTAATTATACTGTTTCCAAATAACTTCAACATTCCTGAAAAAAGTTGAAGAATATTTGTAAGAATACAAAAATATCCAACATGCGGTGAGGTAAAATCCACCATGTCTGACATCCAAACAGAGATTGTTAGGCATGCAAAGCAGCAGGAAAAAAGGAACCATAATTAGGAGAAAAATCAACTAACTGAAACTGACCCAGAACTGACACAGATGTTAGAATTATCAGAGAGAGATATTAAAACAATAATTCTAACAATATTTTATGTGTTCAAAAGGTAAGGACATGGAAGATATAAAAGACCCAATTGAACTATTAGGAAAACAAATTACAACAACAGAAATGAAAGGATGAGTGACCTTGAAGACATAGGAATAAAAACTATCCAAAATTAAACATACAGAGAAAAAAGAATCCTCTAAAATAACAAAAGCATCAGTAGGGGCATTTGGGTGGCTCAGTTGGTTAAATGTCTGCCTTTGGCTCAGGTCACGATCTTAGGGTCCTGGGATTGAGCCCTGCATCAGGCTCCCTGCTCAGCGGGGAGCCTGCTTCTCCCTCTCCCTCTGCTCCTCCTGCCTGTGCTCTTCCTCTCTGTCAAATAAATAAATAAAAAATCTTTAAAAAAATAGCTATAAAATTTCTAAATTTGATGAAAACTATAAATTCACAGATCCAAGAAGCTCAATGAGCCCCAAGTACAAGAAATATGAAGAAAACGGCACCAAGGCACATCATAATCAAACTGCTCAAAACCAGAGATAAACAGAAAGTCTTAAAAGCATCCACAGAATAAAAAGACATGAAGTACAGAGAAAAAAAGATAAAGATGACAGCAGATTTCTTGTCAGAAACAATGCAAATGAGAAGACAGCAGATCTACAGCTTTACATTATGGAAAGAAAAAAACCTGTCAACCTAAAATTATAAACCCAGTAAAAATTTATCTTTCAAAAGTAATGGTGAAATAAAGACTTTTTCAGACATATAAGAGCTGAAAAAATTAATCACCAGCAGATCCACATTACAAAAAATATTTAAAAAAAAAAGACCTGGGGTGCCTGGGTGGCTCAGTTGGTTAAGCGACTGCCTTCGGCTCAGGTCATGATCCCGGAGTCCTGGGATCGAGTCCCACTTCGGGCTCCCGGCTCGGCAGAGAGCCTGCTTCTCCCTCTGACCCTATCCCCTCTCATGCTGTTTCTCTCTCTCTCTAATAAATAAATAAAATCTAAAATAAATAAATAAATAAATAATAATAAAAAAGACCTGCAGGCAGAAGAAAAATGTCACTAGAAATATGGATTAACACAAAGAGATGAAGAGCACCAGAAATAGGAACTACATAGATTAATATATAAGATTTTTGTTGACTTTACAACAAATGGTGTTGGAACAACTGGATACATATATGCAAAAAGATCCCAACAAAACCCCCCAAAACTACTTTCATACATATCATGCACCATATATAAAAATTAAAATCAATCACAGACCTAAATGTAAAACCTGAAACAGTAAAACTTCTGGAAAAATATATAGGAGAAGGTATTTGTGACCTTTGGTTAATCAAAAAAATCTCAGACACAACACTAAAAGAATGATCTATCAAGGCAAAAATTCATAAATTGGTTTTCTAAAAACTTTGGCTCTTCAAAAGATACTGTTAAGAGAATGAAAAAACAAGCCATAATATGGGAAAAAATATTTGCAAAGCATATATCTGATAAAGAACTTGTATCCAAACTATATAACAAACTCTCAAAACTCATATTAACAAGAAAAGAAACAACCCAATAAAAAGTGAACAAAATATATGAACAGATGTTTCTTCACCAAAGAAAATATTCGATGGCAAATAAGCACACAAGATCATCAATATAAGCACAATGTTGCACAGATCTCTAGAACTTTTTCATCTTGCATGACTGAAACTTCACCCATTGAACAGCAACTCCTCATTTTCCCCTCCCTTCTCCAGGCCCAAGCATACACCATTCTACTTTGTGCTTTGAGGAGTGTGACTACTTTAGATACCTTATGTGAATGAAATCATGTGGTATATGTCCTTCTGTGACTGGTTTATTTAATTTAGCATAATTATCATCAAAGTTCATCCATGTTTTAGCATATAACAGAATTTCCTTTTTTTTAATGTCTGAATAACATTCTGTTGTATGTATATGGCATATTTTCTTTATGCATTCATCCATCAACAGATATTTATGTTCTTTCCACGTCTTCACTATTGTGAATAATGCTGCAATGAACAAAGGAGTGCAAATATCTCTTTGAGATCCTGATTTCAATTCTTTTGGATATATACCCAGAAGTGGGATTGCTGGATCATATGGCAGTTTTATTTTTAATTTTTTGAGGAATCACCATGCTGTTTTCCATAGTGGCTGCACCATTTTGCATTCCTAATAACCGTCCACAAGGGTTTCAATTTCTCTATCTCTTTGTTATTTTCTTTGTGTATGTGTGTGTTTTCTAATGGTCATTCTAACAGGTGTGAGGTGATATCTCATTGTGGTTTTCATTTGCATTTCCCTGATGATTAGTGATGTTGAGCATCTTTTCAAATACCTGTTGGCCATCTGTATGTTTTCTTTGGAGAAATGTCTATTCAAGTCCTTTGCCCATTTTTATTTATTTTATTTTATTATATTTCATTTTTAAGTAGGCTCCATGTTGGGCGTGGAGCCCAATACGGGGCTTGAATTCATGATCCTGAGATCAAGACCTGAGTTGAGATCAAGAGTCAGATGCTTAACCGACTGAGCCACCCAGGCACTTTGCCTGTTTGTTTAAAATTGGGTTATTACTTTTTTTGCTATTGAGTTATAAGACTTCCTTATGTTCCTTAATATTTTGGATATTAACCCCTTATCAATTATATGGTTTGCAAGTATTTTCTCTCATTCATAGGCTGCCTTTTTATTCTCTTTTTAAATACTTTATAAATGCAAAAGTAATTTCCATTATAATTCCTTTACTTATGGGTTCTAGATATCTTTCACATTACAATTTAACTTCTCCCCCCTTATCTTAAATGTAATTTAATATATGTTTATCTATTTCTTCTTTCTTAATTACTCTACTTGTTTTCCTTGTTATGGTTCAGTTAACTCAGTTAAAAACACTGAGTTGGGGCACTTGGATGGCTCAGTCAGTTGAGTAGCAGACTCTTGGTTTCAGCTCAGGTCATGATCTCAGGGTCATGGTATCAAGCCCCATGTCAGGATTCTTGCTCAGTGCAGAGTCTGCTTGTCCCTCTCCCTCTGCTCCTCCCCCAACTTGTACTCCCTCTCTCTAAAATAAATAAATAAATAAAATCTTAAAGAAAAATAAAAACACACTGAGTTGCTGTCAGTGACTCCATATGGAAAAGGGTCTTACTGTACAATTTATTGTGTTAATTCTCAACTAGCACAGAAGTGATTTAAGACTTTGTTTTTGAATGAATGAATAAAATTCATTAAGCATTGTCTACGCAAGTTTCTCATACATTATCTAGTATATCTGCTCCTTTAGTTCCTGTCCACCACAGGTTCTGTTTCACGGTCCATCTGACAGTGTCCATTTTAAAGATTATTATTTAGCTTTTTGTATCAACAAAGTTAATTTTTAAAGGTACTAACAAACCATAACCTGTCTTCTCCAAAACTATTTTTTTATTTTTCTAATTTCTGGACCAGAGAAGGATGATAGCAACGATAACTGTAAGAGAGAGAAATGATATTATCTGAGCTACATTTTAGAAGGACTAATCTGGCAAGCCAGGTATTAGCTTGATTCAAACCTGGAAAGACCAGATGAGGGAGACAAGCTAGTTAGCTGTATTGAGAATGGAGAACGTGGGAAGAATGGGAGAAACTGGAAGAGTAGAATCCTCAGAGTGTCCTAAGTGACTGGATGTAGGAGATAATGAAGACAGTGATTCAAAGCTGACTTCAAGAGTTAAAGCCTACATGAGAGGAAAATTGGGGCACTTATTAACAAACTATAGAAATGATCCCTGAAAGTATAGTCTTGGGGCACTTATTAACAGAAATAGGGAGGTAGGAGCTAGTTTGGGCTAATGAATCACAGCGGTGCCCTGTTTGATTGGAGCTGCCACCGAAAGAACAGTCATTGGCAGTGAGTGTTGATATGCTGCTCTCTTTCCCACACCTAACACCCCAGAGTCCTGAGTATCTACAATTAGCCATTGTATTAGTACATTATTACATTCCTTATGCTTTTCATATTATACTGTCTATGACATTGTATATTATGGTGGTTAAGAGCACAGTTTCCAGAGTCGGCCAGATATGAAATGAATCCTGGCACTGCCGATGCCTAGACATGTAACCTTAAGCAAGCTATTTAACCTCTCTAAATCCCAGTTTCCTTATTACCACTACGTAGATCAAAGGGTTGTGAGGATTAAAAAAGAACATGTTTAAAGCTCTTAGCACTGTGCCTACAAAGAATAAGAACTCCAATAAATGTAAGTTATTATTTTTATATCTGTCTGAAAGTGTCCCATTCTCAACATTTGTCTTAGTGTTTTAAGAAGTCCATTGTATTCTATTAATGTGGGGGTAAAAAAAGGAAGAGGCTTATTTTACTCTGAAAAATTATACTTTGAGTCTTTGAGTAACTGTATATTAAATTTCAGCTTTCTGACATTGGTCTTATAGGAAAACATTTGTTGAGAAAAATCTGGAGTCATTGCTGAGTGGAATTTTCAGGAAGTTATTTTCCCTTTGGAAAATAGTAAAGGAAATAAGGAAAGCCTAACTCTCAAAAGTTGTCAATTTTCACATGTTAAATACCTCACAATGTAGGGAAAATATAAAAACAGTAAAGCTTCTGAAATGTGAAACATTTGATAAAATAATTATATAACTATGTTAACAGAGTTTTACGCTATTAAATTATTGGCCTTGAATGTGAGATATGAGATATATTTTTATTGGAGCATCAAAACTGGTTAATTAGTTGAAATTTTAGATTAAACTTTTTTTTTTTAATGTAGGCTCCATGGGCCCCAACGTGGGGCTCGAACTCACGACCCTGAGATCAAGACTGAGCTGAGATGAAGAGTTAGACACTCAACTGACTGAGCCCTTAAGATCAGACACTCAATCCAGGTGCCCCTAAGAGTAAACATTTTTAAGTGAACTCTCAGTGATGAAACACCTATGGTCCTACAAAGGAAATTTTCCAGTTCTATATTTTATTATATCTTGGGGAGTAATTCCATTAAAAAAATTTTTTTTTATTTGAGAGTGAGTGAGCGAGAGAGAGCGAGTGAGCATGGGGAAGGGCAGAGTCAGAGGGAGAAGCAGGCTTCCCACTGAGCAGGGAGCCCCACATGAGGCTCGATCCCAGGACCCTGAGATCATGACCTGAGCCGAAGGCAGACACTTAACCGACAAGACACCCAGGAGCCCCACCATAAAAAAAAACTTCTATATAGAAGACTGGAAAGTTTAAATCATTTTACAGAATCAAAAACTGTTTTGCAAAGGGTTACCTAAGTAAATTTACTGGCAATATGATTACTTAATAAGATTTAGTCACTTTTGGAGAAAATAATGATAAATTAACTGGGAAGCTCATCCTTTAAATTTCATTTAGATCAAAACATCAAAATGTCATAATGGTTACTTATTTTTCCTTTACTGCACTTAAGGCATTTAAAAATATTTTCAGTGATTTATTACTGCAGAATTAGATATTATGATTAGAATCTCTTTCATGTTACTCCACAGACTTTCTTTAAGTAGTGTGTTATTTAATGCAAGGGGTTAATATGTGCCTGTTAGAAGAACCTGTGTTTTACAGATATGTTTTATAGTCTCTTCTCTTTCTCAAAGGTTATTTCTCCCTTGTGGGTCGTGTAGGGAAACTTTGTTGTATATTAGCTACTGTTTGGATTCTCAAACTTTAAGATGAAATTTACTAAATAAGACTGGCTTACATAAAAACCAGATCTGTGCACCTATCTGGAGCTACTTTATTTTATTTTATTTTTAAAGATTTTATCCATTTGACAGAGACAGCAAGAGAGGGAACACAAGCAGGGGGAGTGGGAGAGGGAGAAGCAGGCTTCCCTCGGAGCAGGGAGCCCGATGTAGGGCTTGATCCCAGGACCCTGGGATCATGACCTGAGCCGAAGGCAGACGCTTAACAACTGAGCCACCCAGGCGCCCCTGGAGCTACTGTAATAAATAGTGATCTGCTTTAAAAAAATCATAGCCAGACTACTACAAAAAGCATAAACTAGTTTCCAGCAGACATTCAAAGACATCCAGCTTGAATGCTGCATTTCAAATTTTAAGGTACTTTCCAAAAGAGCTGGCTGGGGGTGTGAGGGTCAACTTCATACAATTAAAGATTACAATCTACCCATCTAATATTTATCTATAGGCAGTATGTGCATGCAACTTTACTTTTGGATTTTAAAAGAAATCTAATCTTGTAAAAATAGAACAGTGAACAGTGAGACAGAAGACAATGATGGAAATATTCTCTTGTAAATGTAAGAGCCAACCAGGTCATGATCAAGATGACTAAGAACCTCAAGGGTGTGTGACTCAGTGGGCTAATGCAAGAGTATTAGCTTCATGACATGCATCTTAGTCATCTTCATAATGAATTCATTGTATTGGAAAAGGGACTCACAAATATTGTGATGCACTGATTTTATTTGATGAAAATTCAGTATTTTGCTTTGACAAAGCCACGTTAACTGTGGCAGGGTCAATTTCATATAAATTCTGCCAATGAGTCAGATTATCATTTGCACATATGCCCTCCCACCTAGTATCTACTAAGGTAGCTATGAACTAAAGCCAATGCCTGTGAATGGCCATTTAGTAATGGGATTTAGTAAAAGTCCTAGGGAAACCAACATATATTAGGAAATAAGTTTTAATTAGAACAGAACAGAACTTTAATTAGAGCAGAACAGTGTTAGAATATTACCATTAATAATTTATTGTTAATTTACCCCAAGTAGCTACTACTAGAAGTCAGTAATGCTATGATTTGTTTTGTGTATTTTAATTCTCACTTGTTCCCTTTACATATTCCATCATAAGATTTATTACATTTATCCATAAAAACCAACAACCTCTTTCGTTCTTTGGCAGACAGCAAACTTGGTTTCTGTCTTTTTCTGTGGAAGAAGAGAGTCCATTAAGATGGTCAGAAAGAGTGAGTTTTCACGTAGGTTATTTCTAGCCTAACTCCACATTAACACAATGGTGATTAAACTTTTAAAAATGGACCCCAAAATAATTTTTAAAACTTGAATTAAAAACTTTAATAATGTTTCAAATTAGTATCTATCAAGGACATTAGGCTTTGAGACTAGAAAAGGCACTTATGGTTGGTTAACCAGCTATATACTCTGCTGTTAGTACACAATCTTCCGTAACTGTTTTACCATTAGAGCTCAGGCTCTTGGATGGTTGACAGCTAGGAATCTACTAACTTGCTGCAATGGGATCCTGGACAGTGCACTTATGTGACCTTCTCCCCATTGTTAGGCTGGGTCTCTGGAAACATCAATTTTGGTAGAACAGTTGTTCAAAACAGCTGCCTTGAGAAGTAAAAAAAAGAGACTTTTTACTAATGAAGCAAATGTGAATGTTTTTTAAAAATTCTTTCTACTGCTTTTTTTTTATTCTGTATTTTATCTTCGCTCTGGGTTTTTTGTTTTGTTTTGGGAAATGTTAGTGTTAATACCCCCACTTAAGATCCAAATGCTAGCTCAGATGTTACCCAGCCACTTCTGCTTCAGTGGTCAAAACACTACCATTATGATCAAACAACTGTAGTTATTATTAAGGTAACTATTAAACGAACTATGCCTGTAGTCTTTTTTTTTAATTAATTCAAATAAACATTTATTGCACAGGTACTCTGGCAACTGTTTTAAGTGTTGGATTTCATGCAGAATTTCATTGAGTCAGTACTCAATGACAGAGCCATTCTGCATCAACTCTGGGAATAATCTGTAAGGTTTTAGTCATTGCATTTAAATAACACAACGAAAGAACATCAGTGAAAACAGGCTGGCTCTTCTAATACAAAGTTAGCGTAATAAATGCTAGTGATAAGATGATTAAAGAATTATACACTGACAGCTTAGAATTCCAGAATGATCTCTTGAAACCTAAGTGAACTCAGGACAAATGTCCAAAATTACTTTTTTTTTTTAAAGATTTTATTTATTTATTTGACAGAGAGAGACACAGCGAGAGAGGGAACACAAGCAGGGGGAGTGGGAGAGAGAGAAGCAGGCTTCCCGCGGAGCAGGGAGCCCAATGCAGGGCTTGATCCCAGGACCCTGGGATCATGACCTGAGCTGAAGGCAGATGCTTAATGACTGAGCCACCAGGCACCCCTCAGAAAGTATTTCTATACAAAGCTCGAAGAGTAGAGCCTGTCAGCTACAAGAAGTCCTGCTAGTGTGGAACTATAAAAAGACGTGAAAAACTTAGGTAGACAGAGAAAGACAAATACCACATGATTTCACTTATACATAGAATCTAAAAACAAATGAACAAAACAGACTCTTAAATACAGAGAACAAATGGGTGGCTGCCAGAGGGGAGGGGGTAGGGAAAAGGGTGAAATAGATAGTGGGGATTTAAGAGGTACAAACTTCCAGTCATAAAATAAATAAGTCACGGAGATGAAAAGTACAGCTCGATGCCTGTACTCTTTAACAATGTTTATGAACTACTTTTAACCAATTCTTCTTTTTTTTTTTTAAGATTTTATTTATTTATTTGAGAGAGAGAATGAGATAGAGAGTACATGAGAGGGGGGAGGGTCAGAGGGAGAAGCAGACTCCCTGCTGAGCAGGGAGCCCGATGCGGGACTCGATCCCGGGACTCCAGGATCATGACCTGAGCTGAAGGCAGTCGCTTAACCAACTGAGCCACCCAGGCGCCCGTTTTAACCAATTCTAAAACTATACTTTTCTTGCATTTCTGTAAATAGACTATATGGTCCTTAAAGATGTAAAGGCACTTCTCTTCAATTGCAGTGGTATTCCCTAAACCAATGGTTCTTAAAGTGTGATCTGGGGACCCCGGGGGGTTTTCAAGACACTTTCAAGGGGTCCACGGAATCAAAACTATTTAATACTGAGAGGTTACTTGTCTTTTTCCATGCTCATTCTGTTACAAGTGTACGGTAGAATTTTCCAAAGCTTACATGATGTTAACAAATAACAGGTCTACTATTGTTTTTGAAAAATGAACAGATATTTTAACACTTTCTTAGTTTTAACTTCTAATATGGCAAATATCAATAAATATAACTCTTATAAACCCAAGCTTTTAAGGCCCTCAGTAATTTTTTTTAAGTGTGTAAAGGGGTGCTGATACCAAAAAGTTTGAGAACTGCTCTAAACAGAGTAATGCAAGAATGCCTGTATGAAGTGCCCAATAAATGCTTGCTACCTCTTTAGATATATCCTCAAAAGATATTATTTCAGATAATCTCTATACTTGGAAACAGTAAATTTAGTAGTCAGCGGATACACTTCAGTGTACATGACCATTAACTACCTTCTCTTAAGATCCAGGGTCATTTAAAACCCATCACTTGTGATTTAAAATCCATTTTTGTGATTAAAAAACTATTTCATAGGACTTGTTTGAGTAATACCTTAAAACATAGAAAGATCTATCTCTAATGTAGAAAGATTTATCTTAGTGTATACTACAAAAGGTTTCAATCACTTTTTTTGGGTAAGGTTGTTTTACTTCAACCACAGCCAGAAGAAAAATATATAAAACCAAAACATGACTGAAATTTGTATGTTTCTTTAAATAAAATAGAAAGCATGATGTGACATGTTTTCTAAAATTATGCCAGGAAAACAATATGATTCTGTTTCTACAATGAAGTGCAATGTTTTGGATATACCAAGCACAAATTATAAAGGCTTGCGAAGCAGGTCTATAGAAACATAAGGAAAGCCAATCCAAGTTTGCTTTCCTTTCTTGTTAATGTGTTTTAAGTCATATCAGAAGACAGAGTTTATTTGTAAACAGTTAATTAAGATAATATGTTACTTTTTGAGGGAAGATCAGTATGCTAATTTTAGAAGGCAAAATACTGCTTAGTAAACACCCAGTCTCTTATGGATTAAAGTACTCAATTGAGTGGCATGTTCTAACCATTTAGACTTCTAAAAGAAAAGCTCCTGAAAGAACAGACAACTTTAAGAAACTAAAACACTCATATCATAGCACCTTTACCAATGGAAAAACGGCATCTTCAAGGAGTAGTGTAAACAGTAAGTTGAGAGACTATCTGCAAGGGATATAAAATTAGTTTTGTTAGGAATGCATTATTCAGGCAGAGAGCTCTCTTAGGCATGCTTTGAAAAATCTTTGAATGTACTTTGGTTTTACTGAATGTTTAGGCTGAAGTTCAATGCAATAGCAAAGCTTTTTGTTGTCTTCTAGATATAAGTGATATCTGTGTCTAAAAGCAAGCTCACTAGAATGCATCTGTCAAACATCTTACTAAATCTTTAGATACCAAAGCAGAGATTATACCATCAAGTATCAACAGAACCCAACACGAAGGGTTCTCAAAAATACACAGCTGCAATCTGTCAATGGATTTTGTTTTCTACTTTCAGGCATACCTTGTTTTGTTGTGTTTCACATGCAGACAATTCCTTCTTTTTTTAAACAACTTGAAGGTCTGTTGCAACCCTGCATTGAGCAAGTCTGCTGGTGCCATTTGCCAACAGCAATTGCTCACTTTGTGTCTCTGTGTCACATTTTGGTAATTTGTGCAATATTTCAAATATTTTCATCATTATTTTATTTGTTAGGGTGATCTGTGATCAGTGATTATGACTCACTGAAAGCTCAGATGATGGTTACCATTTTTTAAGCATTAAAGTATTTTAAAGATCTTTTTAAAATTTATTTATTTGAGAGAGAGCAGGAGCAGGAGGAGGGGCAGAGGGAGAGGGAGAAGCAGACTCCCTGCTGAGCACAGAGTTCAACGTGGGGCTCCATCCCAGGACCTTGGGATCATAACCTGAGCCGAAGGCGGACGCTTAACTGACTGAGCAACCCAGGCACCCCTAAGCAATAAAGTATTTTAAAATCAAGGTATGCACAATGGTTTTTTTAGACAATGCTTTTACACACCTAGTAAACTACAGTATAGTGTAAACATAACTTTTATAGGTACTGGGAAACCAAAAAATCCATTTGACTTGCTTTATTGTGACAGTCACTTTAAAATTGCAGTTGTCCGAAACTGAACCCATAAGATCTCTGAAGGATGCCTGCAGTACAAAATCCATTATTCAACGACTAGCAAAGCAGAAAATAAAATAATTAATGTATGTTTTCCAGTAATGAAATGCAAGGTGATGTTAATGCAGATTTTCAGCCAAATCTTAAGGTCTATATAGATCAATAGTTGTAGCCAATCTTTTTTTTTTTTTTAGTTTAAATTACAGTTAATGTACAGTGTAATAATAGTTTCAGGTGGACAATTTAGTGATTCAACACACATAACACCCAGTGCTCATCAAGACAAGTACGCTCCTTAATCCCCATCACCTATTTAACTCATCCTGCCCTCCCCCCCCGCAACCCCGTAACCATCAGTTTGTTCTCTACAGCTAAGAGTCTGTTTCTTGGTTTGCCTCTCTCTTTTTTCCCCTATGATCGTTTTGTTTCTTAAATTCCACATGTGAGTGAAATCGTGTGTTCAATCTTCTTTATTATGGCTATGCATTCTGGTTTTGGCACAAATCATTTATTTAGTCTTTTGACTAGATTTATTCAGGCTTTGGATATAATCAATCAATCAGCACTAAGTAGTGTTAAATATACTAAAGTATATATACTAAAGTAATGCTTAATATAATGCCACTTCCTAGGCTGGAAATACTCAGCTGTATATACTAAGCAACTAGCATGTGGCTTAACTGAAGAAATGGTGAGTAGGATGAATAGGACTGGGAACCAAAACTGACTGAGGTCATCAACTCACTATAGTAGATGGGAGGTTTGGCAACTGCAGCAATACAACCAATTACTTTATGCTCCTAGTTGCACAGTCATCATTGAAAAATTATCAGCACAATGACTTCCAGAATGGACAGCAGGCATGAATGTAACCCTTCCTGTGTGAGTTATGCATGCAGTACTATACAGATTAGCACTGGACAAGGGGTGAGGAGGAGAGCAAAGGAAAGATGAAAACAAGCTAGGAGATAAAATTTAAAAAGGCACTTGGGATATTAGTACTGTGGGTACCAGAGAAAGCCGACCACCTATCTGGTAAGGCTATCAGAGATGGTTTGGTTCATTTTGCACAAACCAGAGGCACAAGCAGCAATACCACTAACAGGTCTCTCACCTAGATTGTCTTTTGAAAGGATCAACAGAATGAAAAGTCTCTGAAAAGATTAGGTTCCTGATTGTAGAAACAAGTAGTATGCATAAAAAGTGTGAAGAAACTGTTGCCTGAGTGGGAAAGGGATGTTGTTTAAATGTTTCCAGGAGAGGACTAGAAGCACTGTCTGAAACTCCAAGTAAATAAAAGTACTGTATGTCATCAGAAGTGGCTGCTAGGATGAAGATGAAATAAATGCTCTATGAAATATGTGACTATTAGCACCAAGCTCACACTAGGGCTGAAGTGAATCAACACTCACTTCTGAAATCCAGGACCTTAAAAAGGTTGTTTCCTCCATCACCACCTTTACCCTTGTTTCTTTTGAGAATTTCAAGGATCAATGCTTCCAACTGTTCAAAATTACAATGTCTATGATGAATATAATGTATTTGTGTTTATCTTTCTCTTCTATGGTGACATGCTCATTTTTTAAGTGAGGCTTCAGTAAGAGTGGAAATAGGAAACAAACTTTTTGCCTACTGCCCATGTCCACTTTTGCCTGGGAATCACCAGGCAAAGCCCTTCTGGAGCTCTAACCTCTTAAATCCTGTTGTGTGCGAGCACCGCCCATGCTTTGTCTCGGCATTCGAAGAGAAGTTCTCAAAGGTGTATGTCTCTGCTCATCCAGGTAAGCAAGGTCCTCCAAGTGGGCAGAGCTGGTGGCTGACAAGACAGAAAAGTTTAGTCAGAATATGTAAGTTTAGAAAACTCTCAGTTCGTCTGTATCATCCCAACTTGGGAATCAGAGCTCACTCCAGCATATACATCTACCAAGGGTTTGCTGAACTCACGGTCCTTGTCAGTGTCCCGAACATGTGCCAGGAGAAAAATGTCAAGAGTTGTCTTCAGCTCCTTCAACACTATCAACTGCCTGAACTTATGAAGAGTACTAGCAACAAGTTAGCAAACACAACAGTACCTGAAAACAAAAATTATTAATTTTTTGCTTCTTTGGGGTCACAAATACCATTTGTAGAACAAGGCATAAACACCATCAGTGGAGAAACATGTTCCAAATTATACTGAGCTGTAAGAAAAACATGAAGCTCTGTTTTCAACATTTCCCCTTCATGCTAAAGAATGAAATATGAAAACATTCTGAAAACAATTTTCAAGTGTATATATCTATTGGAAAGATGGTTATCAGGACAACAGATAGAGAATTGCTGAAGAGTCTTTAGGGAACTGCCAATGTCCATGAATTCCAAAGAACACTTAGTTGCTCTCTGAACACAGTCAGGTAATAATGGCCCCCCACTGCATGTATAAACCCTTTAACCCAGACACAACAGGGAGAGGGAAAATGGCATGGGCCCTGGCACTGCTATATACTGAAAGCTGTTGGGAACATTCACAATGAACCAAAAAGTGAAGAAATTAAGAATCAGGAAGCACTGAAGAACAAAACGGTTTTTAACAACAGCAACAACACGCCCAAACTTCTGTCAGAATACAATCAGTTAGAGCTTATAAATTATTAATTAAACTGCTGGTTCAGTTTGTTGCTAATTATGTACGATACTGTGCCAGGGGTTATTCAGTTCTTCAATGGCAATTATTTACCAAGAGCTTACTGTGTGCCAGGCCCTGTTCTTGATGCCCTCCCTGGCTTAGCTGCCAGCTTACCTCTGGTGACTGTTTGAGTGGCTGAGAGGAACCAAAATGAGATCACTCTTGGCTGCAGAGCTCTAATGAAGATAATGTCCATATCCCCAGTTGAGATAAGACACAAACAACAATCTAAGGTGGATTATGACTAAGTGGCACAAAGAAAGTCACAAAGTGCTCTCTGAGCTGAAAAAGTGGGGGGGGGGGAGACGGAGAAAAACAGAATAGAGGTAGAGACAGAAAAGAATAAGAGAGAACATGTGCAAGAGACATATACTCCCTTCATCCTTCAACTATTGCAATTACCTCAGTTACTTGGGTCTACTGGAAACCTAGACAAGAGGAACTTATCCAAATTTATAGATATAGTTTCTATGGGAAACAAAAGTCTCTGAAAGCTCATCTAGGGAAGTAAACCAAGAAAAGGAAGTTAAATGCCACATTACACATCAGTAGGAGAGAGCTCAGAGGAATAAGAGATAATCTTGATCTCTGCATTTGGAAACTAAAACTATCCAGAAAAGATAACTATGTGGTTCTGTGAATTAGTTCTTTCTTATGTTTATTAGTCCCTCCTGCTTTAATCAAAGTCTGTTTTCCTTTGTTTGGTTCTTCGTCTATATGTGTGTAGCTATCAAAAAAAAGGTAAGGAAGAAAAAAAAAAAAAGGAGCCCTCAGAATTCCCATCCCCACAGAGCCCTCCTTGGAGGGGAGAAATATTAGCATCAGCTGAGCAGGCCCCTTACACAGAGATCAGTTTCAGCTTTGTAGGGCCCTTCCTCCAAGTTCCTCTGGTGTAATAACCCCAACCTCTTCTTGTGACACAGACTCTGAGGTGGTAGCTGCTTCCTGCAGTTGCCAAGTCCATGATGCCTCAGTGTTTTCTTTTTCCCTTTCCAGTTCATTTAAACATAGTCAACCATTCTTTACATTTCAGATTTTCTGATAAAATAACTGGTTTCTGTCTCCTGGCTAGCCCCTGACTGATACACTATTGAAAATAACAGAGCAGTAATCCTTTCATATGTTGATGATAAAGCAATACCACAGAATGAAGATGTGAAAGGAATCTTCATCACGGTCACCTAGTCCAAAGGTCAGCACACTACGGCCTGCTGCCTATTTTTGTAAATAAAGTTTACTGGAACACAGCTTTGCCCGTTCGTTGAGCATTCTTTTACAACAGAGTTGAGTAGTTTTGAGAGAGGCCATATTGGCCTGCAAAGCCTAAAATACTAGCTGGCCTTTTTTTTTTTTTTTTAGATTTTTAAAAATTTATTTATTTGAGAGAGAGAGAATGAGAGACAGAGAGCATGAGAGAGAGGAATGAGGGTCAGAGGGAGAAGCAGACTCCCTGCTCAGCGGGAAGCCTGCTTCTCCCTCTCCCACTCCGCCTGCTTGTGCTCCCTCTCTCACTGTCACTCTGTCAAATAAATAAATAAAATCTTAAAAAAAAAAAAAAAGTTTGTTGACCCCAAACTAGTCAAATCCCCTCATTTTACAGATTAGTACTGTAGAGTGACTTGTCTACAGTGAATCACTCATTTATGGTAGAGCCAGGCCTCAAAACCGGACATCTGGTCCATCAGTCCAGTGAGTGCTATTTGCATTGTGCCCCTTCTCCCCTTTTAAAGCTAAACAGATTTAACTCTTCCTTAAAAAGCTTATTTTCATCCCTTCTTCATCTTTGTCACTTTCCCTCAACTCTGTTTTTTATGGCTTCCTAGAGCAGTAACCAAATGTGGGCAAGTAAAGACCTTGTAATGCAAAGTGAAGGTGCTTACTAAAACTCCACACTGCAAATATTTCCACAGTAAGAAACAAAAGAACAAACAAAAGCCCCCAAATTTGTTATTTTTTTTAATGAGAAAAATACATATAAGGTACTTCCTAAAGCTGATAAACTGAGAGTAATATGAAAAGAGTATCAATGACAATGAGAACCTTTTACTGACATTAAAATAAAACTCAAATGAAACCTTTAACAGCTGGATGAGTGGTTAGTTTTGGGTTACCACTATGGTAATATAAATGGCACATTATATAATTTTAAAGGTTCTCTTACTAAAATGGTTCTATATGCCAATGCACTAAAATGGTTTCATACGTTTTAATAAAAAGAGAACGTATATTTCATTAACAGTAGGTGGAAAGATACAGCAACAACATGGAGTGGAGCAAAAAGCTGTGTTAAGGAAAAAAGAGCCCTTTTTTCTATATTATATTCATCTATGAATCTTTTAAAGATTAAACTCAGGGAGATCTATACTTTGAGTATAGATTTGAATAACAGATAATTCATTTTAATTTCTCCTTACTGAAAAGACCTCCTGGCAAGTACTCTTAGCCCCAGCCTTACTCTCACAGGGTCAGCTTCCTATTCAAAGAGCTGCTGACAGCATTTGTGAAATATAAACGTTGAGTGTGAACTTAAGCTTTGCCAAACGAACCTTTACTATCTTAATTCCTAGAAAAATGGACATCAATTGTCCTATTGCTTTCTTTCACAAAACCAAGAAATGTAGTAAAGATATTTTGGAATGAGCACACGTCTCAATTTCAGTCAGATGACATTAGGAGAAAAAGACAAATACTCTAATTATTGAGCTGAATGAACGGTTCATTCCTCTACAAATCCAAATACTCGTAGGCAAACAGTGAACTAAAGAAAAGCAGTGATCTTCAGTATCAAGTGCCAGAGCTCCGAAGCCCTGATTCAGGGCACAGACAGATCTCAAATCAGCTGATGGGGAACTATTGTTTTAATCCAGATTGCAAATAAATTATGTTTAGTGTTACTTAAGTCTATTAAAACATTTGTTCTTTTTCTTCTTTTAGCAATCAGTATCCTTTTGTTGATCTCTGAATCTATCACAACTTCCTCTACCAAATAATCCAAAATATTTTTTCACTGCCTTTATCCCTTATTAAATCATTATTCTCCTTAGTCTTATTTTGTTTCTCACTGCTTCATCATTTTCAAAATTCTTGCCCATTATTTAAAGGGATATGAGACAAATATTGGAAAGATGAACCAGGAGACCTAGAAGTCTGTTAGCTGTGGCCCTTTGTTGTATTAGCTGTATAGGGGTACTCTCCCTCATGACCACTTGAGTCTTTTCCATTTGCAAGCCACTTTCTGAGAAGTCTGTCGTGGTTTGTCAAACATCTCACTCTCTGTCAAATTTGCTCAGGCTGCATTTTCTCTGCTTCTCTAACTGATCCTCCAGTCAAAATTAATTGCTTCTCCCCTTTAGCAACCACATACATATATTGCTAATTAGAACCTGTGTTATTCAGCTACTTGCCTACATGGCTGTCTTCCCTTGTTACAGCAGGTTCTGGAAGGCAAGAAAGCAATGTCTGATTTATCTTTGATAACCCTGTCCCTTCAGAGTAAGTCAGAGTACCCTGCACATAATGCTCAATATAGAACTGAATTCCAGACTAGTCCTACCTAGATTTAGATATATGTCTGGCTCTAGCTTCACCCTTCTCATTGCTCTGTTTAATGCTTACTAGACATCACTATGATAATACGCTCGGCTCCAATGATGTTCATATAAACTTCCTTCAAGTACTGCTGGTCCCTCTTCTATAGCACATATTACTTTCTATCATACTATATAAATTACTTACTTATTATGTTTATTTTCTCCAACTAGAATGTAAACTCCAAGGGGGCGGGGGAGGGAGTTCTGTTTTGTTTACTGATGTTTCTCAAGTGTTTTGAACAGTGCCTGCCATATATACAGTACAAGTTCAATAAACACTTGTCTAATAACTGAATAAGTGTATTTAATATACACTTTGTGTTTTGGCTACATTTAAATGATCAGTGAATGACAAATTAGGTTTTGTCTTAGGGGGTTATTTGAAAGCTAAGGATGAAGGAGGTGGCGATAGCAACAATGTCTTGCATATCTTCATCCCATACAAACACCAACGGCAGATCTACAGGGACATCCATATTCCCACCTCACGGTGGTACTCTTACTGTGAAACTGTCCTGGCAAGTTTTTTTGAGACAGTTCCATCAAGTTAAATTACTACTATAATATTTAACGAACACTTTCCAGATACAGGCGTAGGAGATAACTAGGTAAGTCGAAGTGAACTGAAGAAAGAGGAAAAAAAAATCTACAATAAAAAAAATTTTATGTGAAAAGAAAATGCTTTAAAAAGTAAACTTCTACGTAAAATCTATCTCTAAGTAAAACTTCTGTCGTTAAAAATCCTTGTTTTCAGAGAAGGAAGAGGGAAGTGGGAAAAGGGAGCATATATATATTTTTTGAGATCTCATAGGATTGGAACAGCTGATTCATTTATAGAACATTTAACTGACATACTTTTTTGAAGTCAAAATAACTTAACAAATAAGTGGGAAGAAAAAAATCCAGCAGATAGCATTTGGTACAAAACATTCCAGAGGCAACTCTATATTGAGTATGAAACCAGTCTGAATTGTTTCTTCTTATATCAGTTGTCACTAGTGAAAACAGATTTTAGTAGGACGACTGTCATGCTGGCTGACCTGAGCAGGGAGCTTGGAATGATGTTATGTTTGCTACAGCCTGGGCAAGAAGCCACTCTGCTGTCCTTATACCCTTGATTCATAAAGCCAACATTCTGACTGCTGAAAAGCCCATATTTTCTTCTTTATAAAATCTCCATTACAGCTTCTGATTGGATTCATCTAAATCCCCCATGATTCCCATTTTGCATTTACCTGATTCTTAAGATCCTTTTCTTAGGAAAATGTGCAGCTCCAAACATTAACAAGTAGATGGTGAGAGTTTATATTTTAACTGACTTCCACTGCTTATATGTTTCCTTGACAGACTCCTCATTTTCACACAAAGCACTGAGGACAGCTGCTGCAAGTGAGTATTTCCTACTTCCCAGATCCCTCCAATTCCCAGCCAATCTCATTTTAAGACATTAAGGATGACCATAGACATCCTACTCTCTGATAATTTCTGCCATGCAACCGCAAGTCCACAAGGTTTTCTAATTCCTTCCAACACAACGAGATTAAAGAAATAAACATACAGTAGTGATTTACATTTTGAAAACAATAAAAGACAGTCGTTTTTATTTTCTGCATCTTAGAATTTTAAAGATGTAATTACATCTGAATTTATACTCAGAAAACTGAGCTACTCTAGGAAAAACTCAAGCCTTGATGGTAGAGATTGCCAAAACTCAGCTTTAATCATTCTGTCATTCGAGTTAAAAGTTTTTATTTTCAGTAAATAGCACTACCTTCATATGTGGTATATGGTGGAGCTTTTAAATGGTACATCTAAGTACAGACTTCACTTGCTTGAATCTTTATGCTTCTGAAAGTATACAGCTTTTGGACCAATCTAATGGATCAATATATTTATACTTACAATAATCAGACTTCTATTTTAATAGTTAATAAAGAGTACATGGTTGTTTTAAAAATTTCCTTACATATATATTTTCCATTTATGTTGCAGATGAGTTCAAAGCTCAGAAAAAAGTTTTAAAAAAAAAATCATCATAAACATTTGCATATGTACTGACCCCACTTCTTCTAGGTAAAGTGTTTTATAAAAGTGTCCTTCCATTCTTTTTAAAATCAAGAGTCTTATGGAATAACAAAGACAATTTTATTCTTTAGAGTCCAATGCAGCAAATTAATTTAAATAATTCCTTGACAATTTCCTAGTCCTGCCAGAAGATATGGCCCCATAAAGATGCCAATGAGCTCAGGCAAAAGAGGGTGATTCTCTTCCCCAAGCAGGGAAAAGTCTGTAACACAGCAATGACCATTTAAACGATTATTCCCCCAGATTTTTTGAAGTGACGCGAATGGTATTTTCACATCATTATTCAACATTATTTCGTCTCTAAAGTAGTTACATTATTCATAGTGAGATAAAGTTTTAAAAAGAAGGGAAATTTAAGAGTTGGATTTGAACAAGGTCTTTTATAACTGGCATTATTTTTTCCCTCAACTGTTCATATGCTTAGAGTAATTTAATAAGTATAAATAAATATAATGGGTTTTTTCCCCTCTATTTTAAGCTATCTCATATTTGAAATCCTCAGTTACTACTGTTCACCAAGGAGATTTGAGTATTTGATCTTCCCACACTTTGGGGAACCACTCATATGTGCACATTAGAAAATAAAGGAAAATAAGTATTTCTAGAGCTATAGCAAGAGCCGTATCTAGAGTATATCTAGAGAGGACCTCCAGAGCTAAGAAAATTTGTTTTAAAAAATGATTTAGATACCTAATCATTTTAACTATCAGAGGTTGTGGTCTTATCAAATATTTATACAACATTACACAGTAATATTTATACAACATTACACAGCATGATAATTCCTTGTGAAAGTAACTTTACTTCTCCACATTCTGGAAACATTTTCAACCTATAATCTATTAAATTTTGAAGATAACTGAGCCCTCTGGTTTATAGTTCACTTCCCTGCCTCTTTGTGAGGATACTGACACCATGGTTTCCAGATACAGAAAACAATCCAATACAAACTATTCCCTGACCGATGACTTGCCTGTAGCAACACTAGATGTTTATATTACATTCAACAATGACAAGAAATAATTCTCTGATGAAGTATGCTCATACTTCAATACAGTCCATTTGTACTACACCGACAGTATAAAATCCTATTCTCTAGGACAGATCTATCTGGCTTCTTTTTTTTCTTTTCCCTTTTTAACTTTTTTTTTTTTTTTAAGATTTTATTTATTTGAGAGGAGAGAGAGAGCGAGTACACAAGTGGGGGCGGGGGAGAGGGAGAGGGAGAGGGAGAAGCCGACTCCCCACTGAGCATAGAACCTGGGATCATGACTTGAGCCAAAGGCAGACATTTAACCGAGCCACCCAGGAACCCCTGATCTATCTGGCTTCTGACGGTACATTTACCTTTTACCCTTTTTTTGAACAAGCATGATCAGTATTACTTAAAAATCTGAAAATCTGTGCTAGCCAGAAAGGCCCTAATTATGGTATGAACACTGTGATAAATGGAAAAATAATCAACAATTATGGTCTATGGACATAGGAACATAGGCTAATGTTATCCCTTTTATTTTTTTGAACATGGGGGAGGGGCAGGAAAGGGAAAAGAAGAGGGTAGAAAGAATTTAATTGAGTATAGAAAATATTTTCCAATACTTGAATTTAAAACAAATAAACCTCAATAACAAAAATCACTGTTTTGTGATATTTGATATAAACAGTGTACTTTCTATTAAAAAGATAAAAAATGACACCAAAAGCCTGATCCAAAAAAAAAGAAAAATTTGATAAATTGATGTGATCAAAATGTTTGTGCTTCAAAATACATCAATGAAAAAATGAAAAGATAAGCAACAGACTTGGAGAAAATATTTTGCAAACCCATTGTTTGATAAAGCATTGTATCCAGAATATACAATAAATGCTTACAACTCAATAAGACAAACAACCCAACAACAAAAAAAAATGTGCAAAGGGTTTGAAAAGATATTTTACCAAAGAAGATATATGAATAACTAATAAGCACACAATATAAGCTCAACATCATCAGTCATTAAGAAAATGCAAATTAAAACTATAACAAGATAGTATTTCACACCCACCCAAGTAACTATAATAAGAGATAAGACAGTAACAAATGGTAGAGAGAATGTGGAGAAACAGGAATCCGCACATACGTTACGGGTGGGAATGTAAAATGGTGCAGCTACTTTAGAAACCAGTTTGGCAATTTCTTAAAAAGTTAAACATAAATTTACCCTATGATACAGCATTTCCACTCCTAGGTATCTATCCAAGAGAAATGAAACCATATGTCCACCCAAAGACTTGCACACGAATGTTCATAGTAGCACTACTCAAAATAGCCAAAAATTGGAAAAAACCTAAATGTCCATCAACTGGTGAATGGATAAAATGTGATAGAGGCAAACAAATGAATACTATTTGCAATAAAAAGGAACAAACTTCTGATACATGCTATGTCATAGATGAACCTCAACAACATTATGCTAAGAAGCCGGACACAAGAGACCACAGACTATATGACTCCATTTATATGAAAATGTTCAGAAAAGGTAAGTCTACAGAGAAAATAGATTAGTGGTTGCCTGGGGCTGGGGATGGGAATAAAATTAATATTAAATAGACACGAGGACCATGTCATCATGACATGATCTTATTGGGATGATGAAAATATTCTAAAATTGATTTATGGTGGGGGCACCTGGGTGGCTCAGTTGTCAAGCGTCTGCCTTTGGCTCAGGTCATAGGATCCTGGGATATATCCCAGGGTCCTAGGATCGGGCCCTGCATCGGGCTCCTCGCTCTGCGGGAGGCCTGCTTCTCCCTCTCCCACTCCCCCTGCTTGTGTTCCCTCTCTCACTGTGTCTCTCTCTGTCAAATAAATAAATAAAATCTTTAAAAAAATAAAGAAATAAAATTGATTTATGGTGAAGGTTGCATAACTCAGTAAATATGCTATAAATTACTAAATTGGGTGGATTATTTGAAATTGGTGAATTTTATGATATGTAAAATATAACTCAAATAATTGTTTTTTTAAAAAAAGGATAAATTCACATAGAGACTGCTGCTTTAGGACTTTATCTAGGCTAACACTGAACTAAGGTGGCAATTAGAATCACTTCTGGCCAGTTTGGGTACTGATCCTAGGTTTATGGTCTCAACAAGTGGAATACTTTTAGTAAATTATCCATTTGTTGGAGTTACTAGGTTATTTTTAATTTTTATTTATTTTATTTATTTTTTGAGAGAGAGAGGGGTGAGGGGCAAAGGGATAGAGAGAATCCTAGGTAGGCTCCATACTCAGTGTAGAGCCCAACACGGGACTTGATCTCATGAGATCATGACCTGAGCCGAAATCAAGAGTCTGGTACTTAAACGATTTTTAGTCAACATTAAAAATAGCTATTTCTTCAAAGATCTAGTTATGTCACCAAGAACCACTATTTCTTTTTTTTTTTTTTTTTTAAAGATTTTATTTATTTATTTGAGAGAGAGAATGAGAGACAGCACAAGAGGGAAGCGGGTCAGAGGGAGAAGCAGACCCCCCGCTGAGCAGGGAGCCCGATGCGGGACTCGATCCAGGGACTCCGGGATCATGACCTGAGCCGAAGGCAGTCGCTTAACCAACTGAGCCACCCAGGCGCCCCAAGAACCACTATTTCTAAACCAAAGGGAAAATTCTTCTAGAAAGACAGAAGCCTAAATACTTTATACATTTTTTAAATTGAGGTACGATTTATATATGTTAACTATATAAATCTTAAGTGAATAGCTCAATAAATGTTTTTATGTGTACATACCCATGCAACCACCATTCAATCAGGATATAGAACGTTCCCTTGATATTCCCACCAAAGGTAACCACTACCTTAGTTCTATCACCACAGAAATGACATAGTTTTGTCTTGTTTCTCTACACTTTATATAAATATACATATTTCATATAGTATGCCCTCTCCAAGATGTTGTTGTGGGTACAGCGTTCTTTTTCACTGTTGTATAAAATTTATTAAACCAGTCTACTGTTGACAGACATTTGGATGATTTTCAGCTTTTGGGTATTATGAATAAAATGGATATGAACACTCTTATATTTATTTATATTTATTTATTTTTTGGTGAATATAAGGACTTTTTTTTCCCCCCAGTAGTCTCCATACCCAACATGGGCCTGAACTCATGACCCTGAGACCAAGAGTCATGTGCTCTACCAACTGAGCCAGCCAGCTTTATTTTTGATGGCCATTCTATGCAGGAGTGGAATTGATAGGTTTTAGGTAACATGCATATACAGCTTTAGACACCTTTAATAGACCTTGCCAAGCACCTTTACAAAATGCTAGTTCCAGTTTATTATTATACTCCCATTAGCAATGTATGACAATTTCAATTGCATCACATCTGCACTAACACTTGGCATTGTCATTCCTTTCAATTTTGTGGTTATCGGGTATAGTGGTATCTCACTGCCAGGAAGTGGGAAGGATCTGATATTTTATTCTACTTCTAACAAGCCGGGATGGTGGAAGACATGAGACATCTAGATCAGAGATGAAAGACATTTCATTACTCAGAAGAACAGCAAAAGCCAGAGTATCAACATTGGAGCCGCTCTTCTAAGGCAGAATTCCCACAGGCAATACAAAGAGCTGGGTGATAGGAGCACATGCAGATGGCTCTGCTGTAAGAAAGGCACCCTGTGCCTACAAATTACTTTGTGTTTTCTAGGAATTTATAAGTGGAATCATATAGTATATTCTCCTTTTTATCTGACTTCTTTCACTCAGTGTGACTATTTTGAGATTTGTATGTGTTGCTGCAGTATCAATAGTTCATCTCTTTTTACTGCTAGGTAGTACCCATTGTAAAGATATGCTCTAATTTCTTTATCCATTCAACTGCTGGTGGCCATTCGGGATGTTCACAATTTTTGGCCATTAACAAATAAAGCTGTACATCTTTGTAAGAACATATACTTTCATTTCCCCTCTATAAATCCAACTAATTTTTTGACCTCCCATGTCTCTTACATATATTATAATCATATATAGGTATATATTATGTTTTACATATATAATCTGGATATTATATGTATTATATATATATATTTAAAGATTTTATTTATTTATTTGAAAGAGAGAGAGAGAGATAGCAACAGAGATAGCGAGAGAGAGTTTGAGCGGGAAGGAGAGGGAGAAGCAGACTCTCTGCTGAGGAGGGAGCCCGATGCGGGGCTCAATCCCAGGACCCTGAAATCATGACCTGAGCCAAAGGCAGACACTCAACCGACTGAGCCATCCCAGCACCCCTAATATATATATTTTAAAGACTCATAAGTAATATTAACCTTTGGAGAGGGGTACTAGATGGAGAGGGGAGTGGCTCTTTCTTTTGTATTTTTTGTTTGAATTTGAATTTTTATTTGATTTATATATATTTATTATGTAACATATATGAATCTTTAATTTCTAGAATGTGTCAGCTGGAACCACTGGGCAAGGAAATTATGGCTCATTTTTGTTTTGTTTTCTTCTTTGTATTTCTCTGTATTTAAAAAAAAAAATCTAATAAATGCTGTTTTTTAAGGCAAAAAAGAAGAAAATCTCCCAAGGCATTTTCTCAACTCTACTGATACCTGATGATTCACTCCCTATAATTCTGCATAATACCACAAGCTTTTGATGAATTATTTTTTCTAACTCCAGGCTCGCCTCCTTCAGACCATCCTACATGGATGGGTATATAGCCATTTTTCTAAACTGCAAATTTGATAATACAGCTCCTGTTTATACTAACCAGCAACAAAATAAACCCAATACTTATCATCAGAGCACATAAGCTCCTTGCTATCACCTGCAACATCATTTTCTACTATTCCTTCACTGTACCCCAAGTGCTAGTCATGCTGAAATGTCAATAATGTGCCAAGTTCCTTAACCTCTTGGTGCCTCCTTCCTCTTTTTTCTGTCCTCCTTGTGACTTCTCACTCATCCCTCTCTGTGATGTCTTCTATTCCTCTCTATCCTCCCCCCCTTAAAAGATTAAGGGCAAAGGGAGAGGGAGAAGCAGACTCCCTGATGAGCAGGGAGCCTGATGTGGGGCTTGATCCAAGGACCCTGAGATCATGACCTGAGCGGAAGGCAGATGCTTGACTGACTGAGCCATCCAGGCGCCCCTCTTCCTTTGTGCTCAGATGCTTCCCTCCTCTGTGTTTCTATGGTACTTTATAAATTACTGCATTATAGCAGTCATCACATTGTAGCTGACTATTTTACAAAAACAGCAATGGATGTCAATTAGAATTCCATCCTGTAATTCTCTGTAAAATTCTTATCTTAATATTTGCTGAAGTCAGTGTCCCAAAGAATATGCAAAACCTTACTGAAGTCTAAGTGTAACCACAAATATATTGATGCCAAAGAGGGGTAGAGTTGCTAAATGGCAGTTAGCAAAAAATATACCATGAGAGGTAGTTTAGAAGCCCCCAAAATTCACAGACTGGATGACAATTCCCTGAAAGTTGACCAATTTAAAAGATTTTATTAAGTAACTAGAATATTAGCTCTTATAAGATAAAATTCTAAATAAATGAAAATCTTACAATCCATGTAAAAGAAAGAAGGTACTCTTCACCTGATAAAATGTTGTTTGCTTTGTTAAGTTTTTTAAAAAACATTTCAACTGGCATTTTTTACCTGGTGATTAAAATACTTGGTATAGAAAGCTGGGTTCTATTCTTTGTGAGAGAGCTATACAATCAGTTTCTTCTATACGTATTAGAGAAGTAACCGGTAACTCATTGATACTTCTGACAGTTGCCTTGTGCTAATTTCTAGAAAGTCATTTTAGAAAACTTTAGAGAAAGTGAGGGAAGGATATTATTTGGCCAATTAGTCCTGGACAACTCTTTGTACAACCTAAGGTTAGTATCCGCATAAGGTAAAATAATGAATCACAGATATTTATGCTCAAGAAGGGCAAAGCGCTTTATAATTTCTCCATTAAACTAAAAAGAGGACAAGAGAAGCTTATACTTCTGACTCCTACTAAGTGCTCAGTGCCCTTCTTCAATAATAGAGACAGAATTTTTTTAAGATTTTATTTATTTATTTATTTGACAGAGAGAGAGACACAGCGAGAGAGGGAACACAAACAGGGGGAGTGGGAGAGGGAGAAGCAGGCTTCCCGCGAAGCAGGGAGCCCGATGCGGGGCTCGATCCCAGGACCCTGGGATCATGACCTGAGCTGAAGGCAGATGCTTAACAACTGAGCCACCCAGGTGCCCCTAGAGACAGAATTTTCTTAGAAATCACTGCAGCTTAGTTAAGAAGTAAAGTGGGATGTACCATTAAGGCTGGTAGCTATATTTCCTCAGTTTTATGCAGGCAAGGATTTAAATGTTTCTCTTCCGAAAAGACTGAATTTGCTTAGCACTTTCTAAGTTAGAGCATTCTAGGACTCTAATATGACATCATTAGTGGGGGTCAACATATTCCAAAGAACCTAAGAGAGAAAAGTTTCTGTCACTACTTAAAGTGAATAATCTTGAAAAATTAATACTAAAATCACCTACAGTTACTGATCTTCCAGATGAGCCATCACCACATTATCGCATGTGATGACTGATGCTGATGGTCTCCCAGAGGATGGAACAAAGACTAATGTTTTAGAAAAGGTACAAAAAGGCAAGAAGCATCACACTATCATCTTTATAAAATAAATCATTACACCTGGGAAATAAAAGCTCCTAACTACAATAAGTATTTTATTACCCTGTGTCAGTGAGACAAACCTTTCAGGCATTCATCAGGCAAATAAGAAAGACAAACAAAACTATGATATCGTAGTAGGTACAAAGTCTAGATGATGTTTCATTTTGAAAATGCCAAAATGCCCAACTATTCTGCAAAAGCTCCTGGTCTGAATTATTAAGTAGCAACTTAGCTGTATAAACAATATCCTTTGACATCAATTCTGGACAGCTACCAAAGGATAATTACTCCATACTCCCTTTATGACTGAAATTGCTAGGAGTGTTTGAGTTATTCTTTAGCAATATAGGTACCTGGTGATTCTTCTATGATGGGATGGCTAGGGTACTGTGAAAATACTGAGCTCCTGGACTAGGAAGTTGAATTCTTGCCTGTCTGCCACTCCGTCAAACTATGGACAATGATTTCTGATAATACAACTTCTACTGAAATACACATCAATTTAATAATGTTTTTTTAAACTAACGTTTTTCAAAACCTCAAATTGAAATCCTTTCAAAGACTTTGGATGTGAAAAAAATACATTTAGAAATTCAATAATATACTTTATAGGTTTTACTTCTCATTTTATGTATGCTGTTACACATTTTGGGAACAGAACTAAACAACCACTTGAATATGAGCCTTTCCCCAGGTTCAAAAAGATATACACATGCATATTACCCAAACACAAAAGAACAGCTTAGTCAAAGAAGATGAATGGAAAATTCTATTAAAGCAGAATTTACTTTCATTTCAGTATATACACCAGAAAAATGGTCAATTTTTAGAAAAATCTTACCTGCTACTGAATTTGGCCGTGGCATAAGATATAGAGGAATAGACTGTACTGATTGTGATAAAACTGTTTCCAAATTCCTTTCTGGGATCTTATTCAGACTATAGGTGGAAGCTGTCATGTTTTCATCTACTCGATACAAACAGGAATCCATGCTGGATTTTTGAGACTGCCAAGGTTTTAGGTTTCCTCCAGATCCTAATTCTTTACTGCTTTCCCCAACATATTTTGTGCGTTCTACATTTTCAGAATAGCTTGTCAACGTAGCTGAAAAAGAGAGTAAAACAAGTTAAAAATTAAAGACGGCACATATTGAATGGGGCACTGGGTGTTATACGCAAACAATGAATCATGGAACACTATCAAAAACTAATGATGTAATGTATGGTGATTAACATAATAAAATAAAATTTTAAAAAAAACCACACACACACACACACAAAACAAAACCCCACAAACCTAGAGATTAAGCTGTTTACTACTATCCAAATTCATGACTAGCTAATAAGAGTAGTAGCAATATTATTTTCAAAAAGTTACTGATCATTTCATCTCCACCATGAAGTTTAAATAATTGAAAGCACAATATATGTTACATATTTTCTCTCATTTCTCTTATATATTTAACAACTCTATTTAAGTGGAACTGAACACATTCATACATCAGTGCTAAAAGATCTACAACTAGAGCCTATCAATGCTAAAAATTTCAGAATTTCGTCACAAAGGGAATTCATATAATTTTCATGGATTGCTGAAGAGCTCCTAAAATCTCAAAAAGATCTTTACTCTCTTTTAATCCCCTATTTTCCCTCATTTAAATTTATTTCCTGACCCCTTATATGTAATTAAGAATTAGAAAAAACAAATGGTCCCTTAAGTAGATATATAGGATATATTGCAGAAATAATCTGTCCAAGTAAGGAGACAGTACAGGGCCTCCTTGTACAGCTACCCTCTAGCTCTAACCTTAGATGGCCCTGAATGAAATCAAGCAAAACCTGAAAGGGCTTCTAGAATTTTTCTAGTCTTACCACTAATTATTAACAGGACTTAAAAACAAAAATTTTCATCAACCCTAGAAATGCAAGGAATAAAAACACTAAAATAAAGATTATAAAAATCTTAGCAATAATTATAAGAATAAAAGAGGTCATCCCAGGAGAGTTTTTAATAAGTTAGTTCATATTTTCTTCTTACATCTTCAACGTACCTGTTGTTAAAAGAAGAGACCTAAGTTTATTAGGTAATTTCCACAATCCCTTTTAGTGAGGTTTTCTCTTTGGAAATGTAAACGAATTCTGGACTTAGTAGTAACAGGGAAAAATATGAGTTACAAAGGAAGACACCCTGGTTGCCTTCCAGCTTTGTTCCTCTTTACAATAATAAGTCGTCCTTGCATCTGAGAATTAAGTGTTGTCAACTGGTCTCTGTATCCTCACTAAGGGAGTCCAGTTCCAAGGCAACATCTCCCTGTCAGTTCCATCGGGGAAGGCAGTCACCATTAGGCTTCTCAAAGATGACAATGCTCCCTACCACTACCTACTCGTGACACATCCCCCCCTTCTTTTTAAAAGATTTATTCATTTATTTGAGAGAGAGAGTGTGTGTGTACAGGGGGGAGGGGCAGAGGGAGAGGGAGAATCCTCAAGCCAGAATCCCTGCTGAGCATGGAGCCCAACATGGGGCTTGATCCCAGGACGCTGAGATCATGACCTGGGTTGAAATCAAGAGTTGATGCTCAACTGACTGAGCTACCCAGGAGCCCTGACACACCCTTTTTATATATTGTCCTTGTTACCTTTTTTACATACTGCTGGATTCAATGTTAGAATTTTGTTAAGGACTTTTATGTCCATGTTCATGAGAGACATTGGTCTATTGTTTACTTTTTATATGATGTCTTTGTCAAGTTTGGTCTTAAAATAATGTTAGCCTCATAAAGTGTTCTTTTCACTTCAACTTCCTGGAGCAGTTTGTGTAGAAATGGTATTATGTCTTCCTTAAATGTTTGGTAGAATTTACCTGTCAGGCATCTGGACTAAGAGTTTTCCTTGTGTAAAAGTTTTAAATGGCAAATTCAATTTATATTTAACAGCTATGAAATTATTCAGGTTATCTTTTTCTTCTCAAATGATCTTTGGTCATATATTATTTCCAGGAATTTGTCCATTTCACCTAAATTGTCAAATTTATTGGCATAAAGCTGTTCATGACATTCCCTTATCCTTTTAATGTTTGTGGGGTCTGTTGTGATGTGCCTCTTCGTTCCTGATATTGGTAATCTGTATCTTCTTTTTTTTCCTGGTTAATACGACTAGAGGTTTATCAATATGATTTTCTCAAAGAACCAGTGTTCAGTTTCACTGATTTTCTCTATTCCTATTTCATTGATTTCTGCTCTTTACTATTTCCTACTTTGTTTACTTTGATTTGAATTTCTTCTTTTTCTTGTTTAAGCAGAAGTTTAGTTCACTAATTAAATAACTTTCTTTTCTAAAATAAGCATCTAACGCTATAAATTTTCTTCTAAGCACTTCTTTAGCTGCATTCTAAAAATTTTGATGCTTTGTTTTCATTACCATTCAATTAAAAATATTTTTAAATTTCCACTGTGATTTTTTTGACCCATGTTATTTAGAAATATGTTTAATTTCTAAGCATTTGTGAAATTTCCTGATATTTTTCTATTATTGGTTTCTAGTTTAAACACAGTGTGGTCAGAGAACACAGTTTGTAATGGTTTAGTCCATTTAGCTTTATTGAGACTTGTTTTATGAACCAGAATATGGTCTCTTGGTGCATCTTCTATGTATACCTAAAAAGAATCTGAACTATGCTATTGATAGTGGACTGTTCTATAAAAAATAATTAGGTCAAGTTGATTAATGGAATTGTTTAGGTCTTTTACATGTTAATTGATTTCCTACTTGTTCTTTCAACCACTGAGAGATGAGAGTTAAAATCTCTGGGGATTTTTGCCATTTTGAAGCTTTGTTATTTGGTGTATAAACATTTAGGATTGTTATTTCCTCTTGATGAAATGACCCATTTATCATTATGAAATGACCTTCCTTGATAGGTCATCACTGTTTATTCTGAAATCTATTTTGATACTCTTTGTTCTGAAATGGGTGAAAGAGGGAGATGATGAGCATACAGTATGGACTCCAGGACCAGCAGGAGCAGCAGGGAACTTAGTCTTCATTTACTAATCCTTTCCAAGTCTTTTTGGGAGACTGCAACTGGTCATCTCCTTGAAGAACTGGATTTGGATCTCCCCTCTCAGAAAAGAACTGAGTATCACAGTATCATGCTTCCAGGTGAGACTAGATGCCAAAAGAGAGTACTAATGATTGATCTATGTGGTACAAGAGTTGAATTGGGTTTGCCACTCTAAATGTACTCACCTGCCTGTTGTCTGGCTACACTGACTCTAGCAGTGGTGTGGACTATTCCCATGGGTTGGAGCTGGGTCCCTGTTATTAACATCCTGCTCCAGACTGAAGGGTTGGCTATAATGGCTGTTCCTGGTCTTTTGTGATAATCATGGGCAGAAGTCAACCACTGTCTTATGTACTGCCATATAGCCTCTCTCATCCATCTCTAGACTTCCTGGCTGCCATGGAGACATGAGATGCAGTAGGGCTACTGGATTCATGCAACAGTAAGAGTCAGGGAAATAGTACCCTATTAGGGCTAACATACCAATGTGAGAAGGGAACTAGCAGTAATATCACCTTGTAATTCCCCCTTCCACAGTTCAGAAATGTATGGGCTCTCTGAAGACTTTCAGTAAAATTAAGCAATCACCTCTGCCAGCTCTGTAATTCCCTTCCTTATATTTGCTTCTCCTCCTTTTCTGCCTTACTCCTCTTTCATTCACTCTAATTTCCTTGGTTTATACTCCCTTAATATAGTATATACTCCCTCAATATAACCTTTTTGTCTCAGGCTCTATTTTCTAAGGAACCTATGCTAAGGAAGTCTTGTTGATGAAAATGTTGGGAACTATGGGATATTCTTCTAGCTAATCCAGATGTTCAAGTCGTGTTTCAGTATACAGTCAAAACTACTCACTTTAATTAAAAATTCATTTCATATATTCAGACCTTCAGTCATAAACAGCCCAATATAGTTCCTAACCTTTTTGCCACCAAACATAATGCTGTACCTTCCCCAATGAGATTATTATGGATTCCACAGCATTATTTTATAATTTCTAAATGTGTTCAGTGATAGCATATTTATATTATGTGTGTATGTACCTGTATGTGTTTTTTTAAAGCAGATGTATGCTCCTTATCCTAATTTCTGAAAATTCTCTAATTTAAAATATATTTAAACTTTTTTTCCAGTAAAATTTGGTAAATATTCAGTAAAAATTGGAAAATAATATTTCATTTGGTGTAAAGATGTGGTGATTCAGCTGGCTTTGTAATTCTTGGAAGAAGCTTAGAGTTCATACAGCTGCTAGGGTCAGTATGCTGAATCAAGCCAGAGAATGGAAACTCTTCTTTCCCAGAGGACTTGTCTACATGTAAAATGTCTGCTATTTAACCCCTTACCTTTTATGTTTTTTTGTGTTGTGTCCAACAGAAGTTTTTATTATTAAGTCCCTAATCAAATTTGGCTAAGATTTACCTGTATCTGCGTGGTCTTTGCCTGGTATATATCCCAGAAACACAACCCTTTTCTCCTGATAAACCAGGAGCATATTCAGTATACTGGAATACTACACCTTTACAGGTCTGAGAAAGTAGCAATGGGGTTCACTATTTTCAGTATTTCAAGTAATTTATAAATAATATGTAGCTAGTTAAAACTGGTAGCTAGCTAAAACATCAAACTTCTGTAAACATAGCTAGAATTATATCAAGGGTGATAACAGTAGTTACCTCATTTAAACAGAAGCTTTGGCAGAGATGCATGTTTGATAAATTAAACATGAGAAACTGCTATAATCACAAATAGAGTGATGCTGAAAAATTTTTCAAAACTATGGGATCTATCAGGAAAAATTATGAAAGTCCTGATCAGTGGTGGAAAGATTAGAGAAATTGTGAGTTAATTTGTGGTACCCAAAGATGGAATTATTCAGTGGCCTACGGACCCTACTTTAGTTTTATATGATGCACAATGGTCTAGAATCTTAGGGGCACAGAAAGTAAAAATAGACAACTGACACAAAATACCAGAAGTAAAATTCTCTAGGTAACTATTCCCACTTAGGAATTTCGTGCATTTTTGCTTCATTGATGCTTTTCACTGAACCTGGTGACTTTTGGTTAATTCCATTCATCTACCTATCCAATAAATTTTTACTGAGCAACTAATATGTAATCAGGCTACAGGAACAAGATAGGTCCTAAATCCTTAATCCTAGAAGAAGGACAATTCTGTGACAAAAGAGATTATACACAGAAAAATGAATCACAAAATGAAATGCTATTTTTAATAACAATAGGCTAATGTCTGTATATTATTCAACTTTATGGATGCATCCTATTTTATTTTATTTTTATTTATTTATTTTTTGGATGCATCCTATTTTATTCAACCATTCCTCTATGGTGAGACCGCATACAATTTAAGGTCATCAAGGTAACTGAAGCATCAGAGAATGCAGTAATATTTTCATGCATGTGGTTACTAAAAGTTTCAAAAGCCCAAAGCCCATACATGTAGTCTATGTGCCAAGTAAGCTGGCCTAGATTAAGCAAGCACTCATATGTGTGAAGTTTCTATGAATGGACCTGGAAAGGAAGACACGGTTCCTCATTGAAAAATACACATATTTGTTTCCCTAATCTATCATTATTTCTAATAATGACCAGGTGGAACAAAGGATAGGGAGAAAATATTGAGTCTCAAGTAACTGAAGAAATTTTTCTGAGACCTTCTCCATTTTCCTTCTTTGATACAGAAAAAAATTGTTACCTCAGTATAGAGTATAAAAAACTGTTTATGTGACATATCTGTTCGTCTTGCCATATAGGCCAGAAAAGAGACAGTGTGAGGAAGAAGGAATCACAGGTGTATAAACAGGCTTATTGTGAATAAAATTAACTCTCTATATTTTTAAACCAGTGTTATTGAGGTACAATTTACATACTATAAAATGTACCCACGGTAAATGTACAATTCAATGATTTTTAGCAAATTTATAGATCAGTGCAATCATCACTACGATTTAGTTTTAGAATGTTTCCATAACCCCTAGAAGTTCCTTTGTGCCTGTTTGCAATTAATTTCTGTTCCCCTCCCAGTACCAGGCAACTACTGATTAGCTTTCTGTCTCTATAAATATGCCTTTTCTGGAATTTTATACAAACTGAATCATACAATATATAGTCCTTATGTTTGAGGTCAATTCATTCTGTAGCATTTATTAATAACTTCGTTCTCTTTATTGCCGAAATAGTATTCCATTGTATGGATAGTCCACATTTTGTACATCCATTTACCAAGTGATGGATATTTGGATTCTTCCCAGTTTTTGGCTATTATGAATAATGCTTCTTTCTGAGACATGTTTTCATTTCTCTTGGATCTATTCCAAAGAGTGGAATTGCTAGACTGTATGGTAAGTTTATGCTTACTTCATAAAATAATACATGAAGGTTCTAGTTTTTCTACATCTTTGCCAATACTTGGTACTTTTTTTGGTAACAGCCATTCTAGTAGGTGAGCAATAGTGTCCCATTGTGGTTTTAATTTGCACTTCTCTAATGACTGATTATAATGAGCATTTTTTTCTGTGCTTATTATTCATGTATCCTGTTTGGTGAAATGTCTATCCAATGTCTTTTGTACATTTTAAAATTGGATTGTTTGCAAACAAAAAGCAGAATCAGACCTATAAATACAGAGAACAAATTGATGGTTGCCAGAGAGAAGGGGTGGGGGATGGGAAAAGTGGGAGAAGGGGAGCAGGAGATACAGGCTTCCAGTTACGGATTGAGTAAGTCACGGGGATGAAAGGCACAGCTTAGGAAATAATAGTCAATGATATTGTAATAGCGTCGTGTGGTGGCAGATGGTTGCTGCACTTGAGGTGAGCACAGTATAAGGTATACAGGTGTGGGATCACTACACTGTTCACCTGAAACTAATGTGACACTGTGTGTCAGCTATACTAAAAATTTTTAAAAATATATATATATGAAAATGGGGCATCTGGGTGGCTCAGTTGTTAAGCGTCTGCCTTCGGCTCAGGTCATGATCCTCAGGGTCCTGGGATCAAGCCCCGCATCAGGCTCCCTGCTCTGCGGGGAACCTACTTCTCCCTCTCCCACTCCCCCTGTTTGTGTTCCCTCTCTTGCTGTCTCTCTCTGTCAAATAAATAAAATCTTTAAATATCTATCTATAAAATAAAATTGGTTTGTCCGTCTTCTATAATATTTTAAAACTACTAGGACTAATTTTTTTTTCTTGACTCATTACTCTACTTTTGTTGGTAGAGACTAAATTTTTAATGCCATACAATAGTTCTAGGTCATCTATCCTGAGACAGAATTATTTTAGAACTATGCAGTCTTCTGTAATAATTAGGACCAGGAGTTTTGAAGTCATACAGACCTGAACTTGAATCTCAACTTTGCCTCTTACTGACTATATGACCTGAGACCAATTATTTTTGAATTTTGGTTTTCTAATTCTAAGAAAGATTATTACACTATTATGTAAGTTATTTTACAAACACTGTATAGTGTATACACTATTATATAAGAGTTATTTTACAACCAGACTGGGCCATTCCCATGCTTATTTCTGGGGTTGCCTGGAAGTCTAGTACTGATTCTTAGCCAAGATAACTAATGATTTATAATTTGCTCTTTAAAGTTTTAAACTCCTCCTGCAGCACCCAAAACTAGTTGTTTATTGACACCTTACATCTGGAGGACTTAGTTAGACAAACCGACTTGGCTATGGGACCAGAGTGGCATAAAAATCTTCACTGTAAACTTTTGCGGAGCTCTCCTGAAATCAAGATTCCTCATACAAATCTTGGTCATTTATATTCTGGAGACAGAGCACATCCTATTTAAGAAAGAACTTGGAGAGCTGCACTTGAAGAGTCTAGGGTCCTCTGCTTGTTTGCATTCTCTTTTATCTGCTATGCTGTATCTTTATTAAAAGATTTTGTAAGCATTCTCTATCGAGTCTTATGCATCATTTCAATGACATGATCCTGTGAAATCTTTACAACTATTTTCTTATAAGATCATTATAAAGATTAAATAGTGGTACTTGGCTCAATGTTTGTACTCAATAAATGCTGGTTATTATTATTATATTAGTTAGATCAATATGCAAGAGAAATGCTTTGTTAGGTCTCCTCGAGCAGTGTCCAGACTTAACAAACATACCACATTATAGCTATTGAAATTTTACTTAGTGCTAAGTAATTAGAGAGGTGGGAAGGATGATGGAGTCACCAGAACAATAAATGGAAAAACTCAGTAATAAAAATAAACCTGCACTTTCCTGAAAACAGGTTGAGGAAAACATGAAAAAATAATTCAAATTATCTAATGTTCAGTTTATGACCCAGAGGGGTAGCTTTTTTATTTTAATTTTTTTGAGTATAATTGACATGCAATATTACATTAGTTTCAGGGATACAACATAGTGACTCAACATCTCTATAGGTTATGCTATGCTCACTACCAAGTGTAGCTACCGTCTGTTACCATATAATGCTATTACAATATCATTGACTATATTCCCTATGCTGTGCCTTTTATCCCCACAACTTATTCACTCCATAACAGGAAGACTGTATCTCCCATTCCCCTTTACCGATATTGCTCATCCCCGTGACCCCTTCCCTCTGGGAGGTGTGACTTTTAAAATGTGACAATTTGAATCAAAGAATATACAACATCCTACTGGACTATAGTCATACAGACCTGAACTTGAATCTCAGCTTTGCCTCTTACTGTCTTTGTGACCTGAGACTAATTATTTTTGAATCTCAGTTTTCTAATTCTAAGGAAGATTATTACACTATTATATAAGACAGAATTATTTTACAACTAGACTGGGCCAGCCCTATGCTTATTTCTGGGGCTGCCAGTCTAATACTGGTTCTTTTTACTTACTAATGTGAAACATTAGGAAAACATAATCACAAACAATGGGCACAGTCAGATACTCCATCTTTGTAGGTGCTAAGTGATATAAGGCTATAGGATAGAAGACCAAATTTGGCAATAAAACCAGGACTTAAAAACATTCTGATATTTGATTAAAAGAAATAATTCAAGAATTATACCATTCTGGAAAGAACCGTGACCTCCAGATAAACAAGAGGAGAAACAAAATGGACCCATGCTTAAATTCATTCTGCTATATAACCATACCAAAAAGGACCATTATTAAAACTTAATATGAAAAAGGAATAGGATAGATAAATGATATCTATCTCATGGAGGTTACAACTATCAAGATTTTTGCTTGAAGCTATAGATAGATAGATAGATAGATATAGATATAGATATAGCTGATAGGAGATTATATGTCATTAGTGGTATTATCTATTAGGCACATACATAAGACTGTTACACTACTAGAGTTATACCAATAAAATTTAAAAAGAGAGTCACAGATATAAAATTACCATACAAATACCTGACAACGGTGTTGGTGACATTTCACCACCTGTTTAAGAAGAGTTATGAATTTGGGGAGGGAAGCTATGATTGGAGCAGAGAATGCTTTCTGTGGTAGAAATTAACTCACATCAGGGGTGAACCCAGACTACACAGAATCAAATAAGTCACAGTTATTTAAAATCTTTTAGAACCCTAGAGAGGAACTTTTTACATTCAGAATACTTAAAAAATTTTTCAGAAAGTCTGCATTTCTAGTATTTCGAATCTTATAACTAGGATTCTACACATTTTGGCAAACTATACGAGTGATACAGTCAGACACACAAATGACTAAAATTCTGATAGTTGTAAGTGGAAAATGCAGTGCATGACAAGGGATCACACTGAACTGACCTATAAAGGAATTTAAAATGCATAAATTAAAACATTTAATAACTTTTGTGCATTTTGCTAATAGGGCAGGATTTAAATACAGAGCACTAATAAACTAATAAACTGCTAATAAGAAATTAACAGTTGAATGGTAGAAAGCAGGTTTAAAAAGTAATTATTATACCACACATTAAATGCCATGACATCTATATGCTCAGGTGTTACTGGGAACATGGAGTAAGAATATATATTGGATAGGAGTGGGAGCGGAAAATTGAAGGGAGGTGGTGGTAGCGGCAGTGACAGAATACTTAACAAAGTCTTAAAAAATCCATAGGAGTCATTCATATGTAAGAGAGAGATTACAGGCAGAATGCTCAATACGAGCAAATGCACAGAGAGGAAAAAACTGGAATGCATCAGGGTAACAATAATTAAGTCTAATGCGGCTAGAACAATACATACAGGGCTAGAAATAGTGGGACAGAAGGCTGGAGAAATTGGCCATCGTCAGATCAGGAGGGCCTGGGCTTTATTTTACAGGTAAATGGGAGTCAAAGGAGTGATGTGATCAGATTCGATTTTCAGGTAGTTCACTATCTACCTTCTAGGTAACGGAATCAAAGGAGTAATTGGTTTTCAGTTAATTCATTTTGGTGGTTGTGTGAAAAACAGACCTGGAAAGGACAAGATGAAAAGCAGAAATAACAGTTACATTTGTATTAATCTAAGTCTAAGATAATGAGGACTGCCAAGGCAATACTAAGAAAGACGAAAATAAAACCCAGGGATGAGAAATTTGGGTAGGGGGAAGGAAGGACTCCTCTCAGCTCTCTAGCTCAGGTTCCTGTGTAGGTAGTGAGTATTTTGGACAACTTTATACCAGTAAATTTGAAAAAGATAAAAACCATAATGAAGGAAAACAGATTCAAAAAGAAAGAGAAACATAGAAAGTCCTATAGTATTAAATACAATGAAGCAGTAGTTAGGGGCGCCTGGGTGGCTCAGTCAGTTGAGTGTCCAAGTCTTGGTTTCAACTCAGGTCATGATCTCAGGGTCGTGGGATCAAGCCCTGAGCCAGGCTCCGTGCTCAGTGGGGAGTCTGCCTGGGGTTCTCTCTCTCTCTCTCTCTCCTTCTGCCCCTTACCCACTCATTCCTTCTCTCTCTCAAAAATAAAATAAATAAATCTTAAAAAAAAAAAAAAGTAGTAGTTAAAAAAATCTTCATGACTATCAGGTCCAGATTATTTTAACCGCAAGTCCTACTAAAGGAGAACTTTGTTCTCCTTTTTCAAGATTGTTTTAGCTACTCAGGGTCCTCTGAGATTCCACATGAATTTTAGGATGGGTTTTTCTATGTCTGCAAAGAACTTTGTTGGGATTATGATAGTAATTTCACTGAATCTGTAGACTGCTTTGAGAAATATTATCACTTTAACAATATTAAGTCTTCCAATCCATGAACACAGAATATATCTTCATTTAAATCTTTTAAAATTTCTTAAGCAATATTTTGTGTCTAGTGTACTTGTCTTAGTGTACTGTTTAGTGTACAAGTTTCTTACCTTGGTTAAATTTATTCCTAAGTATTTTATTCTTTTTGATGTTATTATAATGGAATTATTTTCTTAATTTTCTTTTTGAATTGTTCATGGTTAGCATGTAGAAATGCAACTGGTTTTTGTGTGTTCATTTTGTATCCTGCAACTTTGCTATAAAAATATTCTTTTCATCAGGGCACCTGGGTGGCTCCGTGGGTTGGGCATCTGCCTCTGGTTCAGGTCATGATCTCAGGGTCTTGGGATTAAGTCCCACGGCAGGTTCCCTGCTCAGCGGGGAGTCTGCTTACCCCTCTCCCCCCACCCCTCCTCCCCACTTGTGCTCACCTGTGCGTTCTTTCTCTCTCTCTCAGATAAATAAAATCTTTAAAAACTATTCTTTTCATTTATTTACTACTTATTTTAAATGAATACATTCACATGTTGATATACACGCACTTAAGTAGTAGAGATATATTTAGTTGCCATGGCATTAATCTCTGCTATACCATCTAAATAAATAAGTATTTTTATTTGATAACTTTTAGAAGGAAGCCAAATGAGGAAGAAATATTTTCTTTACGCCTGGCCTTTTCAGCTTTTGTCATTTGTTGACCAACCTCTCCTCATCCCTTTGCTGAACCTTTTATCTTCTTTGGCCTTGCTCCAATTCTTCTATTTGTCTGACTACTCCTGTCCACTGGCTCATTCTCCCACCTCTAATTTCCTGCTCAATTTGAACATGCCCTAAGATTCTGTGCTCATTCCTGTTTTCTTCTCTGTGCACTCCCTTTCTTCAGATTCCTCATTTCCCAAAACTTCACTCATTTCCATTTGACTGACTCCCCTTAATAAGTATACAATAAGCAATACATATATGAAGAAGAACCTCCATCAAACTCTACTAGTTCAGTGAGGAATGAACATTTTCTGAACCACTTCTGTTGGCAGATAGATGAATTTACAGGGAGAAGTAGACAAAACTTTTTCTATCCACCCCTTCTTTTGTCAGGTAATATCTTTAAAGGAGTGGTTAAGCAGGGAGGGATAGCTTTCATTTTGTTTACCTTTATTTCTCTCTCCAGCATCATTAAAAAGAAAAGGACACATTCTATATATCTCTCTCTCAACAATTCAAACACAGAATTTTGGAAAATATGTAATTATTTTAAAAAGAAAAAACTCAAACACAGATTTTTTGAAAATATGTAATTATTTTAAAAAGAAAAAAAACCCTGCAAAAAGATTAATGTAAAAATCAACTCACCAATAATGCCGCTATCTCTGCTTTCAAGGGTAGAGGTTGGGCTAGTAACAGCCCCATAGCTGCAATCCTTGGCAGTTGCACTTGAACTGACTGGCGGGAGGGTGGAGCAGGGGCTGCTGGCTGGTGGGGAGGCAGTACTACTAGTCAAGGTGGAACAGGGACTTATCCGCTGCGTGATTGCTGAGGTCTGAAAAATTGGAATGAAAAACAAGATAAACTGACTGCTGTTAAAGTAAAATGTATCTTATGGCAAAACATATGCTTTGATGAGAAAAAGGACAAAATCTACATACATAGCTTTTACATCTACTAGGTACTAGTTGTTTTTTGCCTTCTAGGATAAGAGATTCTGCATCATACAATTAAGGTGCAACCTGATAAATTTAACATAAGCAGAGACTGTGGCCAGTTTTTCCACCTAAGAAATTTCTAGTGACAAATATTCTTTATCACTGCCATGAATTCATAGAAGGATTTTTAATTAACTACAAGTTGTCCTTGCTTTTTCCTATCAATAAAGCTATTCTGAAGGCTTAGAACTTAGTCTTGTTAATACTTTTCTTCGGATTGGGGGAAAAAAAAATCTGCAGCCAAGGAGAAATAAGAATAAGGCTCTTAATGCAAATAAGCATTTTTTTCGATACATAGGTGGCTGCCCTGAGACAGTAAATGAATGCAGAGAAAATGCCTTATCCTAAAAGTCTACCTAAAAAATAGATCAAAAACAATGTTCATTTAAAGCAAAACTTAATAATTTCTCTGTAGAAACTGATTATAGGCTGAGATTGCTTTGTATCTTGAATGATTCTTATATCTGAGGTCACCTCAGTTTAAAGTTTTTGACGGGAAGGAATGAATAATCACCAAAAAGATTGGTGGCAATATATCCTGGCTTACCTAGTTTAATGAAAATCCACTTTTCTTTAGCTCTTTCTACCCAAATAAATTGTGAAAATAATGAATAAAAGTATATATTTTTTCAAACACTAAAAAAATTTTATCCTTTTAAAAAAATAGTAAGTGATCAGTGACAAAATTACTTGAAGGAAACTAATGATATAATGGCTATTAAAGAGGGCACGTTCTGCATGGAGCACTGGGTGTTATGCACAAACAATGAATCATGGAACACTACATCAAAAACTAATGATGTATTGTATGGTGATTAACATAACAATAAATAAATGAATGAAGAAAGAAAGAAAGAAAGAAAGAAAGAAAGAAAGAAAGAAAGAAAGAAAAAGAAAGAAAGAAAGAAACCTTTCAACTTCTTTACCTATAGATCACTATTCACATTCTCTCCACTAAAATTGAAGATTTACATTTAACAACTTGACTGGAAAATGTGTTAATCACTAAATATGAGAAAATTAAGGCTCTTTTACTCACCCTAAAATAAGTTTCAGATACACTCCCTTGTATTTAATCACATGTGTTGAATCCAGGTTTTGATTTTAATTTAAATGCTATAACTAGGTCATAAAGGCTATATTCAACTTAAAGCACAAGTGACACTCTCAGAACCTTGCAATGAAGCAAATCGTTTCAACTGTATTAATAATATTAGGAACTGATTTTTGTTAGTCATACCATAAGCCCTCTGATCTATGCCATTTCTCTTCTACCTATATTTTTTCTCCAGAGGAGGGGGGGGTTTCAATTTCTTTGTAATCTCCTCTATTTTTATAAAATGATGCTGGCTTACCAAAGCAATGAGTTTTAACTGGGCATGTAGTAGAATCACCTATGGAATGTAAAAAAGCAAGCTCCCCAATGAAATTGACAGATACAGAGCCCCACACCCCAGACTTACTAAATCAGAATCCTCCCTAGTTAGAATCTAACATGGCAATTTTTAACCTCCTCACTCTCAGTTTAAAAAAATATGTGGGTAGATGAAATGAACTATACTAGGGTTTGTTTTTTTTTTTTTTACATTAAATATATCTATAGTCATTCCATATTGAAAAAGTTCCATTTTAGTATGAATCTGAATCTATTACTTCCATAGCAACTCATTTCCATTTTTAGACAAGATTCTCAGTCTGTTCTTTGAGAAAGGAAACTGTATTATATACATAATACAGCCAATGTGGAGGTTAAGCCCAAAAGACACTATTCTTACTACAAGTTGTCTTCTACAAAATAAAGCTTATATCACAGAATGTATGCTTTAAAAGCTTTAACTGTAAAAGCAAAGCTTAAAGATCAAGCCGTTTAGAAAGTAGAAATTTGCTCATGGCTTATGAATTAAAAAGCAGGCCTCCTCTTTATTTAAGGAAGCTAGTTAATGAGATACAGAAATCTCTTCTAGGCACCAAAAGACAACATTAACCATTCTCCATGCTTTAAGCTAAAATGGACCTCTAATTAAACCACTCCGCTTATAAAATCTTTCGGTGGTTTTTCCATTGTGTTCTCTGGAAGGATCCCAAAGGATCCTTCTTAAAGGTCTCTTAAAGGTTCTACAATTATACAAGGTAAGAACCTGATGATGGAATTCCTAAAGTATATCCTACCACTCCAGAAATTACTGAGTGAAGAAAATATAGTGGTTGGTTGAATATCACTTTCAGTACTTCATCTTTTGTAGAAAAAAGATACATGCTGACTTGCCTGTGCTGGATTCTGTCCTTTCTAGTATAATTCTGAGGATGCTATTACCCTCAGGCCTTCCTAAACAAAGCAATCTATCTTTGTTAGCATGCTGTTTAGCTCAGAAGAAAGTCACCAAATGAACATGACCTCCTAATTCTGAATAACCTTCCTAAGACTAGGAATTCCAATGATCAATTTAGTCACTTCCTTCTGTGGTTCCAAGATAGTTTCATGATATATTACATTCCCAGAAGGCAATCATTAATAATATCTTACATTTGTTCAATGCTTTACAGTTTAAAAAAATTTAATATTATTTCATTTACTCCTTTTCAACCAAGTATAAGGCAAAATGAATATTATTTCCCCCATAGAGATGTGAATAAGAAACTGCCCTAAAGAATGAAAGCTATCAAATAATTGCCCCAAATCACAGTTCTTGCAATATATTTATATACTAATTATACTGCATAGTATTTTACACCTTTTATTTATATGGCATTTTACAGCTTACAAAGTAATTTCATATTCGTGATTTACCTTGATCCTCACAACAATCCTGTCAGGTGTTATTATTTCATATTACACTGAAACACTATGGTGCAGCTGTTAAGAACAGAGGTTGTAAAAGCAGACTGTCTGGATTTGAATACTATTCCATCACTTTGTGGCACTGTGTTTCCACTTTTTTATCTGAAATCTGGAGTATCAATGGACCCTACCACACTGGGGTATAAGGAAGCTTAAGCAAAATAGTACAGATAAAACAATTAGTACAATGATTAGCATGTAGGAAGCATTTCATAAATGTCAGATGTTATTACCTATGAAAAACCTAAAGCTCAGAGAGGTTAAGTGAATGTCCTAATTTACAAAGTCATAGGTGGTAGAGTTGGAAGTAGGGCACAGATTTTCTACTTCCTGGTTCAGGGACTTTTCTTTTTTTTAATTGAAGTAGTTTAAGTTATACTCTGCTCACCACAAATGTAAGTGACTTTTCTATTATTAGAAACAACAGGATCCTTGGCAAATACTCATTATGTTCCTTGGTCATCACTAGAATAGTCACATTTTAACTTTACATGAATATCAAGGCTATTTATTCATTCAGTAAATATCTACTGAGCACCTACCAATGCTAGACCCTATTCTAGATGCAGAGGATACAGCAGTAACGAGAACAGGCAAAAGTTCCAGGCCTTACAGTCCAGTAACCATTGCAGTAGCCCGGGCAAGAGAGGACAGTGACATGGACTCAGGTGTAGCAGTGGAAGTAAAGAGAAGGGAGCAGATTGACAATATATTTTGCAGACAAAGCCTATATGATTTGCTGAAAGAGTGAATGCGTAATCTGACAGAGAAAACTCAAGAATGGCTCCAACGCTTTTGTCCGAAGCAGGAAGGTGATACAAACTGCTCTGAGAGAAAACACTGCAGAAGGAACAGGTTCTGGGAAAAAAATGTAAGGCTTCAGTTTTCGACATGTTAGGTTTGAGCTGCATCTTGGACACACAGGTAGAAAAGGGAGTAGCTGGAAATATACTGGAGAGTTCAGGGGAAAGGCAGGGCCAGAGGCAATTCAGGAGATAAAGAGTATTAAAAAAAAAAAAAGAATGGAGGAGTTTCAATATGATTAGAATCTCCAGGCATCTGAATTTTATAAAAACTGCCCAAGTGATTATAATGTGCAGCCAGCAAAACCAATGACTGAGGGAATGAGGACGTAGAGAAGTCTCAGGAGAGAGCTCTAGAACACCTGAACATTATCCACATGATCTATAAATATATCCAAATAATCCTTGAAGACTCTATTATTTTATGACAAAACTAACATAGGATATAAAATCTTCACAGATATTTGTTAAGAATAGACAAGACGAATTCAAATTGTCATCTTCTAGAATAAAAGGATTCATTACAGGACATACATTTTAAAGATGAAGACCACACAAATGAATTTGAGTCTACTTCCTTTGCTACATTTAAACTAAAAAATAGCTAAAAGAAAAAAAAAATCTGTGAAAGAAAATTTTTTTCAAATTGCTGATTATTTTTAAGTTTCTGACATGAATATTTAGATAATTAATTTTTCAGATTTTCACTTTTCTAATATATATATTCAAAACTAAAAATTTTGGGGGTGCCTGGGTGGCTCAGTTGGTTTAGCGTCTGCCTTCGGCTCAGGTCATGATGCTGGGGTCCTGGGATTGAGCCCCGCATCAGGCTCCCTGCTCTGCGGGAAGCCTGCTTCCCACTCTCCCTGCTTGTGTTCCCTCTCCCACTGTGTCTCTGTCAAATAAATAAAATCTTTAAAAAAAACCCCAAAACGAAAAATTTTTGAGCACCTCTTTAAGTTTTATATACTACAAATACATACTATAAATACTGTTATATTTCGTTCTTATTTCAGTTTAAAATATTACCTAATTTCTTGTGATTTCTTTTTTGACTGAAAGGCTATTTAGAAGTATATTAATAGCCAAACATTCGAGGGATTTTCTAAATTATCTTGTAGCTAACATTTTCAAGGTTATCATTTTGTAATTGATTAATTCTACTACGATCACAGTAATTGTAATCCGAAATTTACTGAGACCTGGTCAGCATATTGTCAATTTGGTAAATAATCCACATGTACCTGAAAACGATGTATATTCTATAATTTCTGGGTGCAGTGCCCATATAAATGTCAATTCTGTTTCTTGGCTTATGCACTTATTTACTTCCTCATTCATTCCGTAAATGAATCAAAACTTTAAACCTAAGAATGAAACTAAAAGGTGTTTCATAAACTAAAGAAATACAGTGATGATGGAAAATTAAGCTATATCTTCAGGCCTCAAAAGTTATTCAACAATTGGGATATGCACATACATACACCCTGCAACATTTTTCCTGGTATAATATAGGCTGATTTATTCCACGTTTCACAGGTGACAGCAAGCAGTTTACCTGATTTTCATCCTGTACTTCCATGTTGTATTGGTCACCTGGCTGAACTTCCGTCACTTTCTCTCCAAGGAGGAAACCCAGACGAGTCATGAGTGTGTTTGCTGCTTCATCTACAGATGGAGGGGGACCAAGTTCCTGTTCAGCATCACCTGTAACAGGCAGACATTGAAACACATGAATCTTTCAAAATAAAATGGCCTTGTCCTGCAACTATTCTTACATTCCCTTCATTTTTGTTCTAAATCCAAAATTACCAGGTCCCTGCCTAGAAGCTGATTTTCCCACCTTTGTATATTATAATTGATATATCGTTTACTCGGATTATCCTCAACGTATCTACTTGAAACCTGGGTTTGAGAGAATGTTTGTAATTTACTGAATAGAAGATGTTTCCTATTTCTTTGGCAGTTAGGTTTCCAATTCAGTCCTAGTCTTGGGACGTGGCTCCTGCCACAATCCCCACCTTCATTCAGGTTCTTTTATCTTTTTCTTTTCTCTTATAGCTTGTGTAAATATTCTTTTTTCAAAAGATTAAAAAAAATTTTTTTTTAAAGATTTTATTTATTTATTTGACAGAGAGAGACACAGTGAGAGAAGGAACACAAGCAGGGGGAGTGGGAGAGCGAGAAGCAGGCTTCCTGCTGAGCAGGGAGCCCGATGTGGGACTCGATCCCAGGACCCTAGGATCATGACCTGAGCCGAAGGCAGACGCTTAACGACTGAGCTGAGCCACCCAGGCGCCCTTAAAATTTTTTTTAAAGATTTTATTTATTTATTTGACAGGGGGAGACACAGCAAGAGAGGGAACACAAGCAGGGGGAGAGGGAGAGGGAGAGGCAGGCTTCCCACTGAGCAGGGAGCCCGATGCAGGGTTCAATCCCAGGACCCTGGGATCATGACCTGAGCCAAAGGCAGAGATTAACGACTGAGCCACCCAGGCGCCCCTCTTTTTTCAAAAGATTTTGAAATTAGTTCTTATAAAAAAGTTTATAAAAAAGTTTCAAGAATAGTACAAAGAACATTTTTTCCCTTAACCATTTGAAAGTATAAACATGATGTCCCATCATCCCCAGTTAGTATGAGTCCTATAAACAAGGACATTCTCATAATCACAGCAACAGCACAGACCTCAGGAAACTAACATTGGCATTATTATGATCGCACCCACAGATCCCATTTAAATTTTGTCCCAGTAATGTGCTTTCTAGCAAAAGGATCCATTTCAGGGTTAGGCAGTTCATTTCATTCTCAGTTCTCTCGTATCTCTTTTAATTTGGAACAGCTCATCAGTCTTTTCTTAACTTTAATGACCTTGACACTTCTGAAGATTATAGGCCAGTTGTTTTGCACAATGTCCCTCAATTCAAATTTATCTCCTGTTACCTTATGATTTGACTTAGGTTATGCATTTTTGGCAGAACTATCACAAAAGTGATGCTGTGTTAACTTAGATCACTTTGTTATAGTAGTGTTTGCTAGATTTTGCGGCTCTAAAATTACACTTTTTCTCTTTGTAATTAATAAGTATGTTGTGGAGGGACACTGGGTCTACGTAAATACATCCTACTTCTCAACAAATTTTTAAATTAAAAAAATGTTTGCAATAAAATATATATACCAAGATTTTCCATTTTAACCATTTTTACATGTACAACTCAGTGGCATTAAGTTCATTCACAGTGTTGTATGGCCACTGCCACTGTCCATTTCCAGAAATTTTTCATCTTCCCCCAAAGAAACTCTGTACCCATTAAATAAAAACTTCCCATTCCCCCCTCTTACTAGCCCCAGCTAATCTCTATCCTATTTTCTATCTCTATGAATTTGCCTATGCTCGGTACCATATAAGTGGAACCACACAATATTTGTCTTTTTATGTCTTGCCTATCTGACTTTGCATGTTTTCAAGGGTCATCCATGTTGTAGCATGTATCAGAATTTCATTCCTTTTTATGAATAAATAATATTCCATTGTATGTATATTGCCATAGTTTATTCAACTGATGCTGCAGACTTGGGGGTTGTTTCCATCTGTTGGATATTATGAATAATGATAGTATGGACACCGGTGTAAAAGTATCAGTCTGACTCCTCAATGAAATTTTGCCCACTGTCTTTTAGCATTCACTAATGTTTCTTGGTTGAACTAATTACTATCATGCCAAATAGTGATTTTTCTAAACACATCATTCTTTCTACAGCTTAGTTTCTTTTCCTTACCTATTTATCTGAACTCAGTGATTCCTGTATATTCAGTGAGTTGTAATCTGTTACTATCATTATTTATGTTGTTGTTTCAACTGTCCCAGATTTGGCCAGGTTAAGCCCTTTCAGTTTGGCTCTTGTAACCTTTTGACACACCTGTGTCATCTTCTGAGCACTTCTTTTCTTTGGGAAAGTAAGAGATGTTCCAGGCTCATCTTTTACATCCCCTGCCCTACTTGTAGAATCAGATGCTTTTCCAAGAAGCCCTGGTTCTTTTTAGTGGAGAAAGGCATTTAGAATATCAGGTATGCTCACTGCTTTTAGGATGCCACTGTCCTCCAGGTCCACTGGGACCGAGGTAGGCAGTATAATCATGCACATACATACATGTATATATACACACAACATTCACATATCCTTATATTCATTTTCATTTGTAAATCTGTATACAAACACACCCCCAAAAGTTCCTGGTGATGCTCTAATTCCAATTTAGTACCTAAGGTTAATTCTAGGTTTTATTTTTCCTCAACCTTTTTTTTCCCAAAGTTGTAAACCTGTTCTCCAACAGTGAGAAATCTCTCACTATCCGTACTTAATCTGTTCCACCTTCAAATACAAATGTCTGCTGCTCACTGCCACCCTGCACACAAACGCTCTACTCCCCCTGCTTGGGGTCCTACACCATGCCACATGGGCCCAACTAGCACTTCCCCCACAGTCAGGGTCATTTTTTATTTTTTATTTTTTAAAGAGAGAGAGCGTGCGCATACGAGAGTGGGGGATAGGGACAGAGGGAGAGAGAATCTCAAGCAGACTCCCCATTGAGCACAGAGACTGATGCGGGGCTCAATCCCACGACCCATGAGATCATGACCTGAGCTGAAATCAGAGTCAGATGCTTAACCAACTGAGCCACCTAGGTGCCCCCAGGGTAATTTTTTAAAAACTAATATATAATTCACATACCATAAACTCTATCCTCTTGAAGTGTATAATTCAGTGGCTTTTAGTCTATTCATAAGGTTATGCAACACCATGACTTTCTAATACCAGAATATTTTAATCACTCCAAAAAGAAACCCCATTAAAGTTCATTTTTGCGCTGAAATTTAGACCCCCCCCCCCCAATTTCTGATCGTTGGTATTCATTTTAATCCTCTGTCTCCAGACTGCTACATTCTTTTCATACAATTTGCTTTTTAGGTTCTTTTTCTATTTAGGCTATTTTTCAGTGGTCACCAACTTTAGGAATTATTCTTTTTCAAATTCACTGAGGGATGCTAAACAAAGTCAGTATTAGGTTTTTCCTTGGACTCACCATCAAGATAAATTTCTTTCCAAATAGAGAATTTATAATTGCTTCTTAGCCTTTGGCTAAGATCAAGTGCAAAGAGAGAACAAAAAGGAGTCAGGGAACGTAGTATGATCTACTCTAAATGTAATGTAGAAATAATTTATTTAAATTGCCTATTTATAGTAACTTGATTCATGGTCAACATTTTTTCAGATTTTGTTTTCATTCAGATACATTTAGTCTAACTTTATAAAAATCCACAGTGGCACAGATCCTACAGGACATTACAAAAATCTTTTTTTTGGAGAGAGACATGTCCTGTCAACGCAGTAAGCATTAGCTATAATATCATATGGTTTGATGTCAAAATATAATACCTTCTTAATTTTTTAGGATATTCAGTCTTAAACATTAAACCACTCCATGATGGCAAGAAAGTGTGATTTACATTGTTATTATTCAGTTTACATTTACATTTATATTATCTACTAAAGCTATAACCTAGGGGTCAGAGGAAGGGACTATATGTGTATTTTTGTATACTATTATTGAACTCAAGTGTCCCATCTGTGGAAAATCTATATAGAACTTTCATTGAATTTATGTCAGAGTAGAAAAACAGGCTCTATTTTCTCTTCCCTATGTCCTCTCCGAGAGTCAACAAAAATAGATTTCTCTGCCACAGAACAGATATAATAGAATCAATAGGGTTTTTTTTTTTAAGATTTTATTTTATTTGACAGAGAGAGAGACAGCGAGAGAGGGAACACAAGCAGGGGGAGTGGGAGAGGGAGAAGTAGGCTTCCTGCCGAGCAGAGAGCCCGATGTGGGGCTCGATCCCAGGACCCTGGGATCATGACCGAAGGCAGACGCTTAACGACTGAGCCACTCAGGCGCCCCAATAGGGTTACTTTTATTCACAAATATTTTTTAAGTTTACATGGTCCTTGCTGCCCCCCCACCCCAAGAATGAAAGCTTCTTATTCCTTAATAAAAAGGTAACTGCTATATTCAAATTGATGAATTACCCTTTTCCCCTTCTATAGATTAAACTAGCTAAGGTTTTCCAAATTCTTCTTAGCATAGATTCCTGACCTCTAGATATTCTGGGGCTCCATCTCATTTTCTTCTAGGAGGCTATTCTGATAATTATCAAGTATTTTCTATGTACTAGGTACTATGAGGATTTATATAACGTGGAGGAGGTACAGTCATTGACTTTAAAAAGTTTATAATCTGTGGAAAATAAGACATTAGATTATACGATTCATTTATTTAACATATGGTGCTTACTATGTACAAGTCATTGAACACTTTACAAAAATTAACTTACTTAGTCTTTATAACAACTTTATGAAATAGGTATCATTACACTCATTTTACAGATGAGAAAACTTAGGCACAAGCAATAAATGGTAGAGCCAGGTTTAGAACCCAGGCTCCCTGCCTCCAGAATCAATGCTCCCAACTAGTATGTTACACGGCTCCCTCACTGGAAAGTAGTGTTATAAATAGTGAGAATGTCTAAATAAGAGACAACTTATTAACAGGCATATTGCTTATATGCGATATTGTGATATAATGAGAAATACATATCTGGTCCTTGTTCCCAGTTGTTGGGACAGGGTTCCTAAACTCTTAGAATTTCCTGAGTGACTGGTGAGAGAAGCATCTTTTGTTTTTCATAAGCCCTTCTGAAGTGGCTCTTAGTGGGCCACTAAACAACTGTGGGATGGAGGCTAGTTACCAGAGAACCAACCATGTTATTATAAGGTTGGAACTTTCACGCCCACTCCCCAACCTACAGGGAGGGGAAAAGGGGCTGAAGTTGAGTTAATCAGCCATGGTCAGTGATTAACCAATCATGCCTACATAGTGGAACTTCCATGAAAATACTTAACAATAAGGTTTGGAGAGTTTCTAGGTTGATGAACACATCCACATACTGGGAGGATGGTGTACCTAAACCCCACAAGGACCGAAGCTCCTGTGCTCAGGACTTTTGTGGACCACCCCTCATGTACCTCTTCATCTGACTGTTCATTTGTATCATTAAAGATATCCCTTATGAGGGGGTGCCTGGGTGGCTCAGTTGGTAAAGCATCTGACTATTGATCTCAGCTCAGGTCTTGATCTCAGGGTCATGAGTTCAAGCCCTGTGTTGGGCATGGAGCTTACTTAAAAAAAAAAAAAAAGATATCCCACATGAAAAACTGGTAATACTCAAGTGTTTTCCTGGGTTCTGTGAGCCATTTTGTGATTTTGAGACTACCATACAGAAGGAATTATACTTGAGATTGGCTTTTAAAAAATCCAGCATAATGCTTTTAAGATCCATTCAAATTGTTGCCTGTTTCAATAGTTTGTTCCTTTTTCTTTTTTTTCTGAGTAGTAGTAATACATTGCACTGATGTACCACATTTTGTTTAACCATTCACCCACTGAATGACATTTGGGTTGTTTTCAGTTTCTGGATATTCTGAATAAAGCTACTACAAACATTCATGTATAAGGTTTTGAGTGAACATAAGCTCTAGTAGATAGAGACCAGGAATTCTGCTAAACATACTACATTGTACAAGAGTGTTCCCCATAACGAAGATTCTCTAGCCTCAACAGTCAACAGTACTGAGGCTGAGAAACCCTGAAACACCTTACCCTTTAAAATTTGTCAAACTGGAACACTACATCAAGAACTAATGATGTAATGTATGGTGATTAACATAATAAAATAAAAAAACAAATTTGTCAAACTGGATGTACTCTCAACACAGAGTGTCCAATCTGTTATTTCTTTTTCTTTTTTTTTTTTTTGAGAGAGAGAGAGCACGTAAGAGTTGAGGGGGGAGGGAGGGAGAGAGAGAGAGAGAAAAAAAGAGAGAGAGAGGGAGAGAGCATGAGCAGGGGGAGAGGCAGAAGGAGAAGCAGACTCCCTGCTGAGCAGGGAGCCCTACAGATGGAGGGCGGGATCCCAGGACCCTGGGATCATGACCCGAGCGAAGGCAGACACTCAACTGACTGAGCCACCCAGGTGCTCCCAATCTCTTACTTCTGAGGATTCCTAGAATTACGTCAGTTTCTGGCTTACAATGAAGTTTTAGTTTGTTTCCTTCCTGAGTGTGGGATTTGTTTTCTGCACTACTAGATTCTAATCTTTTCAGTCTTCAACACATCTTGTTCTTACACAGGACTTACTGGGGATGCATTGTGTATGTCAAGGGTAGGGAAATATATCAAGAACAGAACAACTTAAAAATATATCTCAGATGATAACACAGATGATCTTTTATTAATTATAACAACAGCTAGCACATATGAAGATTAACTAGATGCCAGGTACTGTTTCTAAGTATTGTATAATACATACTAACTCATTTAATTATCCTATCTGCCTTACGAGGGTAGGTACTCTTTTTTTTTTTTTTTTTTTTTCTCCTTGGTGTGCAGATGGCCTCCTTCTCCCTGTGTCCTCACATGCTCTCCCCTCTGTGTCGAGGGTAGGTACTCTTATCCCTGTTTTACAAATAGGAAGGGGAAGCATAGAAAGAATAAGTAACTTACCCAAATTCATATGGCTAGCGAGTGGCTGTCCAGGCAATCTGGATCTAGAACTCAAGCTCTTAACCCCAGGTTATACTGTCATCCTTGATTCCAGTCTCTTACCATGTTGCTGGCATCACTTCCTACCACCCCTCTACCCAGGGTACCTGCTCTCATAACTCTCAAAATTCCTCTTAAATCCTCATACCAAATATTTGCGGTTAAAATTCCTCTTGGGGCGCCTGGGTGGCTCCGTTAATAGTGATGAATTTGGAATATGATCAACAAAATTAGATGATCACTGTAAGACTATTTTACACAAAATAAATCATACAAATTTCATACATTTTTCTGCTTATTAAAGCTATTTAAATTTTAAGCTCTTATTTTATTTTGGCTATTTGGGGGGAGCGTATTTATGCGTTAGGCTTTGCTCCCAGAACACTGAATAAAGAATACGGCACCATGAGAAATAAAAGATTATAAAATTTACACAGAAATGGAAAGGTTCAGGAATAGTAAAGAAACTTTGAAGAAGAATGACTTCTATTACTTAATATCAAGATTTAATATAATGCTAAAGCACTTAAGACAGAGTATGACTGACACAAGCACAGATAAAAAGACCAATGGAACAGAATAAAGAATTGAGAAGCATATCTGTACATATATAATTCACCTTATTTAGGACAAGGGTGAGCCACTGCCATGTTTTAGTAACAGGAGGGTATTGTCAATAACTGATGATGGATCAATATGATATGAATTAAAATAAAACCTGTCCCCTACATCATACTATATACAAAACTCAATTCCACATAGATTATAGACCCAAATATGAAAAGTGTTAAAACAATAAATTTTCTGAAAGATAAACTAATAGAATATCTGCATGACCTAGGACTAGGCAAAGACTTCTTAAACAGGACACAAAAGAAGACTGGTTTTTAGTGAAGTTTATTAATAAGAAAAACTTCTGTTCACCAAGGATACCACTAAGATGGCAAAAAGGCAAGCCATATGGTAGGAAAAGATATCTCCAATTCATATATCCAACAAAGGGCTTCTTTCTAGAATATATAGAGAATCCATACAAATCAATAAGAAAAATAAAGACAATCCTATCAAAAGATAAACAAAAAAATCTGTACAAGAATTTACAAGAGTATGTCCAAATGACCAACAAGCATACGAAAAGCTGTTCAACATTATTGGGCGATGGAGATGAAAATCAAAATCACAGTGAGATACCACTGCATATGTACAGTGCAGAATAGCACACAAACAAACAAACAAACAACCCTGACAATACAGGGTAAAAAAATACTTAAATACTGCTGTGTTGGTAGGAATGCAAATTGGTAGCATTAAATTTGGGGAAAATTTTAAGCTGAACATACTGAAACTCTAGTATGTCCACTGCTAGGTATATACCAAAAGGAAAAGTATACATAGGTGCATCAAAATATATGTAACAAATATTCATATAAGAATTGTTCATAACAGCCAAAATAAAAAATGTCCATCAATAGTAAATACACAATGAAATACGACAGCAATAAAAGATAATCTCACAAATATACTATTGAACAAAAGAAGAGAGATTCAAAAGAATACATACTAAGTGATTTCATTTGTACAAAGTGTGAAAATGGGGAAAGGAAATAACAGAATGGCAGGCATAATAGTGGTTATAAGGTGGATAATGATGCGGGGGGAAGCATGAGGAAAATTTCCAAAGTGCTGGTAATGTTCTATATCTTGATTTAGGTAGTGGTTAGATGGATGTGTTTGCTTCAGAGAATTTCATCAAGACTACATAATTATGATTTGTGTGCCTTTCTGTATTTATAGTTTAATTTTTAAAAATTATAGAAAGTGTATTAAGGACACACTGCGCTTGAGAATGAAACAATATTCACCGTATCTGTTTCTTCCTCCAAGAAAGAAGTCTAGAATTATGAAAAAAGAAACAATGCTACATGTAATTCAAAATTTAGTACAAAATTAAAAATTATTTGGCCACTCCTCTTGTACCAGTTAACAAATTAAAGCAGAGCAATGACATACAGATAGAGAGAAGCCAATGAATACAAAAAATATTTTATAAATAAAGGAAGTGCTGGAGACCACAGAGAAAGAAAACAAACTTGTCTTGGAAGGGTGGTGGCAGGAAAATGAGGGAAGAGGGCTCTTGGAGGAGGTTATACTCAAAATTCTTATAATGGATGAGGTTGGTTTTGTAACAGTAGAGGTAGGGAAAAAGAGCTGAGGGAATGATTTTCAGATTCAAATTCCATATGATTTACCAGTTCAACACAAACATAAAGCTCTAAGTTCAAGACGGATTAAATGCAGCATAATTTAATGTTGTTCTAAAAGAGTCTTTTAAATTTATTTCTAGAATATTGATATTGATAGTAGTACTAGTAGTAATAACAACAATAACTAATACTTATTGGGCTATTAGTGCCTCGTACTTTTCTAAGTGCTTTACATGTATTAAATCACTTAATCTTCACAATGTTCCCTACCCTACAGATAGTAAATGGGAGGCACATGGAAATTAAGTTCTTGCTTGCCCACGGCTACAGAGTTAGGTCAGTGACAGAGCTAATACTGAAGTCCAGGCTGTCTGGCTCCTGAGCCTATGTTCTCAACCACCTCATTTTTTGCCAGGAAATATGTGATTGCTGAATACGAATTGTTTATATGGTTATTTTATTTACTTTTATCTTTTTTTGAAGAGATTTTATTTATTTATTTGACAGAGAGAGACACAGTGAGAGAGGGAACACAAGCAGGGGGAGTGGGAGAGGGAGAAGCAGACTCCCCACTGAGCAGGGAGCCCAATGCGGAACTCGATCCCAGGATCCTGGGATCATCACCTGAGCCAAAGGCAGACGCTTAACCGACTGAGCCATTCAGGAGCCCCTACTTTTATTTTTAACAGTATCCTGATGATAGACAATATAGGAAAGCATTCATTAACTCAATAAATATTTACTGAGTACTTTCTGTGTGTCCAGTACTGTGTCAAGTGTTACATACACATTTATGAAAAAGGGGCATAGCCCCTATTCTTAAGGAGGTTTATAGTCTTATAGGGGGGAAACAGAAAATCAATCAATTAAGTCATAGTAAAGTAAACTATGTGAGAAATACAATGCTGGCAAGAAATAGGATGCTGTAAAAAAGCAAGTGCTGAACATTTTGGTACTTATTTTCCTTGATGACACCAATTCTCCTTTCAGAGATGGTTTATACTTTATATTTGCAAAAAAAAAAAAGTGTCCTCTATTTAAAAGTAGCCAAACCACAGAGGGATTAGACAATGACTAAAACTGTGTCAAGAAATGAATGTCTATGGGGTGACCGGGTGATGGGTATTAAGGAGGGCATCTGTTGGGATGAACACTGGGTGTTGTATATACGCAACTAATGAATCATTGAACACTACAACAAAAACTAATGATGTACTATATGTTGGCTAACTGAACATAAAAAAAAAAAAGAAAGAAATGAATGTCTAATAGTTAATGCATCCAAACCCCTAATCTACATCCCGAACATGGCAGGCTACACAGAGTCTCAGTGTATAGACTCTCTTAATTCTCTGCATTCTCTTAGCATTTTCACATCGAGCTGTTTACATTTTCCTTTATGATCTGCTAATTATAAACCACTTGTTCTCATCTATTTCAAAACTCAGAAATTTGTACCACATTTAATCAAATAAAGAAACCCATTCTTTCTCTCTCACAGAGTTATAAAGCCTATGATTAGCTTGGCCCAAAGCAAACCTGGTTATATCTTCATTTCTTAGTTCTTAAATGATTACCTAAACTTTTTCCCTTTCTAATGAATATTGGAAAATGCGTGGCTGTTAAAATCAGGGCTGTTATTTGCCATAGTAAGCGCTGAAGCCGGCAAGGGGCTCTGACGCATCCCCCCCCCAAAACTGAGCTCCAGTATTATATAGCTCCAGTTCCTCAAGCTTACGAACCCTTTGTAGTAAATTAGTGAAAAGATATATTCTTTGTAGAGAGAAATCTATGTCATTTACATATATTTATAACATAGTTTCATTTTGCCTTCCCCTGACTTTTTGGGTTCATTTCATTCATTCAACACACACTGAATGAACATCTACTATGTATTAGTCACTACATGAAGCACTGTGGATACAACTGTAAGCATAAGGGAGAAAATGTATTAAATTGTCCAGATGGGTGTTTTTGATAATTTTAGTGTTTATTTTTTCTTGATTGGATACTTGAGAAGAAATGATTGAGGAATAATTATTTAAATAAAGCTTTCATTGGAAAAATGCCATGATGATTCACCTACAATTTAAATCTTTGTTTTCTCTAGGACAAACAGCGTATCTTCTCTGTCATTATAAAAAATGTTACTTGGTTAGGGACCAGATAAGGCATTTGTTGTATTAGAGAACTCATTGTATAGAATTTTAACTAAGAAAAACAGCATCATTGTTCTGTTAAGATACGAGAAAACAGCACCCATATTTTATGCCCTTGACTGAAATGGAAGTTTTACTTGGACATATATGAATTCTAACCAAAGTTCTTTAAGACTTATAAATAGAAAAATTACTTATATAAAACAAATAATACCTTTAGATTTTAAGGGTAGCCTTCTATTCTAGAGTAGCCAAAGATGATTTACATGGATTAATATAAGGGTAAGTCTTCAATATATACACTAGTCATTTTGTGGTAAATACAAAAATGTATTGTGTGGCTTTTGAAATTTGATGTTTTAATAAAACATTAACCAGCAGATAAGAACATTTCTTTTAAATTGGTTTGCAACAGAGCCAAGCAATAGGAAGCCAGACTGTAGGAAGCTTTGTCTCATGATCCTCTTCAAACATGAAAAGAAATTCTCTAATCATTTTGCATGATGACTCCTATTCCCTATTTAATTTTTTTTCCTGGCAACAACAGAAACATCAGTTTCATCTACTCACATTTATAACTGAACTTTTATGGCTACTGTAGAAGTTAAGATAAAAGCAGAAAACATCATAATGCTGAACTTATCTCAATGATCTATGAAATACATTTGAGATCTGTGGCTGGATAAAGTAGACATTTTCCTCTCCAAGCTAATGGTAACAGGTCAAATGAGGCCAGACGGAGCTCAGGAGCAGAAAGGCAAGTTTTTCCAACAATTCAGTATCAAGGGTCATATAACCACAATAGGCAAAACTTGCAAAATTTTGATGCAAAAATACAAATCTGAGATTTAGTTTCCAAGTCCAAATAAGAGACAACTTGCTCAAAGAGATAGGCCATGAATCAACTCTAAAAGCCTGTTTGAAAAGGGAACTTCTTTATATTTCAAGTAATCACCTGGCTAATAATACCATTTCAACTTCTTATTATATAGCTCCTAGAACTTTAAGGAGACTGGTTTATTCAAAGAGGTAGTGTTCTAAGACTGTTTTAGTGTACAGTCTGTTCCCATTTAGCTTCATGGAGAGCACAGAATGAAAAATTAAGATGGTCTTTTTATACACTTTAGAATGTGTATGCAAGCTCAAAATATAAATGCTAGAATTTTCCCCGCTGCCCCCAAAGGAAATGGTGGTGGCAGGGACCTTTCAGTAATTGGAGACCTTCTAGCTGATGACAACTAATACAAACTGGACAAAATATACCTTAAAAATCTTTTTTAAAGCATTAAAAACCTAACAAGATGGTGATAAATCAAAAGAACAGGAAGAAGATTAAAATCCAGAATGGAGATCTCGCCCAGCACCGATGGCCACTTTAACGAGGGGCATTTGTTAACAGGGAAGAAATGACTGCACAGCTGAACTGTGCTTCTGTCTATCTCATAAGGTCAGGGGAACAAAATTGGAGCCTAGGATCTGCCAAGAGTGGGAATTCTAGTAAAGTAACCTACACTTTGGGCTGAGACCCTTAACTGTACCCTGGGGGTAAAGATAAACCAAAAGTAAACCATGCCTTGCAATTCTGACTTATGTCATCTGATTAGCCTGGGAAACCACAAACTCTGAACTTGGATCAAACTGGTCCCAGGTGGCAGAAGCAAATACAAATCTTCTCTGGAGGAAAAAAAAAAAAAAATCATCATCCTATCTTCAGGTTATTTCTACAAATATTTTCAAATATTAAATCCAGCACACAAAAATAATTAGGGGTATGAAAAGACAAAAGAAATAGAAGAAATAATAAGCAAAAATAATAGTGGTAAAGGTGATGGGGTTACAGTACTATAGTTGATCTCTTAAGATAATTCTTAATATAATCCTGTAAAACTGTGGTAGAAAAGAGCTAGTGTCTATGGGATGATGATTGGTGGAGATGCAGGAAGGAGAGAGCGGTGGAAGAGCTACAAGAATGAGTCATCTGATGATCACAGCCCTGGAGATGGCAAATATTTCCCTAACACCACTAGAGGTTATTGATTGAGGAAAGTTTCCTTAGTTCTTTTCTTTTCAAAGTAACTTCACATTTCAACTGTTCAATCATGAATATTTTCTCCTGGTACAGCTAACCACAGTAGCTAATAAAGGATCTAAATCAGGAACTCTTGATCTGAGGTCCTCTGCTACCTCCTCTTTTGGAAGTCTGTGAATCCCCTGAAATCTTATGTTTTAATAGGGAGAGAATAAAGGAAATTTTCATTCTTCTATCCTCCAGTGCTTCTTTGCACCTCCTAAAAAAAATAACAACTCCCAGTAACCCAGAGCAGAGATTGCAAGCTCAAATACCTTCAGGATACAAGCAGTTTTAATATGCCTGTCATGGCTGGGTTAATGGTAGTAGGAAATGATAAAAATGTATATTGAACTGCAAAGTGTACAGACAGCAAGAGGGCATTCTAATCCTAATTTTTAAAAATGTGCTTACCAAACAGGTTTTTTATTAACCGTCTAGAAAAATCTGTCTACCATTTTAAAGTTAAATGTAAGTTTGGAGGTTAAGATGGTAGTCTAAGATGTTTTCCATAGTTCTAAGAACTCTCTCTCAATATGGTCCAGAGGACAGAAACGTAGGGAAGAATGGTCCCTCGAGATAGACGAGAAACCTAGATCCATGTTAGGCTATCAATGACACAGGTCACTGTCAATTCTCAACTGAGGAAAAAATTGCCTAAGTTGGGGCAGGTACATAAAAAAATCTAAGAAATCTTTAATTATAGGACCCTATCTCTTGAAAATGGAAGTGTCTGAATCTCTCCTACTTACCCTTCCTTCTCTTCCAAATTACTTTCTTCTTTAAATGAACTCACCTAGGGCCCAAGTTAAAGGATCAACTTTTAGGGAATCTCTCCAGTTACAGAGGTGTATTTAAGACACCTTGCTTGGGGTATGGAATGGAAGTTAGAAATAATGCAAATTCGTCAGACTACTCTAGTCTTTCTTATTAACTTTGGTTCGTTCAGACTAGCTTTCAGATAAAACTATTTACATAAGGCAACAAACCTAAATGTTTCATTAATTTTTTTTTGAAACACCAGACAATATGCAAAATTTGTATGTAGGCGCAATTTTCTGGAGAGATTGTCCATAAATTTTATCAGCAATCATTTTGCAATATATACATATATGAAATCATGCATATTGCAGACCTTAAGCTTACACAATGTTGTACATCAATTATATCTCATAAATGGCCGAAGATTTTTTTTACAAATATGCTCCCTAAAAAACAGTAAGTAAATTTATCTAATCTTTAATAATCTTGTAGTCTTTTTACTAATAACTTAGACATAAATAAGTGGGCAAATAAGTCACCCACACATACAAACACATAGTTGTTCTCCCTTTTGCTATTTAGAAATTAAATTTTTAAAAGATTAGGGACTCTGCATTTTTTTTTTTTTTTAAGTGGGGCCGACACAGGGCCCGAACTCAACACCTGAAGATCAAGACCTGAGCTAAGATCAAGAGTCAGACACCCAACTGACTGAGCCACCCAGGTGTCCTGGGACTCTGCATATTTTTTAACTCATTAGTTTGGCACTTAGCTAAGAAAACAGGCTTTTAAAATTCTAATAATCTTCTATCACAATGCCCTACTTCTGATTCTCTCCCATTGAAGTAGGAATCACTGCAGAGACAGGATATATAGAAAGTACTCACTGCTGGCAACACTTAGAGTAGTGTTTCCTTGCCTATGTAATTGCCCCCAGTGTACAAGAAGTAGTATGTGCACAATGATGTATGGTGATGACTATTTGGCTGGGATAAAAAGCAGTATTTGACAAGCTCAAGAACCTTAAACGCTTCACTGAAATCTCTAAGACTGGTGTTTCTCACTGAGTATTCCTTTGGGCTTTAAACTGAAGTTTCTAACGTCTGCTTTGAAGAGACATACGTTTGAGATACAAATTATGGTAAAGAAGTGTTACTTCTGTAATGCAGTGTTCTCCATATTATTCCCCTATTGGCCTGGATTTCCTCATCCATAGCACAATTTATTCTAATGTGGAAAGCTAGGTAGGTATATACTGGTCACAGTAAGGAAAGTATTATCCTCAAAACTCACGTTTGTCTAAGTAACAAATTTACTCTCTGTTGACTTCCAAATCTGGGATTTATTCTAGAAACTGCCCACTAAAATAACATGATGAAATCACTCAGGCTTAAAAAGAAAAGCACCATTCTATAAAGAATTATTTCACTGTATTGGACTGGGAAATACCTCCAGATAGTTATAGGAAAAATAGAAGGGGAGGGGCGCCTGGCTGGTTCAATCGGTGGAGCATGTGACTCTTGATCTCTGGGTTTTGAGTTCGAGCTCCACACTGGGGGTAGAGATTACTTAAATAAATATATCTTTTAAAAGTGCAGGGAATTTTGAAAATAAGATGGGTAGGACAGCAGGAATTCTGGTGAACCAGTAGTTAAAACCTTTAAAGAACAAGTGGCATGACCTCAGAGTCTAGAGAAGCTTCAACAAGGAAGGGTAGTGGTTGGTACATTTTTCTATTGGAATGCAAGGATGAGAAAGATATATGCTTCCAGACCAGGGGATGGCACATATCAAATATGTAGAAAAAACAAGAAAAATTCGGTGCTTCATTTAAACAACTTTCCTCAAAATTCCAATTTACTCCCTTGAGTGTAGATTGGATGTAGTGACTTGCTTCTAACAAACAGAATATGGCAAAAACTGGTTATTTATTTAAGTAATCTCTACACCCCACATGGGGCTCAAATTCACAACCCCAAGATCAAGAGTCGCATGCTCTTCCAACTGAACTAGCCAGGTGCCCCGTTACTTTTGAGATTATACTATAAAAGACCGTCACTTTCATTTTGCTCGCACTCACTTTGCCTGCACTCACTTTGCCTCTTGCTTGCTTTCATGAAGCAAGCTGCCATGTTGTAAGGTGCCCTATGGAGAAATCCACATGGAGAGGAACTGAAGGTGGCCTCTGGCTAAAAAGCTAGTGAGGAACTAAGACCCTCAGTTCGACAACCCACAGGGAACCAAATCCTTCCAACAACTGTATACATAAACTTGAAAGAGGATCCCTCCGCAGTTGAGCCTTGAGATGATTATAGCCCAGGCTGTCAACTTGACTGCAGCTTATGCGCAACCCTGAGCCACAGAAAGAAGCTAAACTGCATCAAAATTCCTTACCCACAGAAACTGTGAGATAATAAGTGCTGTTGTTTTAAGCTACTAAGTTTTATGGTACGTTTTATAGCAATAAATCACTAATACAGGATCTATTTTCAAGGGTACTCAGTGAAAATAAACAGAATTTAACCAACACTTCCCACAAGTCCTATAAGCGTAAATGTTATAATGCATAACTTCTAGATAAGGAAAAACACAAACAAAAAGACAAGGAAGATTTTAAGTGACTTAGAAATAAAGGATGGCACTGGCGACATCATACAGAATTCATAAATCTCGAGTTTGCTGGGTGTCAAAATACAAGTCAAGAATACCTTTCTGTCACTTCCTTCCTCCCACAGAATTTTTCACGGACATTGGGCTGCAGGAACTTATATACAGTTTAGGAAAAGAAAAACATAAAAACTACATTTATTTTCAGAAATAAATTTATAATAATATACACATGTGAGACACAAGTTATTAGTCGTAACAACTGATGTTCCAGATGCTGAGCTAAGTAAATTATGTATATTATCTTATTTAATCATCACAAACACCCTATGGAGTAGGCAATATTACTATCTTCATTTTACAAACGAGGAACAAGAGGATTAGAAAGATAAAGTAATAAAAGTTACACAGCTAATATGTGGCACAGCTAGAGTTGAATCCAAGCTTGTCTGATCCCTCAGCCTGAGTTATTTACCACTGTGAAAAACTGCCTCCATTAAAAAAATCAAAACCCAAAACCCACACAACTTAGCATCTATACATATACATAGATTGCTTATAAAAACAACCAATGACTACAGGTTACAGGTGTAATTTTATCCTCTGCAAAGCACTCTAAAAAGGATGACAGCCTTACCCACAGCATTCTTAAATAAAAGAGCTTAAAGGTTCTAAAACATTATAATAATTGTAGCTATGATTTATATAGCACTCTAGACTACATACATAATTGTTTTGATCATTTTACATATTTTAATACATCTTTGCAGTGTTCCTATGGTGTAGGTAATATTATAATCTCCATTTTACAGATAAGGAAATTAATTTCTTATGGTTGTTATTTGCTCAAGGTCACACAAGTAGTGACAGAACTAATATTTGAACACAGGCACTCTGGCTCCAAGGTCTGTAGTCTACACTAGTGCATTTTACTCTAAATCAGTGCATTTTACTGCCTCAAAACCCATAAGTTAAAATGCTTTTCAGTTAATGGAAAAACTGTTCTTTTTGATATCTAATTTATGGATCTAGGCACCACATTCATAGGTCAAGTCTTTAGAATTTGTGATGCAAAACATCTTGAGAAAAGTTAATCCAAAAGTTTGTGGGATGAGACTATCTTTTAAATAATGATAAGATGTAAATCAGGAAAACAACTAAAAATGATCAAAATGAAACATTTTTTTCAACAAAGCATCTGTGCACTGAAATAACTTTCTAACACGTTAAGAACTTACTAGTGGATAAGGAAGTGTGGGCAAGAAAAGCTATTCATATTCATATTCTAGTTCTTTGGCATGCTTATTTTCACAACCAGTAACCAGGCACACAGGCAGTGTCTCTCATACTTAAAATACACCGAAATATGTTCAGTTTCTCTCTCTGCTTCTGAGCTCTCCTTTCTATGCTGACTTTCACGTTGTGATTACAGCAGCACTGTCTTTCAGTTATTCCCTTCATTCCATTTATAAGTCTGTCCACTATCCACATATATATAAAATATACATTTATATATATATACTTGTTCTAATAGCTATACCATTAACAGCTTCTGTTTCATTTCAATCTTTACAACAGTATTTCTTTTCTCCTTTATTGGAGGTGGGTAAAGTATGTGTCACAGACTGCTTTGGAAGCCTGTTAACAGAAAGCAGCACACATGCATGTGGGCACCTGGGTGGCTCAGGTGGTGAAGCGTCTGCCTTCAGCTCAGGTTATGATCCCAGGGTCCTGGGATCGAGTCCTGCACTGGGCTCCCGGCTCAGCAGGAAGCCTGATTCTCCCTCTGCCCCTCCCCACCTTGTGCTCACTCTCTCTTGGAAAAATAAATAAATAAAATCTAAAAAAAGAAAGAAGCATACATGTACATTACAGAATCATGTTTGTATATAATAAGGAGTTTAGAGCACCCCTAAAGCTCAGCAATTTAAGTCAGGTTAAAAACCCTGCTTTACACTTACTGTGTTTACAACATAGTAGACATAGGGAATACAAACACAACATAGCAGAAGATGTGAATTACAAGAAAAGGCTCCTGGTATTTACATGCCAATCAAAAAATCATACAGAGGGTTTTAAAATATAATCTTAAGTATAAAACTCATTGCAAAACAAATGAAGCATACCTAACTAAGATAACATTTGATAATGTTTTCAGAAAGAAAAATGGAAAGAAAAAGATGAGAAAACAAATCATCCTTTTCTTTTAAATAGAATGACCACAACTATATAGGAGTTGGGAAAAGAGGTTCAAGGAATTACTCACTTCTTATAAAACACTGATCTACAGTAGCTTGTACTTGTCCAACGGAATGTACAATGCTGATAAGAAATCCAGAGGAAAAACCTTTTATGAATTTAAAATATATATAAATATGAGTATGTACCAAATAACTATCATAAAACTCGCCCATTCTTGAGTTTCAAATACATCCTAATCTTGTCACCTTAAATAACACTGTCCTTTGAAGGACAGCGCCATTTTTAAAGAGATTTAAAAGATCTATTATAAAAAGATTAATCTCAAATTTCTCTGAAAATATTCGGTGTGGATAAAAGCCTGTCTATTTTTAGAACACCAGTCTGGACTTTGGCCCTTAACCTTGCACATGTAGTCAAAAGTCCTATAAAACTGCTGAGTTGGCCTGCCATTTGTGTCAAGATTCATTTCTTGACGAAGTTGAAATGATGTGTTATTGTGTTATTACAATATCCAATAAAAAAACCCCTAAGAAACAAAAGTATAAATAAAGAGTATCACCATCCTTTAGTGGCATCTGATTAAAAATTTAAAAATTTCAGTACAAGGTCATTGTAGAAATTTTAGAAAATGAACAAAGTGTAATGATGATGATGAACAACAACAGGAAAGGTGTTCTTATGTTTATTTTCCCGAAGCAAGCATTTGGCATATATGTTATTTTACTTAACAACCCTGAAATAAACCTATCATAAAAGACCTATTTTTATCAAAGGTTACAAAGAATTCAAGGTTATGAAAGTTAACACACAGTTACAACTAGTAGGTGACAGTCAGAAATTAAACCCAGATCTAACTCTAGAACTTGAGCTCTCCTTCACTAATGTATGCTGCCCAAGAAAGAAAATTAAAACCACCTGTAATCCTACCAACCAGCTACAACCACTGCTAACATGAGCATTATCTCACCAATCCCACTCTCTCCTGACTTCCCAACCAATCCCAATTCTCTCTCTCATTAGGCAACCAATGTTTTCCCTATGAATATATATATTTATATATCTATACAAATACTTATTTAATATGTTAAATTACAGAAATAACATCATGGTATATACCATGTTGCTGTGACAGGAAACAGGCAAAGAGACATTAAATCACATGTTTAGGATCACATGACTAGTAGTGGGGAAATCAGAACTGAAACACAAGATACATTTAACTAAAAATTGCCCTAGGGGAACCTGGGTGGCTCAGTCAGTTAAGCATCCCACTCTTGATTTTGCCTGCCTCAGGTCATGATCTCAGGGTTGTGAGACTGACCCTCGAGTTGGGCTCCACGCTAGGTGTGGAACCTGCTTAAGATTCTCCCTCTCCATCTGCCCCTCCCCTCCCCGCTCCATCTCTAAAATAAATAAATAATAAAAAAATAAAATAAAATAAAAATGACCCTAAACCTTTACATCTTCCCCCATCCCTGATTATTTAGAAAACACTTTAACACCCTGCAATATACTTTGGGATTATCACAAGAATAACAAAATTAGCTAACATTTATAAGCATTTACGATGAATCAAGCTTTCTGCTAAGTGCTTTATATTTATTAATCTGATTTAAGATTACTGTTCCTATTTTTACAGATGAGGAAACTGAAACTCAGAAAGGTTAAGTGACTTGCCTAAAACCACACAGCTAATAAATAATGCCATAAGCAGGAAAGTTAGAGTGTAGGATGAATCAATCAGTTTCTCTTACCTTGGGAATTGCTTTTATTGAAATCACTGATCTCAGTTGGGTATCCTAAAAATAGATTACAGCCCAGTCTCATACATAAAAACTGAATTTTCTGCTTTTTAATTTAAGGGTAGTTAAGGGGTGTTTATGGAATTTAAACAGTACCAGAATTATGGGCAATCTATTCCTGGATTACATAATGTCCACTTCAAGAGTTCAACAATAAATTCTGCTTGTGACCCATCCAAATCACTTAAATTCTCTAGGTCTTAATTTCCCTACTGTAAGACAATTATCAAACACAATTCACTTAACATCCCCTATGCTCTGATAGGTCAGTTATGTAAAATCATCAATCATGTCCCATGGTTTTAAGTACAGAACCAAACCATACTGTTCACTTGTGTTTTTCTCATATTTTCCGCATACAACAAGTCTGATTTGAGGAATGATAAAATGTAAGTTAGGTATTTTAGAATCTAATGCTATGTAGACTGCATCCCTTAATTTATTAGACAAATATTCTGGATCAACAGCTATATCTCAGCATAGCTTTCCCTAGACTTTGCAGACCAAGTATCAATGACTTGCTCTGGTTTGATCCACAATTTCCTTTTATATGTAGGACAATACTGAAAACTAGACACAGGTACACAGATACCAGGAACAAAAGGACCAACCAAAAAAAGACATGTCCATTTCTTAGACACAAAAGCTTTATTCTTCCAACCTAAAGTACAGGCATCAAAAGGTTTAAGTTTAGATAATACAGAAACAACATCCTCAGAAGTCAAGAGCAGAATGACTTTCCAGAATTGTTCATTGGACCGCTTGTAAGCAGCCTGGAGCAGTCCTGTAACCCAGCTGTTCCTCAAAGTGTAGAACCTCAACCAGCAGCTTCAGCGCCACCTGGGAATTCGTCAGAAAAGCAAATTCTCAACCTAACCCAGGTTTACAGAATCAGAAATTCTGAGGTGGGCCCAGCAATCTGCATTTAAACAAGTCTTCCTGGTAATTCTGAAGCATGCCAAAATCTGAAAGCCACTGCTCCAGCCTTTGATTTATGACTGTTGTCTCTGTGAGATATATATACTATTTTCCTAAATTTGCATGTGATAATGAATAAAGCAGGTGGACAAGAAGAGAAACAGCTTTAACTGAGTTACTATATAAGTATACAATAAAACACGATCACTGTTCTGTTAGTGTATCCTATGTAAGAGACATTCAAAAGGAACGGATTATTTGTTCGCTTTGTGAGTACACTGAATTCATCTGTTCATTGTTAAGTTTTGGTACTATGTAGAAGATAACAGCTTCAACCTTCAGGTCACTAACCTTATGTCAGTAGAAACCTATTTTCGGAGAGTTTAATAACTTCATTATAAAAGAGTATAAAACACTAAGAAGTTTCTGTGCATTAAATCTGTTCAGATAAGAAAAGGAAAGACTGAGGAGCGTGGCAATTAACATTCTGGCAACATGTTTTAGTTTTTTCCTGGCTTTCTGAAAGTTTCAACTGAGGTTTAGTTTGGTTCAATTCCAATTCAGCAAAGATTCATATTTGTGGGAAATATACATAAAAAATAACATGGATAAGATTTTTCATAGGGATTCAGCACTGGCATTCCAACAAAAAGCAGCTACCTTGCTTCTTGACAATAACAATGGCTAGATTAGATTAAAGATGTCAGATGGACAATCAGGAAGTGAAAGATTAGTCTCCCTGACAGTCATTCTGACTTGCAAATCTGGAAAAGAAAAGGCCTCCAACAGAGTTTCTTTCCCAAAACTCAATGCAGGAATAGGGAATTAGTGCATTTATTTGTTTTACTTTATTATACTAAAATTCCCATGAAGAAATGCAAAGCACCCTATTCCATTGCCCAAGAAGTGTGACAGTACCTCAAAACATGAAAAAGATTCTTCTAACCATGTGCTATGGTACCATTTAAAGAGCTATTTTGTTCCTCTCAGACACAGAAAAGTTGGTTCCTAATACATAACTGTGATTGATTTAAAAATAGTCATCTCCTAATGATGTAATGTATGGTGATTAACATAACATAATAAAATAAAAAATAAATAAAAATAGTCATCTCCGACACTGGGTGAAACCTGGGATTCTGCATCCTGAAAGTAAAATCCCCAAGGTCTTTCAATATTTAAAACTGACCCATACAATCAATGTCTCTGATTAGGTTTGGTCCAGGTTTTCGCCTATTATCTTTTTTTCCCCTTTAAACATGTCTTATTTGGCTTCAGAGCTACATTATCCTGACATTTCAGATTAGAGTTATTGATACCTTCCCTAGAACTAAAAATCATTTTATTCTGCTGACAGAATGCTATAAATTTGTAAAGTGGTTTCATTCTGTGGTTTAACATCAATTTTAATGAGCAGGAATAAACAAAAGGCCTAAAACCAAGTCTTCTAAGGCCGCCTACGAAAGCTCTGATCTGTATACTCAACTAGATCTTTGAACATTTCTGACACAGCTCTATAGGACTCACTGTAGAGTGAGTGTAAAGGATGTTGCCAGGCAACTCATCTCAGTTTGCAAGAATCTAAGCACTGATAATGACTCTGTCTCAGCTTGGCTCCCACAAGAGAAGGGTTTTAGTGAACTCCCACATGTGCTCGTAGGCCATTCATGAGAAGAGGTATTTCTAAAAGTGAATGTCCAGGAGCCCAAATTGGGAACCTATAAGGTTTCTTTTCTAATTTAAGTTTAATGTTTCCAACATCACAACTATTTTCTGAATAGAAATCCAATGGGAATCAGAAAAAGTAGGTCATACGTAAAGGGCTAGTGTCGAATGAACATTTTTATTCGTATCTTTAATATTCTTGTTTGCACGTGACCAAAGCCATCTTTCTTCAAGTATCTCAAATCACAAAAATCATCCTAAAAACTATTTATCTACCAAAATTATTTCAATTCTTTTGAAAATTATCCTTGAAATGGTTTTCAATACTTACTCATTATTACATCAATAGTCAAAAAAGGATATTCAGTAAAAACTATGTTCTAATAAGGAAATTAGGCAATCCGTTGCAAAAGGGGTTACAGATATGTTTTTATGAAAAGTATACATGCAAAACACTGCTCTGCTGGATGGGCCAGATCCAAACCTCCCTCTGTCAAAGCAGACACTTTGCATGCATGCTTACCAGGGCAGTACGCATCCACGTCCAGTTTCTGAGCTGAAGCGAGGGTTGGTGAGCCAAGCTCGGATTCTGGAATTCGTGGGCTCTCAACAAACTTTGCCTTCCTCAGAGGGGCTAAGGACAAAAAAAGAGACAGAGAGAGAGGGAGAGGGAAAAAGGTGAGAGAGAAAGACAGGGAGAGAGAGAGAAGAAAACAGAAAGGAAAGAGAAACAGGGAAGGAGAAGGGAAAGAGAGAAACATAGAGGGGTCATGAGTAAGGGGAACAGCAGGCAACAGATGGAAGCACTTAAATGAACGACACACTCTGTCAGACTCAGATCAGGTTACCCTATTTTTTTGTGCCAGAAAAAAAAATGAACTACATTCTTCATAGAGGAGATGGGTCTTGTTAAAAAGTCACTGCAAACTGGAAAAGCTAAAATCTAATATTCAAAACTATGAGCCTAAGTTGCAATTGTCTATCACCTTTAGCTACTTTCTTTCTTTAGAAAGCAAAGAGCTATTTTGTCTTCCTTTGCCATTAAATAAAGGTATGAACTGAGGAAAGTACAGGGCTGAGTTTTAAAATTCTGTTTATAACAACTGTAACCAAAGGTTTTCTTTATCCAGAAATAACTGCTATGACACTCGGTTGTGATAAATACCATTAACTAGGATTAATCTACCTAGCTTAAAAGGAAATCAATCACCTGACGGCTCAGTTTATTAAGGTAAGAAGTCAAAACTGCTAGTGGTCTAAGATGTTAGCTAGGCCATGCCAGTCTGACATTGGACGCTAAAGGTAAAGAGAGGTGATTTAGTTGCACATGTACTCAGGAGTTCTACGGATTAGTAATATTCCATGACATGGAATCCATTCATTCTTATAAGGAATGAAATAAAAAGTATAATTCACGAATTTAAAGTTCTATTTATCAAAGGCTTGTATAAATTCTATTTATTGATTTTTAGGGGGAAGAATTAAAGAACACTACTAATATACATTTAAGTAATCAGTTTAATACATTAAAAATTAAGATTATGAAGATTACTTTGGCACTCTCAAGTTGAGTTTCATAAAATAAATTACAACAGGGTGAAAGTGCTTAGCATAACACTGTTTCAAAAGTATCATTTGAATCTGAAATTAAGTTGTATGCATTATATATTTGTGTCATAACTATAGGTGTCCAAGACATGGGAGTGCTTAAGATCACATTACTTTTTTCAAAAGTTTCTGCATGTTCTTCAAAATCCTCATCCATTACTGATCCACAGGGGATTCTAAGTTATTCCTAAAAGACCCTGTAAAAAGTAATATAAAACTTTGTCATTATAATGGCCAGAATTCTCTATTTTCTCTGGAGGATAAAAATAATAAAGTATTAAAAAAGAAAAGAAGTACTTTTGAAATGTGCCAATACTCAAAGCCTACAGGCAACTAAACCACATTTTAAATCTTAAAATATGTATGTATATTTTAAGTGTATGTTAAAAAACAAAATAAATCCTGCTACTGTCTCCATAGCAACAAGAGTTAAGGGTGCTAACGGTATGTTTCTCCGCCAAAAGTAAGCTTTGAAATAGCAGAACTCTCACCTCTGCTAAAACTGTAATAACTGAGACTATTTTTAAAAGTCACTATCACAAAGATCTCAAGTGATTTATATGCAGATCTGCAGGCTACTAATAGCCAATATTAGAGGCTCTTTCATTATAATCTCACCAACCAATTAAAAAATAATGAAACATTTTATTTATCCAGTATTGCTCTGTATAGAAGAAATGTTTATAATTTAATTCTTAAAGCTATTAAGTCCTTAACTAGAATTTTATTATTTTTTTTATCATGGCAGCAGAATAACTATTTTACCTGCTGAGTTCTGACAAAGACAGCACTGGTCCCTGGTCAAGGGATTCCATATATCTAAAAATCTTAATAACAATTTTTATAGTGAAAATAGTAGGCTAGTAGTCAGACAGAAATCAGCAACTTAGGGTAGATATGTAAGGAAGAAACTGAAGGATGGCAGGAGAAACTGAGGGGGGTGATATGAGGAATATATAAGGATTATGAGATGGAGTCAAGGGCATAAATCAGGATCCCAGAGATTTGTAAATTCGATGCCATGCAGACTTCTTTTTTTTTTTTTTTTTTTTTTTAAAGATTTTTTTTTTTTGACACAGGGGGAGGCAGCGAGAGCAGGAACACTAGCAGGGGGAGTGGGAGAGGGAGAAGCAGGCTTCCCGCCAAGCGGGGAGCCCGATGTGGGACTCGATCCCAGGACCCTGGGATCATGACCTGAGCCGAAGGCAGACGCTTAACGACTGAGCCACCCAGGCGCCCGCCATGCAGACTTCTTGATTTTCCCTTCTCAGGAATTCCAACTGCGGTTATCTTTACAGCTCATGGTGGACATATGATTTTTTTTTTCTACCCTCATCTCTACCTTCATTCATGGAATACTGTACATGTCTAATAATGACTTTAAATTATCTTTTAAGGTAGATTATAATGTTGCTCTCATACAAATTACAGAAAACTAGTGCTGCCTGTAAGTCCAAACACAGGGGGTACAATCACAGCTATGACAGGTTGTCCAATAGTCTTAATACCGTTCGGTGGAGAACACAAAAGGTCAGTTTGAAAGATAGGACATGATATTTTGCTTGGAAACCTAGAATTTTAATAGACTTCATAGTAAAAAATGGTAAAGATGATTCAGCTGGGTACAAGAATTCTGTGTCAAAAGGGTTTACCAGACCATCTTTTAGAAAGTGGTTGAAATGAGATGGGCAGGAGGATTCTAACACCAAGCCAGATTATTTTACTGTGACATAACATGGTAGTACAGTAGTGAGGGGTTGGACAGCAGAGGAATTAAAGTCTGGGCTCTGAAACCAGAAAGCTTAAGTTAGATTCCATCTCTTCCACTTTTTCCTAGCTGAGAACGTTTCTCTAAGTTTCCGATCAGTTATTTGTACTTAATAACTTAAGTACCCATACCATGGGGGGATTGCAAGGTTACACTAATTCAAATAAAATGCTCAGAACAGTACCTAGCACATAATAATAAGTCCTCCATAAATGCTAGCTGTTTTTTATTACTGTTTTTTGGTGTTGTCCTCATCACTACCATCACAGATGCAGCATCATTTGTAAAGTCTGAATTGTGTATGTTGGAAGGAAGAAAACAAAGACATCGAATGTCATGGGAGAATGACAAGAAAGGAGATATCACCGATTATTTTTCTTTTAACTGAGAAGGAAATAATGTTGAAGAAAACATGTTGTAACTTAGAATGTGTTAGATTACCCAAATCAAAATGGTCTAGGTTAGACAATGAGAAATATGTGGGTCAAGAAAGAAAATTAAATAGCGTGATTTAGACCACTGGTTCTCAAAATGTGGTCCTGGACCAGCAGCACAGCATTATCCAGGAATTTGTTAAAAATTGAAATGATCGGACTCCACCTCAGATCAGCTGAATCATAAACTGTGGAGCCTAGCAATCTTTGTGATTCTATGCATGCTAAAGTTTGTGAATATTGGGTTAGAGAAAGGTATCTATAAATACCTCATCATAGCAGATAAGGAAGGGGACTTTCCTAAGAAAAAAGTTGTTATAAAATATAAATCAAGGCCTCATCTCTAGCAGTATTAATGTATATGGTCAAAGTTAAGATTTTTTTTCCAGTCACTCTTTTAGCAATATAACTGTTGCGTTTCTTTCTTTTTTTTTTTTAAAGAGTCCTAATTATAAGTATCCATCATTTGGGGCCTATTTTGAAGAAAGATCAATATTTTCTGTACTCACGAATTCTTCCAAGATCACTTGGAGAGGAGACAGAGGGGTGGGAAATAAGAGCAATCAGATATATCACACAGCAATGTGAACGGTGAATGAGAAAATCTGCCTGTGTTGGTGACTCTGTAAACTGAAATGTTGTAGATAATGTTGAAGCACACCTAATCCAAGCAAGTATCAAGGGCGCTAAAATAAGGATTTTAAATAACTACTAAGGTATCTGTCTTTGATAAAGGTTTCAGAGCAGATGGGAATTTTTAGGAGGGAACTGGCATGGGACTCAAGATAATTATTGGAGACAGGTATGAGGGCAGGTCAAACCAAAGCAAGGATCAGAAAATGAGAACTGAAGGATTCATTTAAGATGAGAACAACATAAAGTAACAAGAAACTCTTCACAAAGTTGGCTTTATGATAAAGAGCATATTCAGTAAGATTAACCTAAGACAAGTTAATTGTCAAACGTGAAAGGAGGACAAAATGATTTTAGCTATAGGTGAGAATAAGAAATATAAGGCATCCAAGTCAGAGTGGAATAAGTATGATTATCTCTGTTCACAGACAACATTCCGTAAATATAGAAAACCTTAAATAAAAGTGAAGATTTTACAATAAAACAGTTAAACAAACCGAGCAAAGTTGCAAAATATAAAATCAATACACAGGGCACCTGGGTGGCTCAGTTGGTTAAGTGACTGCCTTCAGCTCAGGTCATGATCCTGGAGTCCCGGGATCGAGTCCCACGTCGGGCTCCCTGCTCAGCAGGGAGTCTGCTTCTCTCTCTGACCCTCCCCCCTCTCATGCTCTCTATCTCATTCTCTCTCTCAAATAATGTCTTTAAAAAAATAATAATAAAAATAAAATAAAATCAATACACAAAAGGATACTAACGATGAGCTATCCCAGAATGAAATTAAGAAAACAATCCAATTTAAAATAGCAATAAAAAGGATACTTAGGAATAAACTTAATCAAGGAGGCTAAAGACTTGTCACTGAAAAACTACAAACTGTTGCTGAAATTAAAGACACAAATAAATGGAAAGACATCCCTTGTTCACCGATTCAAAGACTTAATATTGTCAAAATGGCAATACTTCCCGAAGTGATCTATAGATTCAATGCAATCCTAATAAAAATCCCGATGACATTTTTTGCAGAAATAGAAAAATCCATCCTAAAATTCATACAGAATCTCAAGGAACCCTGAATAGCCAAGCCAATCATAAAAAGAACAAGGTAGGAAGTCTTACACTTCATGATTTCAAAACTTACCATAAAGCTTCCTATAAAGTAATCAAAACAGTGTGGGATGTGTCATAAAGACATATAGACCAACTGAACAGAGATTCCAGAAATAAACCCCATGGTTGAATGATTTTACAAAGGTACCGAGACCATTTTATGGGGAAAGAACAATCTTTTCAATAAATGGTGTTGGAGAAACTGGATATCTACATGCAAAAGGATGAAGTTGGATCCATATTTTACACCATATACAAAAGTTAACTCAAAATGGATCAAAGACCTAAATGTAAGAATTAAAATTCTAAAACTCTTAGAGGAAAACACAGTAGAAAAACATATGAACTGGAGAACTATTAAGGAAGTTGGAGAAAAACAGTGGAAATTTTATCTGGAAAGAGAAAACTATATTTTAAAAAGTTTTTAACAGAGCTTTCATAGGCAGAATCTTCTTTTTTTTTTAAGATTTTATTTATTTATTTGACAGAGAGAGACAATGAGAGCGGGAACACAAGCAGGAGGAGTGGGAAAGGGAGAAGCAGGCTTCCCGCTGAGCAGGGAGCCTGATGTGGGGGCTCGATCCAGGACCCTGGGATCATGACCTGAGCGGAAGGCAGACGTTTAACAACTGAGCCACCCAGGCACCCCTCATAGGCAGAAACTTATATGAATATTCATAACATTTTAGCTCCTAAACACTTATTAGAAAATAAACCTTTGGGTACCATGAATTTCCTGGAGTGGGAGAGTAGGGGAGAAGGGTAGGAGAGATATTTGTGACATTCTTTATTTCCTCCTTCTTAACCCCCAGTCTATGGTGGTTAAAATCTGGAAATAGGAGGGAATACCATCCTTCTAACCGATCCAAACTCCTAATTAATTACTGCTCGTGATCGTGCTTAAATGACGTAAGCAACACCTTGAAGGAAGGGGAATGCCAAGGAGCTTTTACTGTTTGGTTATGCACTTCCCCCAAAACAGAGGAATCAAAAACAACAAAGTAAAAAAAAAAAAAAGGTAGAGAGAAAGAAAAACCAATTGAATTTGACAACTTGGCATAGATTAGATGTAAGTGAAAAGCAGATGAAGAAAAACAACTATAATTCACACAGTTCCTTGTTTTTGTTTTTGTTTTTTTTTTTGCAAGGAGAAAGTATCTATCTAAAGAAAAAACAAACAAAACCCTCCAGATACAATGTAGAAAGAGGAAATCAGAACTTGACAGGACAATCTTTATCAAATAAAGGCTGATCTACTGTAGAAACAGTTTGACTCTTTATAATGAAAAATAAAACCTCATTGATCTAAAATCAACTACAAAATTAATACATAGCTGCAGAGTATTTTCCAGTTCTCTTTTCTTCTGATTACCTATGAAAGTATAATAAATGAAATATATGTTTTATACTTTTCTTTTTCCTGCAACTTCCTCAATTACCATGCACTATCCTCCCCACTACCCTTTAGTCTCCCCACTCTCTGACTCTACTTTGCAAATAAAAATTGTTCCATGTTGTTTTACATCCATATTATGCCGTGCAGTATCAAATAATTGGAACACATTTATTTTAAATCTGAATAAAGATATATTATGTAGTTAGAGATACAATGCACATATTCTTGACAACAAACATAACAGACATCTGATTTCTCTGAAAGCTGTGCAAATATAAGTGAAATACAAAACGTGTGCAGTGTGGCAAAGTACACTTTGTTTACCAATTCAAATATTGGTTAGTGTTTGGCCTCTAGTTATCCATGACAGGCTCATATATGAACCTTCTTTATCTCCACTGATTATAGTGAACAGCCTTAGAAGGAGGAAAAAGGAATTCATTTTATTTGAATAAAAAAAACCACCTTACATAGTTTTACCATTTCCAAGAATAACAGCAACTATATCCATTAAAAAGAAAGAAAGAAAGAAAGAAAGAAAGCTAGTTAATCATCATCAACTTATGGCATTATGGTCCCAGTAAAAGGAAGGGGTTCCCTGGAGCATCACGCAAAGACTACAGAAGCTATCCAAATGTGGGGAAAATATTCTGACTGTTAAAACTTTAGTAATTTGGAAGTCAAAGTAAGTTTTTTTTTTAAAGAAACTACTACATAAAGACTTTAACACTAACTTCCTAATGATGAAAACAAAACAAAAAACTCTGAAGTAACAACATCCAAATAACTGAAATGCCATTAACAATTTTAAATTTGTACATAATCCAATAAAGGATAGAACTACTCAGTTTCAGTGACGCAGCAAACTGCTACCCAGAAATAACAAAAAGAAATGGAGTTTGAGAAGGTACATTAGTGTATTTACTTATTCACAACTAACAACTTCAAGAATAATGGGTTATCACAAATATATTCATAAAGTTGTCTACTGACTACAGAGGTTGCGATATTGGGGCTAAATGGTTTACTTGCACTTTCTTACTCAGAAGTTCTAGTTGTGAGGTGAAAGTTTATATATAGACAACATATTACTAAAAACTCTATATATAGAGTTTTATATAATTATGAATCTACTTTCTATGTAAACAAAAACAGAGCCATCAGGATACATATTAGGGATTCTCATAATCATTTGGCAGTATTAAGATACATCATTTACACAAAATGTAAATTTAATGCTAAATGAAATTTTCACATATAAAGAGTGATACTTTTAAAATGAGAACTGTTTTGTTAGAAAACTGAATATAACTATTTGTAAACCAACCATAAAATGTATGAGAGAGCTCTTCCATTCAATTCAGTAAAACGTTACTGTGTTCTACCATGTGCAGAGCTCAGTATTAGATGCTCCATGGGATTCAAACATGATTAAAACAGTTTCTGGCCTGAAAGAACTCAATGATGGAGATAAGACAGAGTAAGAACAGTCATGATATAAAGCAGAGAAAGCTAAGTGCCACAAAAAGGTATGAAACAGGGGTCACAGGGCTTAAAGAAGAGAAAAAATGTTCTTCAGAATGCCTCCCAACTCAGTACAAAGTTTAATAAATGTTCATTAATTTTCTATTTAAAATCAAAAGTACAAGGTTATTTCTAAAAGCTAATTTGGAGAGAATTACTAAGTCTTTCTAATTTACCTTTTTAAAAAGTTTCAAAGAAGAGTTTTATGGATATAACAGTTAAAAAACTACTAGGGAAATAGCTCATGCTTCTAAAAAGTTGAAAAAGAGCAAACTAAAATTAAAATCAAGCAGAAAAAGGAAAGAAGGATTACAGCAGAAAGCAATAAAATAGTAAATAAAAACAGAATTGTATTGAAATCAGAATTCTTTGAAAAGATGAACAAAATTGAAAACACCTTGAACTAGATTGATCAAGAAAAACAGCAAAGACACAAATTATCAAAATTAGGAATGAAAGAGGGGACATCACTATCAACTCTATAGAAATGAAAAGGATTATAAGGGAAGGTTATGAACAACTTTATGCCAACAAATTAGACAGCTTAGATGAAATACATTCCTGGAAAGCCACAAATGATTAAAACTGACTCATTAAGAAATAGAAAATCTGAATAGATATATAAAACGTAAAGAAACTGAATTAACATCTTTTATAAAGAAAAGCCGTGTCCCAGGTGGGATCACTAGTGAATTACACCAACTATTTAAAGAAGAAATAGAACTCCTTTATAAACTCTATCAGGAAATTAGGGAAGAAGGTGGGACAGGGGCAAGTGACCTAGAAAAACAGATTACTTTGGGTACATGTGACTACAGATTTTATATCAATGGTTTATAATAAATAGATAATATTTATTTGATTTATGAATTTATTCTTAGTTTTATTAAGTATCACTCTGCTTTGTTTTAAAAATTACTAAACACACCACTGTAAATTTTATCAAATAAAAAACATTACATTTATTGATGACAGTTTTCTTAAAGAGCAAAAAATGATAAATTTGTCCTGATCTTATTTGGTAACTCAAAGCAAAATGAGGTATAAGAAAATTTTTATGAAAGAGCATTTCGACTGCAGAGAAATATGCTTAAACTTTGTTTTAGAAAATCAGTGGGAACAGGTAATTCTGTTTGGGACTTGCATAGTCTTTTTTGTTAGTGAAACTAACTTCTTGCTAGAGCCAGATTCTAATGCTAGGTACACAGCTCTAAAAACAAATACCTTACTCTCAAAAAAGCTATGCTACAACCAATAAAATAATAGCTAACTTTTTTTTTTTGAGAGAGACAGAGAGAGAGAGCATGCACACAAGTGGGGGTAGGGGCAGAAGGAGAGGGAGAAAGAATCTCAAGCCAACTGAGTACAGAGCCAACCTGGGGCTTAATCTCACCACCTGGGCCAAAATCAAGAGTCAGATGCTTAACCGACTGAGCCACCTAGGTGCCCTGTTTACATGTGTATAACAGTTTATTTTACACTTTTATTTACATTTCATAATTTTTCTTTGAGGAACACATTAACCTTGTTGCAGATGGGAAAACAGAATCACAAGATCTCTTACCCAAGATCACAGTATATAAAACCATATCCAGGTCTTTCGATTTAGAATATTATATTATTTCATCAACAATATTGTTCTTCAAGGTATGGAACTCATTTTAGCAAGAGATGGTTTTAAATGATCTATAAAACTGGCAGTAAATAGTGCTGAATTACATAGTATGATGGGCTGTACTAATGCCTACCAACATCCTAGTCTCTGTTCCTTTCTAGACATAAGGGTGACCACAGCTGCCAGCTCCCATGAAGTTTAAGAAGGACTATGTGACTGGTTCTGGCTTATGAAATGAGAACACAGGTGTCATAGGCTCTGCATGATTTTATAGTCTGTCTCCTCCTCTGACAGGAAAATCAAAGAAGTCTCATGTTGAGATGGTACAGATACAAGATTGAAACAGCCTGAATTGCTGTGCGACTGTATAAAGAACAGCTGTCCTGGACAGTTGCCCGGGGTTGCTGGGTAAACTGGAAATAGACCTTCATTGTGTTAAACCACTGCGATTTGTAAGGTTGTTGTTATGTTATGACACATTGTCTAGCTTATTCTGACTAATGAAATGGCTACAATGTTATTCCTTTTTCAATTATGTTTCCATCTTTCAGAATAGGTCCAGAAGAAAATTTTAATGTGCTAATACTAGCTAATCCACCTTTTTAAAAACAGAGGGAAAAGATTTTAATGTCAGTGCCATTTGAAGGTAAAGTATTTAGCTAGAATTAACATTCTGGATAATTGTACAGTTACAGTGTGTGGTACTGACTTCACAGTTTGACTAGTAATATATAATTTCTTTTAAAGTAAATTTATTTAAATAAAAGCATGAAATTCAAAGAAAATATTAGGTTAAAAAAGTACGGTTAGAAGCAGGAATGGCAAAAATCATGAAGGAACTATGCCAATGAAGGAAATTTGAGAAACGTGCACTGTAGTAAACTATATCTCAATTGGGTAACTTAATTTGATTTTCTATTTTCTGTCCGTTCCACGTTGAGATGGGAGCAAAGTATTTAGGCAACTGCATGAGGAGGAGAAAGTATTTGATTTCAGGGAAGTGGAAGAACGGATACAGATTGACAGGGAGATGGAGACATGGGTATGGGAGTAGAGAGATTAAAGCAGTTCTCCCAGTGGTTCAAGCAGAATCAGAGCTAGCACCTGAGCCCAAAGGAAGAGAGCAGTGTTTTCACCTGAACGAACTGGTGTACACAACAGACTGGCAAGAAAGGCTGAAGTCTCAACTCACTGAGGTATTCGTAAAAATCACTGTCTTCTCCCATAGAAACATCACCGCAGTTACAGTACAATCATGTTTCCTCCTTGTACTAGGGTAGCCCAAGAAATAAAACCACCCTAAAATCTCAGTGGCTTAACACAACAGAAGAGGGGTGCCTGGGTGGCTTAGTCGTTAAGTGTCTGCCTTCGGCTCAGGTCGTGATCCCAGGGTCCTGGGATCGAGCCCCACATTGGGCTCCCTGCTCGGCAGGTAGCCTGCTTCTCTCTCTCTCCCACTCTCCCTGCTTGTGTTCCTGCTCTCACTATCTCTCTCTCTGTCAAATAAATAAATAAAATCTTTAAAAAAAAAACAGAAGAGAGTTCTCACTCAATATGGGTGTTCAGTAGGTAGCTTCTCATCCTAAGATAAGCCTTAGAGTTGTTCTCTTGTGGGTTCTCCACATCAAGCTAAAAAGACGGGGCGGGGTGGGGGGAGAGGGAGATGCATATGTGACGTTTTTATAGCCTAGCTGGAATCTGTATACATTATTTCTATTCCTATTGTTCAAAATTCAGTCCCACAACACACTTCTCTACGTGAAAGGCTGGGATATATAGTTCACCTAAGTCCCAAGGAGGAAAGGGAATAAATTTTGATGAACACATAGTATTCTTTGCTATATCTTACATAATAGCTTGACAATTTATAAAAGATGCAGAACTAATGAACAAAGCAGCAAATTCTGTATAAATTTAGCCCTCTCTCTTTTAAATGGGCTGAACATATATCATCAAATATTAGCCTAATCTATACATCTTTTTTCATTCAAATATAATGCTTTAGATTATAGTGCCTAGAATACTGTCTGGCATATGATAGCTGGGTAATAATTATTTGCTAAATGAATAGTATGCAGTAGAAAACCAAAGCAAAGACAAGCATTACAAATAAGAGTTCCAATAAAACAAATTATTTTAAAAGTGAGTTTTAAAAAGCACTCATGGATATTATAAATGTTAATCACAGTATAAATCACCTGAGAGACTCAGACTTTCATAAAACAAACATTGTATAAATCATCATCATTATAATCAGACTATAATCATTTAATTTCTAGCTTTAATGACTGGATTATTTTCCATAAAAAATATCCAACAAAATATGCTGACAATATAGTTGAGTTAGAAGGGAAAGACTAAAAGACTTTGGCTGTAAAGTCTTTGCGCCCAAACTCTTCCACAATCAGGGATATTTGAAGGATGTATTAACAAAGGAAGTCAATATCCTTTTATTCTTAACTTTCAACAGGAAGGCTAAGCAGCTGCTTTCTGACCCAAGGCATATAAGTCACTGGTGGATCAGTGTGATCCTTTTGAGCCGTAAAAGCTTTGTTTAGGCAGGTCTGGAGTAACTTTTTACTCTAAGGCTAGTTTAGCCTTATTACCAAAGTGTGTCCTTTCTTGGATCTCTACTGAATGCTCCAGGTTTTTAACAAGATTTCTCTACATTCTGGCTGCTCAGAATGAACAAAAAATCTCCCATTCCTATTGGAACTCTAGGAATTGTTCCATTTATGGCTCCCTGGTATTCTTTCTCCAGCTTCATGGGGTCTCATCTCATCTATATGCAACTTAGTATTAAATTAAAGATTCAAAAGGACCCTTCTGCAGAATTCTGTAGTTGTTTCTGCTAGCTTCCTATTTTTCAGTACTCTGTAAATTTCAGTTACCTTGACTTCCCCAATTTCTGATCTGTTTCCTCAGTTCAGTAAGACTATCTTTCTTTGAGTTCTCCACCATCAAGAGAATACCTTTAGGCAAAAAGCCAGGGTTCACCTAGTTTCCTCCCCCATCCTCTCTCTCAGGGATCATATTACCATGCTGTGAACTGTCCAATGTCTGAAAACAATTGTCTCTAGTGGGAGGGCAAGTCCACTACTGGTTACTCCATCATAGTGGGAAGAAGTATCTCATCCTGTTTTAATTTGCATTTTCCAGATGTTTACCATTCACAATGTGGCGAACAAAAGGCAGAACCTTTGTCTGTCTTACATATTGGTGTAGCCTTAGCAATACTTATAATAGTGCAGGGTACAGAGCAAATACTATTATTTGTTAAATGAACTATTTCTGTTTATCCATATATTTTTGGAGGTACAAGTGATCTATTTGTCCTTCATCCATTTAGTGCTTAAGGCCTAAGAAAATAGGTGATTCTAAACTGGACCCAAGGTAATTCAAGAGTAAGTCTGATCCTACCTAATTTCTATTTTCATGCAATTATGTTGTGCTATAAAAAAGGGTATACTAGACAAACTGAAATACAGACAGACCACACAAGCAACAAATACAGAGACAACATGGTGCTCCAAAGAAACAGTTACTCCAAAAATTATTGCAACAACTTTTAGGACATTCCTACAAGACATTACTTCAATATAATTTTGAATAAATAGACATTCTCAATTCAAGAAGAAATTGGGATTTAAATTATTGTCTACCCATACAGGTTATTACAAAGAAAAAGGCAAATTATTATAGCTTACAACTCATTGTCAAAAATGTTATCTCTTTATTTCAGTGTCTGGCATAAGACAGGGTACAGGATATAAAATAAGACAGTATAGATTTCAATTACCTATTTTAATATCTTTGCATATACAAAAGCCTTTTAAATAAGCCAACACAGTACTCAAAAGCCAATGATATTAGATTTCATTTCCATACATCTGAGGAAGCACTAGGTTTTTGATAATATAAAAAGGAGTTCCGGGGCACCTGGGTGGCTCAGTCAGTAAAGCATCTGCCTTTAGCTCAGGTCGTGATCCCAGGGTCCTGGGATTGAGCCCCATGTCTGGCCCCTGCTCAGCGGGGAGCCTGCTTCTCTCTCTCCCTCTGTCCCTCCCCCCTCCCCTCTGCTCATTCTCTCTCTCTCAAATAAATAAATAAAATCTTAAAAAAAAAAAAAAAAGGAGTTCCAAATTTCAAAATTTTGGATATGCTGGCTTATGTGTGATTATTGGTGTACTGATATAAGCAATTCTATATATTTGTCAGGTCAACTTCTGAATTTTAAAGTAGTTATGAAATATAACTATATTTAAAATATTACAGAAACATGTTTCATCATAGGAAGATTGGAAAATACAAGAAGCAAAAATAATGGAACTAAAAATGATCAGAGTCCTACCTTTGTTAAAGTTTCAAAGCATTATGGCCCTTCCTATTATTTTATTTTTTATATAAAATATTAATGCCAACAAAGCAGCTAAAAATGACTAATGACTTCTCCTTTTGCTTTTTTTTTTTTTTAAGATTTATTTATTTGAGAGAGAGAGGGAGAGGAAGAAAGAGAGAGAGAGAGTGCAAGCAGGGGGAGGGGCATTGGGAGAGTGAAAGAGAGAATCTTAAGCAGACTCCCCACTGAGCAGGGAGCCTGACATGGGGCTCCATCTCGGGACCCTGGCATCATGACCTGAGCTGAAATCAAGAGTTGGATGCTCAATTGACTGAGCCACCCAGGCGCCCTGACTTCTCTTTTAAATACTTAGACCCTAAAAGTGGCAAGTGAACTCACTGAGCAACGTTTTACATGAAAGGAGATCGTGTGATGCTTGAGAACAGTTGCACCACTAATATGAACTTGAATATTAGTCATAGGTTTTTCCTTGTTCAATGAGTCTCACCTCCTCAAAATGTAAAATGTCTCAAAATGTAAAATGTAACTTAAAATGTAACATTTATACATACAATTTATGCCATAACACAGAGCAGACATGTGGTATGGCTGTAAGGCATGAGGTTAGATGTACTTGTAAATGTTCCAAAAATTCATGAATATGCTATACCATTTCTCCTAAATTAGAGGGAAAAAATATATCTTCTTTAGCACCTTTAAGCCAGAAGTATTACATCTATAATTCATATCTTCTCATCTACATTTATGAGAAAATAGGGGGAAAGAAACAATAGGATAAAGAATACAGTGATTAAAAGAAAGGGCTTTCAAGTGAGACTTGCATCACACTGCCTGTTTTACGTGGTCTTGAACAAATTATCCAACTTTTCCAAGCCTGGATTCGGCATCTTTAAAATGTGGGCCACAATCTCTCTCTCAGAATTGTTACGATTACATTTAAAGAGTAATGTAGACAAGGCTAAAAAAAGAAGGTATTAAAATTTATTATCCTTTGGAAATAGTAAGCTGAAGCATAATGTGGTACTCAAGGCCACAGACTGAGCTATCCCTGGAACAGGAACTAAAATATGGCTCTTAGATTCATGGATCAACCACAGTGCACACAATAGATGCTTTGTACATCTCTAAACTAAGTGGCCTATGTAATCATAATAATATGCTACTTAGCCTCTCAAGGATATTATAAAAATTTAAATGAACTCATCTTTGTAAAGCAATTAGCATAGCGCTTTGCACATAGAATGTGCTCACTACTAGATGTTGTTGTGGTTATTAGTATATGATGATGATGGTGATGATGTGATAGGTAATGGAGGGACATGGAGATGTACAAAGTAAATTTCAAGATGCTGATCAGAATGTTTGGCATAGAGGGAATGATTTATGATGTTAGATTGCAAGAAGCAATCTACTCACACTTCTTGCCTCAGTTCTGTCTCCCTATCTCCCTGCACCGAAAAGGATAGCTGCTATTTAATGAAGTTACTCTCTTTAGTGGAATATATATTATACCAAGAGTACTAATACAGTTCCTCTTGTATGTATGATGGGGAAAGGTACTGTAAGTTGGAGAAGAGGTGTTTATAAGATGAGAAAACTAGTGATTAGTTTCTTTCTGAATGTTTTACAAACTATTATTTAAAAGTATGTTATATAGAGGGGCACCTGGGTGGCTCAGTCCGTTAAGCATCTGATTTTTGATTTCAGCTCAGATCTTAATCTTAAGGTCATGAATTTAAGCCCTGCACTGAGTTCCACACTGGGTGTGGAGCTTACATTAAATCAATCAATCAACCAATGTATGTATGTATGTATGTTATAGGACATTGGATGCAGGATTCTGACATTATAAATTTTAAGTATAAATTCCATTATGCCCTATTATTTTTGTCTGAATCATCAAAGCCTACCAGATTATATAAACTTTTTGAGGGCAAGGACTGTAGAATAATCATCTCAGAACAGTGTTTTGAGAATGATAAATAATGCTGTTTTCCATTTTGCACCAGCTCTCAATAATGGCTGAAAACATGCTGACTACGTACAATAACATAAAATTCCTTGGCAAAAAAACAGTTTTACATACCCTTAAGAATTGAGAGGAAAAAGAAACTTGGATAGTAAGCATGTAAATAATGGTTAGCTGCCATTTACTGACAACTCCAAATGGATTTCTCCAAGGCAGACCCAAAAGGTCTACGGCTAACAAAGAAAGAGAAAAGTTAACAATTAGGGAAGGAAATCAAAACCCTTTTTTTTTTCTTTTTCAAAACTTCAGGAAAGTATACCGAAAAAGATCCTAGGCAGTCAATGTGCGAGGCAGAAAACTGCTAAGATCTGCATAAACATAAACATTGTGCCAGACTGTAATGAAATTCTACAAGGGTAGATTAAAAACAAATTAAGTCTTTGTCCCATGAACAAAAATGACTACTGAGACATTTTCAGAGATTGAGTGTGAAGGACCAGTAACTTTTTGGCTTGTTTTTGGAATGTGCAGTTGCTACTCATCTTATAATAAAGAACTCACAACAGAGAATACTTCACTACCCACTAACCATGGGTAAAGAATCAGCATTCCGGGCGCCTGGGTGGCTCAGTTGGTTAAGCGACTGCCTTTGGCTCAGGTCATGGTCCCGGAGTCCTGGGATCGAGTCCCACATCGGGCTCCCGGCTCAGCAGGGAGCCTGCTTCTCCCTCTGACCCTCTCCCCTCTTGTGCTGTTTCTCTCTCTCTCTCAAATAAATAAATAAATAAAATCTTTAAAAAAAAAAAAAAAAGAATCAGCATTCCTCTAACCTTAGAATATCTCTTAACAATTCCCAGTCTTTATCACAGGATAAGTTGCTTTTCTTCTCTCAGAAACCTTGGGATCATCTGACTGAGAAGAAATAGGGAAGAATTTAAGATGATTAACTCCTGACAAGGACATATTATGGAAAGAGGAGTTGCCTACTCACGTAGAAAGTAAATCATGAAGAGAGGGTTAATGGGAGGAACAGAACTACTGTTCTACCAGGCAAGTCTTTGAGTTAGAGATAAAAGCAAAAATTTTTATTCTGACTTTCCTTAAGTACACAAAAAAAGTTTGCTTTACTCTTCTTGGTTGTATGTTAATAAAAGGGTGGTCTATAAATATGCAAAAGTAGACACTGACTTAAGCTTAGAAGTCTTTTTTTTTCTTAGGGTTTTTATAAGTCTCTTCCCACTCCTGGTTCTTAAACTAATAAATCATATTATTCTATTCACCACATTACTTCTTTAAGATTTGGAAAAAAAAAAAAAAATTCTGTCAGCTAGATGGAGGCAGAAGCAGTGTTGCTTGTAAAGAGGAATAGAAGCCAAAAAGTAAATCTCAAATTTAAGAGTTTATAAATTTTCCATATGATTTCTGTCATTTTAATAATGTACATCAGTGGAGGTTTGGAAAAGAGAAAACAGAATTACATTTAAGTATGGAACAATAAGTGGTAAGGAAAAGAACACCAAGTCATTTTTTTTATAAAATTGGGTCCTAAAGCTACATGTCAGCTCCCCAATGCATAAATAGTTCTATAATTAGAAACAACTTGAGAAACTTTCAATATTATGAAAGATGAAAATCTCAACAACCAAGTAAGCTTCTACTAAATGGACCCTCTCACAGATTAACTTTAAACTCTGGACAAAATACAAAAAGCAACTACCTCAAGGCCCTGGAGATTAAACATAACAGATTCTGGAAAAGAGCTAACAACTGCAAAAAAAAAAAAAAAGATTAATAGGAGTTTCTCTTTTTATTATTTGTTATTTTTTGGCTTCTAGACTAAAAACAAACCACAGCACTGCATGGGGTCATTAAAACTCCAAGAGAAAACCTATAGTTCTTCCACTCTGAAGTATCAAAAGATACAGCTTGCAGCAATAAGTCACTAAAAAGTTACAGGGAAAAGGATTTCCAGAAAAGAGATAGAGAGCTATAGGAGGTAGCCCAAATTCTGTGTATAAACTCTGCTCAAACCTCTGGCAGATTGCTGAACCATGCATTGCATGGGGCAGACTGGCAAAGTCTAATACAACTGAACTGAACTCAGTTGATGCCCAAAAGACAGACTTTTCCATTAAATCAAACCAAATTAATTGCTTGCTAAAAGAAAAACTGGTAATGCTCTTTGAAGGAATATGACAAAATCCAGAGTGTCTACAAAATGAAATGTTTAGGATACAAAATTACTCATCACATGAAGAACCAGGAAAATATGAAAAAAAATGGAGACCAACACTAACACTCTAGATATTGTAATCAGCAGGTAAGAAATTTAAAGCAGCTATTATAACTATTTTCAGAGAGGTAAAGGAATATATTTTCTTAATTAAAAAAAGGCAAGGAAATCTCAGCAGAGAAACAGAAACTGTAAAAAAAGAAGCAAACGCAAATTCTAGAACTGAAAAACATAATAGCTAAGATAAAAAGTCACTGGATGGGTTTAACAGCATATTTAAATGTTTTAATATGACAATTTAAATGCTAGTATACACACACACACATGCACACACACATAAATAGTATATAGTAAATTGAAAAGTTTAAAATGACAGAGGAGTCAGTGAATTTGAAGACAAAAGAATGAAAATTACCCAATCTGAAGACCACAGAGAACAAGGATTAAATACAAAACAAAACAAAACAAAACAAACAAAGAAATACCTCAGGATCTGTGAGATGATATCCAAAGGTCTAACATATATGTAATTAAAGTCTCAGAAGAAGAGAAAATGAGGCAGATAAAATGCTTCAAGAAATATTGGCTAAATATCTCAAATCTGTAAAAGACATAAATTTTCATAATCAAGGAGTCCAGGATATTTATGAACAGAAATACACTAGGCTCATCATAGTCAAACTGCTTAAAAAAAAAAAAGAGAAAATTTTGAAAGCAGCCAGAGAAAAACAAGATATTACATACAAAGGCCAACAATTTGAATGATGTCTAACTTCTCATCAGAAACTATGGAGGCCAAAAGACAATAAAGTAACATCCCTAAAGAGCTGAGAGAGAGGGGGTTTGGAAAAAATCAACAGAGAAGTCTATATCCAGTGAAAATATACATCAAGAACAGAGGCAAAACAAGACATTTTATTTATTTATTTATTTATTTATTTATTTATTTATTTATTTATTTAAGAGAGAGAGCACGCATGAGCGGGGGGAGGGGCAAAGGGAGAGGGAGAAGCAGGCTCCCCACTGAGCAGGGAGCCCGATATGGGGCTCGATCCCAAGATCAAGACCCTCGGATCATGACCTGAGCTGAAGGCAGACATTCAACCAACTGAGCCACACAGGCATCCCAAAATAAGACATTTTTAGATAAAAAGCTTAGAGAATGTGTCATGAGCAGATGCATACTATGAAATGTTAAAGGTTATTGAGTGAAGAAAAATGATACCACATGGAAACATAAGTGTTCAGAAAATAATGAAGAGCATTAGAAATGGTAAAAATCTGAGTAAATGCAAAAGATTGTTCTTTTAACCTTAATTTCTTTCCACTACATGTGACTGTTTTACACACCCTCGTGGGATTTAAAATGTACGCAGATGTGAGACATATGACAGCAATAGCATGAAGGGTGACAGAAGGTGCAAACAGATCTACACAGTTCCAAAGGTTCTACATTTTACATCAAGTGTGGTAGGAAAATAAAAACATTTTCAGATGTCTAAGAACTTATAAATTGAATTCCTACACATCACTTCTTGAGAAGTTGCTTGAAGGAATGGTACAGCAAAAGAGCGAATAAACCAAGAAAGAGAAATATTTGGGATCCAGAAAATGGGATAATCAACCAAGAAAGCAAAACAGCTAAGATACAGGAGCATAGCAGAACTTTAAGTCTAGACAGTAACCAGTCCAGTTGGGTAGAGGAGTTTGGAAGACACTCGGAAGGTTACTGGTGAAAAGAAAAAACGAGGGGCGGGCGCCTGGGTGGCTCAGTCGTTAAGCGTCTGCCTTCGACTCAGGTCATGATCCCAGGGTCCTGGGATCGAGTCCCACATCGGGCTCCCTGCTCGGCAAGAAGCCTGCTTCTCCCTCTCCCATTCCCCCTGCTTGTGCTCCTGCTCTCGCTATTTCTCTCTCTGTCAAATAAATAAATAAAATCTTTAAAAAAAAAAAAAAAAACGAGGGGCACCTGGATAGCTCAGATGGTTAAGCGTCTGCCTTCAGCTCAGGTCCTGATCCCAGGATTCTGGGATCGGACCCCACGTCGGGCTCCCAGCTCAGCAGGGAGTCTGCTTCTCCCTCTGCTTCTGCCTCTCTCCCCTGCTCATACTCTCTCTGCCTCTCTCTCTCAAATGAATAAATAAAATCTTAAAAAAAAAAAAAGAAAAAAGGATCTTATATGGTGAAGAGTTTGAAAAATATTGGCAGTACAATAAACATAATTAGAAACTACAGGAAAAACAAATAATGATATAGGAAAGATGTAGTCATAGTACATGACCTGTCCCTGCAGGTAACAATATTTACATAATCAGAAAAACATTTATACTGATTTTCAAGTTCTAAAATTAATCTAGAGATAAAGCACAAATGACTTAATTATGATTACAGAGCAGAATGTAAACATGATCAAGCCTTTGAACCATAAATTACAGATGGCAGAATTTAGGAATTGGGAAGAGGGATGGGTAGGGCAGGGGTGCTAACATCTTACAAGTTGGAAATCAAGAAATAGTGTCTTATACCTAATGGGACAAGAAATATGGAAATAAAAAATAAATCATTTACTGCTATAACCAATAAAACAAAAAAACAGTGACATAATTATGTTGGGAGGAAAGGTGGAAGCACTGCAAATAAGCTTACTGTTTCATCAGATGTTCTAAAACTGATCAATCAAGAAATGTCAGCAGAAGCATGTTAACTAAAGATGTGGACACAACTACCAAAAGAAATAGCCAAAAGCCTTTAAGTGATTGTCCCCTAGGGGAGTAGAATTAGGAGTGAGAGAAGGTGAGGCTAGGGATGGTAGCTTCTCATTTCAAGCCTTTCTGTACACTTTGATTTTTTACTTTTTTATTTTTTTTTTAAGATTCATTTATTTATTTGAGAGAGAGAGAGAGTGCTCACAGGGAGGTGGGGGAGAGGGAGAGAAAACCTTAAGCAGACTTCACGCTGAGCATAGAACCTGACATAGGGCTGATCTCAGGACCCTGAAATCACGACCTGAGCTGAAACCAAGTTGGACGCTTAACTGACTGTGCCACCCAGGCACTCCCACTTTGATTAAAAAAAAAAAAAAAGATCATGTGTATTATACTTTCATTAAAACAAACACACATAGGGGCGCCTGGGTGGCTCAGTCATTAAGCGTCTGCGTTCAGCTCAGGTCATGATCCCAGAGTCCTGGGATCGAGCCCCGCATCAGGCTCCCTGTTCAGTGGAGAGCCTGCTTCTCCCTCTCCCACTCCCCTGCTTGTGTTCCCTCTCTTGCTGTGTCTCTCTCTGTCAAATAAATAAATAAAATCTTTAAAAAAAAACACACACACATAAAACTATTAGGAAACAACCTTTTCTCCCTTTAAAAAAATTTAAAACATTAAGTTTTTATTGGGTAACTTTAATAGGCAAGACATTATAATAGGCATCAAAATTTGCTTTTTCTCTTCCTCAATACCTAGTCCTCTACAAGATCTGTACAGAGCTGTCAACAAGACAGCTGGATTTACTGGTTAATAATTGGGAGCTCATAAGAGAGTTCTGAGTTCCTGACATCAGCATAGAGATATTTTCAAGACACAGGAATGTATTAGATCACCTAGAAGAAGGAATGGTAGGCAGATCTTCTAATAGCACATTCTTCTCAAGTAACTAGACTTCTTTTCGTGACTTACGGTTAGGTCTAGCCCCAGCATCCTATTCATGCATATTTTGTCCCTATCCTGTTTGCATGAAGAAAATGGTTCATGATGGGTTATTTTTCCAAAATACTACAAAGAATAGTCTCCCAAATCTTTCTCCTATGCAACGAGATACTGTAACTTAGGTTCTGAAATTCTGAATACTCCATGATTCCAAACAGCTGAATTTTATACATATTCATTAAAACACAACTAGTTTCTCTTCAAATTATCATGTATTTTCTTTTTTTCCTCTTCTCTCACCAGCAAATTTCTGAAGTTTCTTACTTATGAATTGATGTAAACTTACATATATTTCTATAATACTTTCACAGTTTCAAAAGTTATCTTGAAGGGACTCCAAGAACCCATTTCCCTTATTTCCCATTAATGTAAAATATCATGAAATTAAATCTATAATTTAGAATGCTTGGTGATTTATTTGAAGAAGGATTAATGTTTATATTTTTAAAATATTCTGGTGAAAAAGAATTTATTGATCAAATTTATTATGTAACCATATTATGTGGAATCACATAATTAACACATAACATAATCATTGACATATACCACCTCAAAATTTGAAGGGTAAATGTCTAAGGATCCTTTCTAAATCATAAGTCATGTGGCTTGTGGGCCAAATCTGGCCATCCACCTTTTTATGACCTGTGAGCTAAGAATGGCTTTTAAACTTTTAAATAGTTACATTTTAAGTGGTTATATAAATACCTACATAATATTCTTGATTCTACCTGTTAGCCGACAAAGCCTAAATTATCTGTTTAAGAAAAAGTGTGCTGATCTCTGTCATAAATAGTCAGTGTAGTTTGAGTGTAACTGTTAACAATAAACATTACCAGAAAGATACTTTTATCTTATTCTCAAATAAGTAACAGAACTTTTAATCTTTTTTTTTATTTTTTAGATTTTATTTATTTGCGAGAGAGAGAATGAGAGACAGAGAGCATGAGAGGGAGGAGGGTCAGAGGGAGAAGCAGACTCCCCGCTGAGCAGGGAGCCTGACGCGGGACTCGATCCCGGGACTCCAGGATCACGACCTGAGCCGAAGGCAGTCGCTTAACCAACTGAGCCACCCAGGTGCCCGAAATATAGAACATTTTAAAACTTATTTTGGGAATAGGCACAAATTTGTCATTTACAGTTGAGAAACGTCAGGACAGAGAGGTCAAATGACTGTGCTAAAAATTATTAGGTTAAGAGTCAAGGTTGTACTAGAGTTCTTGACTCCAAATCTAACGTATTTCATTGATTACACACTTTTTTTTTTTAAGATTTTATTTATTTATTTGAGAGAGAGAGAATGAGAGACAGATAGCAGGAGAGGGAGGAGGGTCAGAGGGAGAAGCAGACCTCCCACTGAGCAGGGAGCCTGACGCGGGACTCGATCCTGGGACTCCAGGATCACGACCTGAGCCGAAGGCAGTCACTTAACCAACTGAGCCACCCAGGCGCCCAAGTAACAGAACTTTTAAAGAGCAAGTTATAGTACCATTTTCATAGCACAATCTGTATTACTAGGTGTACTAAAATAGAGTAAGTACCCACTTAAAAATTATATTAATCTCTGGATAACTCTGAAAAAAATCTGCAGAGTACAGAGAGAATGAAAAAAGATAGAAAAATAAACGTGACACTTTTCCCAACAGCCTTGCCTTTTTAAAGCTTCTAATACTTGGTTCTCTTCCTTTCTTTGATACAAGAAAAAATACAATCAGCTACAGGGATAATAGGCCATCCTGAGGCATTCACCAAGAAAGAACTGCCAAACCTTCTGCTTTAAGAGGCTTACTGGAGTCTAATAAATGGCAGTGGTAATCACCTAAGTCTCTACTACTCCTACGGAAATACTGATATGTCTCTGTTTCTTTTCTATGGGAAATCTGGCCAATCCACTTATTCTCTACCAATCCTAAAGTAAAGCTGGCTCAAGTAATTAAGAGTTTTGCAGTTCTTCCTTACAAGGCAAGTCCATCTTATAGCCAACTTGATGTGCAACCCTGGCCCCAAAGAGTACTTTGTTGTCCCCAAAACTTTATATCCAGGCTGTTCAACTACAAAGAGAATAGCCAGGCAGCCTAACACACGTAGAATAGCCATTTTGTTCTAGATATAATACAAAGGCACCTACTGCCTGCAAAGAAGAGTTCCCTTTCCAACTGATCTCAGAAGCACGTAGTGTGTAATTCTATTTGAAACAGTCTGGTGAAAAATACCTTCCTAAGAAGCTGGGTTGTCTAGATAAGTAAATGTCAAACTTCAGCATGCATCAGAATCACTTAGAGGGCTTGTTAAAACACGGATTGGTGGATTCCATCCTCAGAGTTTCTGATACAGTAGTTTGGTGTGGGGCCCGAGAATCTGTGCTTCCAAAAAGTTTCCAGGTGATGCTGGTGGTGCCAGTCCATAGACCATACTCTAAACTCACCAGTCCAGATGATCTCCAAAGTTCCTTCAGAATTTAAAAGCTATGAAATAATATCATAGAAAAAGTCTTGAAAGTGGTTTACACTTGATTTGAACATCCATTAATACTATATATTTGTATCAGTCCTGTGATGAAAACCAATTCATACAAATCTACACAACTGATGCAAACAGAAAAAAAGCAAAACAAAGAAATTTTCTTGAAAAAGTAATGATGATGTGATATTTGGCAAGAGATATGAATTTAATCCCCCTTCCCCTTTTTTCATGGGGTGGAGAAGGAGTGTTCAGCAAGAAAAACCAAAACATATAACCACTCAACAATGATTCTGGTATTTTCCTCTTCCCCAACAGCTTTTATGTTATGTATCCTCAGCCATTATAGCCATAGGCCTTCTACATGGAAATCTTTTTAGTCTAGATCTCTATTATGACCAATTTTAATCTGCACATTACATAGCAGTAATTACATTCTTCTTGCTTTTAAACATTTTACTTTATCAAACTGTGCTATGAGCTAAAAAAGCATGGTGGAGAATCAGTCTTCTAGTCCTACTGCTATAACATAACATATTCTAGCGCAGTTTGGTTAGAGCTATTTTCTGTTAAATAAACTCTATTTAGTCACAATTCTTGAAAAACCTTTCCTGGGTTTTTAAATTCTAGTCAGTATTTTGTGTCTTCTGATCTACTCCATGTTTCTCAGTTTTAACCTCCTGAAGCTTATTCTTTTTTTTTTTTTTTTTAAGATTTTATTTATTTGACAGAGAGAGACACAGCGAAAGAGGGAACACAAGCAGAGGGAGTGGGAGAGAGAGAAGCAGGCTTCCCGCAGAGCAGGGAGCCCGATGCGGGGCTCGATCCCAGGACCCCGGGATCATGAACTGAGCAGAAGGCAGACGCTTAACGACTGAGCCACCCAGGCGCCTCTGAAGCTTATTCTTCATTGATGTTGTCTGAATCTTATAAACTTTGCTACATTCATTTCCCCACTACTTTGAAGGAATAAAAAGTGTTTTGTTTTTAGATTCCTGAAAAATAAACTGATTTATTGATTATTTATAGATTTTAGTGGTGTTTGTGCATATCAATGTAAGTGGCAGTGAAGTATGTTACAACAAGTAGTTTTAAATTTAGTGCTTTAATATAATTTCAACTGTACTAAATCAGAGCTCAAATTCTCAGGGAAGCCTCATGGCAGAAAAAACTATTTTTCTCTTAATAAAGATATGTAGAGTTGTTTGGTAATAATACCCATAATAAAACATTTTATTATTGTACAGATTCAATTGTAAGTTAGGTTAGACCATGTCCCCTGAAATGTAAACAGTAAATTAACGGATTTATAAAGTAATTGTCAGTACTGACTCCTTTTAAGAAAGGAATTAACAAACAGCTAACAAAAGATAATAAATCTTTTATGGTGCTACCTAATGAGAAAAACATTTGGCTAAGAGGAAAGAAATAATTAAATCCTGAAAGAGAACTATAAATAGCTTTCCAGATTTCATTTCCTGTTTCGTAATTATGTAGACATATAACAGGATTACCATAAGGGAAATAGAAGGTGGTGGCTATAATTTATTTTTTCAATTTAATTGGACTTATAACAACAGGTAGACAGAAAGCTAACTCTCCTGTTCTTAGTTGTTATGTGTTTCTGTGCATAGGTCTACTTCAGATTTAGTAGCTCTAGCACATATTTTTATATGAGCTTTAAACATTATTTATACTATTAATAATAAAGATCACCTAAAAGTGTGAATGTCTAACTGTGAGCATATTCCAATGCTATAAGCATAGGTAATATACGATGCTTTTGCCATATACAATACTAGGCACTTGACATAGTTTGTTTATCCTATTAGCGTTTTTATGAGGCAGTTACTCTTATTATGCACATTTTATAAACAATGAAATTGAAACTGGAAGAGTATGAATAACTTATAAAAAGTCCCATAGCTGATGAGTGGTAATGCTGGAAACTGAACTTTGTATGTCCGACAACAAAGCCCAGGAACTTAACTACTTCTGTAAACTACCTTGAAGTATGCACTTCTACCCAAAGGAAGAGAATACTCTTTTTACATGGCTCTCTAGTTTGACAGATGGCATTTAAGCTCAATGATAGGAGTGACATGTTACTAAACACAAATCCCCACTTAAAATTAAACCTGGACCTTAGTCCTATACAGATAAGACCGGAATTCACAGATCTATTGCACACTAATCTATGGCTCTTCTCATGATTCTCCCAAACATGGTCAGGGCTATCGAAAAATATGATGGTAATATATACTGGAAGTCCTCACATCCTACATTGATAGGAACTAATAGTTGATCGGTTTTTAAAAATTTGATAGACGTGGGGAAAGACAAAAATGATACATGTATGAAACTCTTTAACTTAAAATATAAATGTACATTTATTCACCAAACTTCTGATGTGAAGCCAAGGCCTTTCTGTTTGAACACGAATTCCAGTTTTTCTTTCTGACATAAACTATGCTAAAATGTATAGTGTATTCATTTTTCTTTAAAATAAAACAAATTTAGACACCCTAAGTACAGATGGATTTTTAAGTGTTTTTTATTTTTTTTATTTTTTTATTTTTAAAGATTTTATTTATTTATTTGACAGAGAGAGACATAGCGAGAGAGGGAACACAAGCAGGGGGAGTGGGAGAGGGAGAAGCAGGCTTCCGGCCGAGCAGGGAGCCCGATGCGGGGCTCAATCCCAGGACCCTGAGATCATGACCTGAGCCGAAGGCAGTCGCCCAACGACTGAGCCACCCAGGCGCCCCTTTAAGTGTTTTTTAATTGAATAAATCTGACATGTAACATTGTATAAAGTGTATAGCATGTTATTGATACATTTAGATATTGTAATATGATTGCTGATGTAGCAATATTTGTCACATACATAATTATGTATTATTGTTGATATTCATGTTGATAAATATTATTGTTGATATTCATTCAACAATATTGTTGATATTCGATATTGTACATTAAATCTCTATGGCTTATTTATTACTCGTTACAAGTTTGTACCCTTAAACACCATCAATCTTATCCCCCTCAGTGTTCACCCTAATTCATTACAGCATTTTTTTTTAGCAAATTACCTTTGCTGACATTTTGATTTTTTTCCAAGACTTTTAAGAGTTTTCCTAGAAACAGTACCTTTATAAATGCCCTCCTTGTTGCATTTATATTTCATTAGTTAATTAATATAAATTTTAGTTATATGATCATAATAAGAAGTACAATGGGCAGTAATTTAACTGTCTCTCAGTAAGCACATGCCACCATGGATAACAGAAGTACCTGGGTAAATCAGAAGGTGGCCAACTGGCCTGTAATAACCATCTTATCCTAACAACAGTCAGGGAATGTCAAAAAGGGAACGGAGAACATTAATTAATCGTGCAAGTAGTTAAGTGAAGGTCAGTTAAGAAAGCTTCTATTACTAGCAGAGCTAACACATCCTGCCTAGGGCATAGTTACATGCAGAATGCAGATGAGAATGTGGGACTGGACTCAGAAGCCTAACTGAACATCTTCAGATAACAAGACGCCTGCAAGGCACCAATTACCAAGATTTAGATTTGGAAATAAAACACAGGGTATAAAATCCTGCCAATCCATTATGGTGACTAATGAGAGCCAGTGTCCATAATTAAAAGGACAGAGATGACCTAAACAGTGATGGGCATTAAAAGCATGAATAGATTTCCATAAAAGGGAGTTATCTGACGTTCTACTGACTACATTCTTTTTTTTTAAGTTTTTACTTAAATTCCAGTTAGTTAACATACAGTACAATATTAGTTTCACATATACAACTTAGCGATTCAACACTTCCAAAGAATACCTGGTGCTCTAATAACCATATTCTTAACAATAAACTATTTGAGAAGTAAAGTGTCAAAAGCAATACTAGAAATATAAAACAAAACTACCTCAGACAGATTAACATTGACCAAAAAAAAAAAAAAAGTCTTTTCAAAATCCAAGGCATAATCTAGGAAAAATTATATAATTAAAATCAAAATAAAATTAAGTTAGAAGTAGAAGAGGTAGCTCATCGTTTAAAATAATCTAAGCTAAACAGACTAGATACTAACATAGCTGCAAAGACTGTTCGTTAAAGCATTGATTTATCCCCAGAAAGAGGAAGAGCAGAAAATACTAGTACAATAAAGAAAATTAACAACACAATAGAGAAGACCTAGTGGTGAGAAAAAGGAAAAAATAGCAATTCTTAATCTCAGTTTTGCCAAACCAACCTGACCTTTTCTGGTACTTAAAAATGAGAGACTTAGAACTGTAGTATGCCCCCAGCCTTGAACTTATTAGGTAAGTTGACCTCATACATCAGAGCAACTTTTCCGTAGGAAGTTCTTAAACCGGGTTAGAATTGGCATGAAGAAAGCTATTTCTTCCTTTTCTAGGCACTATAATAATCTTCAGAGAATCCTGAGACTCAGGGAGGGGAGGAAGAGCCTGACTAATTTGTCATATTGACTTCTAACCTCAGTTTAAAAGTGTTTACCATCACAAATCTGATCAATAAACAAAATGGTGAGTCAGGCACCTTCAAGACTTCACCTAAATAAAATTTTACTGAGCAAAAGCACTTCACATTATACAAGGGTCATCTGCTTTGGCCTGCTTTGCTGAAGGTATTCAAGCAAGAATATTATTGAAGCCCTAGGTAAGCTCAGAATGTCTCATCTACTATGACTATCTACTGTATTCCAGGCATTGTGCTAAAGACTGGGAATATAGTTAATAAAGAGGATAAATATCATTTCTGCCTTGTAAAGAGACAAGACCTAAATTACATACTAAATCACAAAAGAAGTTAACAACGATTGGACAATTTTGATCTGAAACTGTTCAAAGTATTTTACTCATTTAACCCTCACAACAACTATATGAAGTAGATACTATTATGACCTGTTTTTTTATAGATGAGGAAACTGAGGCACAGAGAGGTTCAATTACTTGCCCAAGGACACAGAACTAGTGAGTGTCAGTCAGGATTCAAATGTAGGCAGTCTGGTTCCAGAGTCCACAAACTATGTTATATAGCCTTTTACTATAAACTATACTGCTAAATATTTAAAACTTGTATTTCTCATAAATGCTAACATAAAAAGCCCACTCTGTACTGAATGTACAATTTTATCACAATTCTAAGCTTCTCATTATATCATATTAATATAATTGTTTGTTCATACTTCCAGGGAAGGAGGTTCTTTCAAATAAGGAAGAGGAAATTGTACACTTACCAATTGTTTTGGTTTGAATATGAAACCAATTTCTACTGGAAGCAACATAAATTCACACTGAAATACTCTGAACATTAATGATCTGTAACAGTTCCAGGAAAAGTCCACACTAGTACCCACCACTAGGGACAGCAAAATATTTTCTAAATCCAAGCATGCTTTGAATCTGATCAAAGCTTTACTCTCTGCTCACTTTAACAACTAAAAAGGTAGAGTAAAAACAGTTCCCCTTATCACCAAAGGAAAAACTGGAAAAGTAAAGGAAGGTACAGGAAGAGATAACTGAAGTGTTGGAATTGCCAATAAGTAATATCGTCATCAATTATTATTACTGAGTAACTTAGTATGTATTAAAGGCTGTTTAAAGCATTTTGCCTGTAAAAACACATCTAATCCTTACAAAGCCTATGGGAACTGTTGTACTTATTTCACAGATGACGGAAATGAAATAGAGAGGTTACAGAACATATCCAATATCACAAAGCTAGTGAGTGGCAGAATGTGAACATCATATCGCAGGATTTAATGTAAAATAGTCATCTTGCTTTAGGGATAACTTCAACTATGTTAAAATAAAAAATGGGAAATTTACTGGGGTGATGTTAAATGAAGAGAAACTTACTTTATCTTCAAAAGTCTTAAGGGGTCCTATTTGTGACCATATATTATAGACCCCGAAAAACAACTAGAACTCCAAGAAGTGTATTTGGCTGTGGATTTCTCTCTAGATTCTTCCTTCTCCCATTTCCACTCCCACCTGTTTTAGGTAGCCTCTCTCCCTTTCTCCTCTTCAAAGAAACAGAATACAATTATTTGTCTAATGCAGATGACTGTAGCTAAGAGTTTGATCTCTACAGTTCCAGAAAACAAAAAGGGGAATCACTTAACAATAGACTCATGTTCCCATATGAATTTGTATTCTTGACCCCTAAGTGAATTTGAAAATGGTGATTAAATATACTTTAAAACCCCCTCAAACTTCAGCTTCCATAATAGTTTTACCACCTTTGTTCTCCCAGGATCTTTCAGACTGCTCCTTATTCATCTCATCTGTCTGTTAACGTGGGTTTTCCCCTTTTGGTCTAGTAAGTGGATATTCCTTAAGATTTACTTCTTGACCCCTGAGAGTAGGTACTGAAGTTAGAAAAAGACCTAAGTTGGAATCCTGATCTCTTATGCTTAAATTCCTTAATGGTTAACCTGCTTAGGTCTTATTTTCTTAATCTGTAAGATCAGGGCCATAATAATTCAAACTGCTATTGAAAAAAATCAAATGAATTAAAGTGAAAATGCCTGACACATGCTCATGAAATACTCATTTCTCACCTTTTCTGTTTATGTGTTCTACTCTCATTTTCTTTTTTTTTTAATTTAAAGATTTTATTTATTTATTTGAGATAAAGAGAAGGAGTGAGAGAGCATGAACAGGGGACAGAGGGAGAGGGGGAAGCAGTCTCCCCACTGAGCAGGGATCCCAATGCGGGGCTTGATCCCAGGACCCCGGGATCATGACCTGAGCCAAGCGAAGGCAGATGCTTAACCGGCTTAACCACCCAGGCGCCCCTCTACTCTCATTTTCAAGAGATTTTTTTTCGCCCCTACTTTTCAAGTTTTAACTACTCTCTATGGGTATAACTTACACATTTATATCTTAAAATCTGACTTCTTTTTAAAGTGTTGCAACCACAATTTCTACTCTGGTATCCTGCAGTCACCTTGAACTCACTCAATGTGCTTGATTCTTCCAAAATCAGTTGTCTTAGTCCCTCTATTCCTATTGGTGAGGCCATCAAGTCCCATTCTTCAAGTCTTGGCATCATCTTTGACAGATATCCCACATCCCTGTATCTTAACTAGTCAATCACCAATTTTCTTATTTCTTAAAACCTTTCTCTCCTTCAAACTTTTCCGCTGCTACCATCTTAGTTTACCATCATCCCAAAGACCTCCTCAATCCAGTCCTGGTATCTTCTTCCAGCGCATCCTTCATGATACCCCCATTCCAGACAAACTGACGTGTCTATCACTTGAATGTCTCCTGTACACTCTTGTTTCAAGTATTTACTCAAGTCACTTTCTCATTTCACTTTCTAATCTACATGATCATCTTTCCTCCCACTAAAAATAAATAAATAAATAAATAATACTATTCTTTAAAATGTTAAAGCACAATTTTGGGGAGGAATTTGAGTAAAATGTAACTTTTCCATAATCACCTGCAGTGCCAAAATGATTGCTGCCAAACTTTGTTCTGTACAGTTACCCATTCTTCTTTCCTTCTAAATGACATAACTTCCTTCAGTCATTTATTTCACTAAGTATGCTCCTTGGAATGCTTACCTGTCATGATTTTGCTGGAGATGTGTAAAGAAAAAGGGGGTCTGTTGTCAAATTAAGTTTTAGAGGTGCGAGATTAAACAGGCAAATAGGTTCCTTTATTGAAGGACTTCTCACAGCTTTAAAAATGCTAAACTATTAGTTTCTCCATTATCATTTCTCTTTATTTCTGACTTGGTATTCCTTTCTCATCTCACTACAGCTAGACCCAGCTCCATACCACCACTCACTCTTTTGAACTGAGTACGTTTTCAGCTTTAACCAGATTCATTTTTCATCCCAGCTTGTTGATTCTCAATCTATTTCTTCAGAGAAATACATGCTTCTTTTATTTCACGATCTTTATTTCCTAAAAATGATACCCAGGCCAAGAGATCTAAGTAGTATGTCTTACATTTAGAAATTAATAGACATAGGTAGTAATGTGTTGGGGGCATGCATGTTAATAGGAAGAAATGTGGAATGTTTTCCTGAAGAGTGAGTTTTTTGGAAAACATTTTCTATGATAAAAAATGTAGAATGCAGACTATTTTAAAAGAAAAAAACGATGAGTTTCAGGAAATTTCCACATTTGCTTTTTGTTTGTTTTTAAAGATTTATCCATTTATTTTTAGAGAGAGAGACACATAGAGAAAGAGAACAAGTGGGAGGGGCGGAGGGAGAGGGAGAGAGAATCCCAAATGGACTCCACCCTGAGCGCGGGGCTGATGTGGGTGGATCTTGCAACGGGATCTCATGACCTGAGACCACAACCTGAGTGAAACCAAGAGTCAGACATTCAAAGGACTGCGCCACCCAGGTGCCCTCCACATTTGCTTTTGTAAGCCCTTTAGGCTACATCCCACACCCCTCTGGTATGCATTCAAATTCCTCTGTTCTAAAGGTACTCCCAAGGAAAAGCCCAAGAACCACTTAAGTAAGTCAGTGAAGAGGAAGGGTAGGGAAGAGAATTACTTAGAAAATGTTTCCTTTGTGCTAAGTCCTGTACTAAATCCTTTACATATAGTATCTTTCTCAATGTCTGCAATGACACTGCAAAAAGGCATTATTTCATTAATTGTATAAAAGGGAGACTTCAGAGAGGTTAACATGTCCTAAGCTGCAACACTGACAAGTGGTTAAAAGGTTTTATTACATAATGTTGGAGTGGTAAAGAAGATACCTTTATCACAGAAATATTATGACTGCTGATTTCCATGAGAAAAGAAATAACTAGGAATCATTCTTTCAAAATAATTTATCACTAATGTGAGATTTTAAATTTTAATGTAGTTCTTAACATAAAAGAAGCACCTATTTCCTCGTAAAACCATTTTAGTGGTACTAATGAATTTCTAGATATCCAGAAGTATTATTAGACTATTTAAGTTTTAGTTAATGGAAACCAGGGAAGAAACTTAAGCCTTTTATATTTATAACTTTTATATATTATTTAATTACTAGCACATTTCCTCCCAAATAAAAGCAATGCCTACTATCAATTTAAGATTTTAGGCAGTTATCTGTTATAGAATAATACTGAAAAGACTTCAAAGGATTTCAGAAAGTAAACCTGAAGATTTTGAAACTGAGGGGTTAAACTATAAATCCAAAGCATAAGGCTTAATTTTTTTCACAGCGTGCTGCCAGTTAAATCTGTAATTTGAATCTTTATATACTGAAAAAAACCAGATGGCTCTTAAAGAAAACCTAGTACATGATATATAGATTCACCAAATTAACTTACTGCAGAATCTCTCAAAATAGGCAGCTTCACGGGTAGATTTTAATTTAGACACTTTACAAACAAACAAACAAATATGCTTATATACAACCTTTCTGGAATATATCCATTGGGCAAGGCCCCAAACAGAAAAAAATACCACAGGATATACCAAGAAAGATTACTTTAAAATAAATAAATATGTTATTAAAAATACTACCCTTGTTAAAAAGTGCCCAAATTAGTCTTTGTTATAATTAATAAGAATTATGGCTTCAGAGATAATGGAATACAAAGTCCTTTGTATATATACATTTGTGAGGAGTCATAAAAGAGTGTCAACTTACAATGTACACCGTTACTAAATATACATACAATTCAAAATTCCTATTTTCTTACACGGCAATGGTTAAAGTGTGAATATTCAATTTACTTAATCTCTTAATTATAGGCTTTCAAATAAAAGTAAAATCCTTTTGTTAAAGACAGATATGAAAGTAAGTGTGATTAGTACTTTCATTATTCTTTAATATATTAATTCTCCCTATTTAAAGGTTTCTTAAACATTGTACAAAATCATATGTATAGACCCATAGGCAAAAATCTCAAAAATGGAAGAAGAAATATAAATCAAAATGAAGTAACAACAAAGAACGAAAATCTTTTTCCCCCCAATTGTGCAAATTAAAGGAACAGTTATTTCTCTATAGGATATCTTCTCTGAACAACATGCACTTAAGATGGGTAAATTCAGGAAGATAACTAACTGAAAGTATAAACCCAGATGAAATGCCTTTTTCTTTTGTGAGATAGGTGAACATCAGTCTAAATATTCTAATTTTGAAAGTCAAAGTTCCTACTTTTAGCACATTTCTAAGTTACCATGGTTAGCTGAAGAACTAAAAGCGGAAAAGAATTAAGAGCCAGAAGACCGAGTCTTGTGAGAAGAATCAACCTATAAATTCAATTTGCCTTAAATTGATAATTACTAAATGGCCAAAAAATACAAGAATGGTAAATAATTTACCTTTCTCAATTGGGAAAATAGACAATATAAATCAACATAACTAGCAAGTAATGTCAACTTTGCAAAAAAAAAAAAATCCTTAAACTGTGCAAGAATACCCATTTGTAAGTACTCCGTTAATGAAATAAGAAAGATTTGATGTAATAAGGAAGCAGGCTTAAACAATTCTAGGTTCCCATACTGTTACTTCTTTTAAAAATGTATTTTACTTATACGGAAGTAGAAATCTATTCTGGATTCACAATCTAACAAAGAAAGCAACCTAATCATCACATTTACATTAAAAAATTAGTATCTTTCTTCCCAGGGAAATATTTTTTAAAATATGAAACTATTTTAAAAGATCCATATATACACAGAGTAAAAGAACACACAATTAAAAATTAAATAAATGTGCCTAATGACATTTCTTAATGGATTCCCTAAAAAACAGTGTCAACTTCTCTTAGGTTGCATTTCGTTTTTTACAAAACTCAAAGTAAGCCTTAGATCTCAGAAATCCATGTAACACTCAAACACTCTACTCATCATACTCACAGGCTTTAGTTTTTCTTCCTCATTAGTCAATACTATATAGTCTTTTTGCCTGAAAACCTGAAAGGCTTCTTCTTACTCACTGGTCATGTTGTTATCAGATCTGACACGTCAGTAACGATCCACACTTTAATCTTCTCCAGCCAGCTCTTCACACTGCCCAGAACTTACTGTGCATCACAGGTGATACTTCTTACAGCAGATGTTGATTATGGTCCCAAAGCACAAGTGATGTTCCCAAAGGAGCTTAGAATCCCTAACAACATCACCTGCTTCTTTTTATATCCAGAAAAGCAATGTGATATTTGTTTTGAACTAATGATTTCAAGAAAGATTACACAGGCGAGCTCTTTTCATGAGATTGCCTGACAGAAGCTTATCCTTTCAGAATACTGCAGCAAATAGATTGTATGATTCCCTCAGGAAAAAAAAGAAATGCTTTTATATAATTTTTCTCTGTGGCGCAGTTTCGTTTACCCCTCTGTTAGAGCAAACTGCTGGAAAAACCGGTTCTTAGGTTTCTAATGGCGCAGCATTAACATAGTGAATGATTCACGGATGTTCTTAACATTCAGGAGTAACACGGAAGGCTAGCAATGCAGCCCAGGTCCAGAGCTGATGGATGGTGCAGTGCTGCTGTTGTCATAGCAACCGAGGAGGGGGTGAAGCAGCACCATACAAGGAGCTGTGACATGGATTCTGGGAATAATTTATATTAAAAAGCTGTAAGCTCCTCATGTCTTAAAGCTAACCCCTCTCTTACTAATTCCTCCTCATATTTTTCTGTTCTGAATTCCTAAGTCAGAAGTGTGTGAATAAATTTTGCAAAATACAGTAACTAAGTAGACACTAATAAAAAAAACCCCACATACCAAGGTAACTAAAAAGATTAATAACACTTTATTAAGCTAACATGTGCCTGTGGTATCTTCATAATTTATTGGGTTAAATGGTAAAATCAGACAGTGATAAGTAAAGAACTGTCTAGAATGTGATGGAAAATTTATTTTTAAACAGTTAGAGATACTAAAAACTTGACTAAATGTCTTTCATTCAGATGGTAGCTTCAAAGACACCAAAACTAGAGAACCATCAACTGACTGATATAGTAGCAATGATATTAATTTCAAAGATAGGCAGACTACCTCCTATACTCCTTCTAGAAGCAGAAAGATTCAAAAGACACTACTCCCTGAAAATGCCCATAGCCTTTACTTAGGATCAAGGAAATCCCTTGTGTCAATCACTGGTGAGACAGGGTTACTGTTCTACCCCATGCTTCTGAAGGCCTTTCCCTACTGGCCCTGGAGAACCTTTCTCGTGACAGATTCTCCTGTGAGAATCTAGGAATCCAGAAGAGTCCCTTCCCTTCCAGTGGAAAGAAGGAGTGTCAAAAAAGAATCATGGGAGGAGAAAACTAGGGAAAGTGTCAATGCATGAACTGAGCAGTGGTTATGTTACTTTCCCTGCAGTACTTTAGACGTAGCTCTGAGCCAAGCTTCATTAGGCTTCTGGAGCATGATCCACATCTACTTAGGGCAATTCTACATGAAATTGTTCTGTATCATATGGATGCATGCTTCCTTCCCAGCACAGTGTATTTAATGAAATGTTAAGATGTAAAATAAAGCAAAACAATTAGGTAAAATGTTTATTACAATGTTCTTATGTGGGCAGCATTGCCAGTATAATAATTCTGGTATAATTATATATTTGTTAGTTACAGATTTATGATATTTTAATCTTCATAAATGATAATAACCTCAGTACAATGTGAATGAAAAGGACTGCAATTTAATAGAAAGGACACACCCGGGACACCTGGGTGGCTCAGGCGGTTAAGCGTCTGCCTTCAGCTCAGGTCATGATCCCAGGGTCCTGGGATTGAGTCCTCCATCAGGCTCCTTGCTCAGCAGGGAGCCTGCTTCTCCCTTTGCTTGCCACTCCCCCTGCTTGTGCTCGTGCTCTTTCTCTGGCAAATAAATAAATAAAATCTTTGAAAAAAAAAAAGAAAAGAAAAAGAAAGGACACACTCTTGTCTTCTGACTATAGTTGTAATAATGGTTTAGTTGCTTACAAGACATAACCCTGGTAAGTCACTTAATTCCAATACTCAAACTCAGCAGTAAAGTCTGAATAATAACGTATTTTCTACTTCTTCCTAAAGCAACTATAGAAATAAAACAAAATGTAATGTAAAGCCTTGAAATTCTAAAAAATCTATGTTATCTTATTTAAAAATACCTAATTAAGCAAAAACAGTGAAGATAAAAAGGGGAAATAGATTTCAATAGAACTCAACAGACAGAAAATGGCCCATAAGAGAAAATATATTTCAGGCTAGTTTTTATGTTTGATTGAATGTATGGTCTCATCACACTGCACATATTTGTTGCAAGGAGCCATTTCATTTTAAAATTACAGTCAACAAAGATGCTCTGGACTAATGTTAAAGGATTATTTAAGATAATCATGCAAAAGTAATTCCACTACCCCAATATGACTTATTCATGTCTTTAGAAAATTATAACTTGGAGATAAAGAAGAATAAGCAATTTTGATATAATGATAATACTAAACAATGTGCAAAGTGAGAAACTTGTTTCAAATTAGTTTCAATTACTTCTTATCTCACCTAACTAGAAAACAGTAGGGCAAGCCTAAAAATAAGCATTTATGTTAGATTTAAAAATTCCACAGACAGCATACCTCAAATTTTGTTTCCTTGATAATCTAAACTCTTCTCTCTAGTAAAGTTTTAAAATCAAATATTGTCTTGCCACAATAGTTATTTTTGTGGGAAATTCATTTTAGTTGTTACGTTCCTTCCTTTCCTTTCCTTCCTTCCCTTTCCTTTCTTCCTTCCTTCCTCTCTCTCTTTTTTCTTTTTCTTTTTTTTTTTTTTAAGATTTTATTTATTTATTTGACAGAGAGAGAGATAGCAAGAGCAGGAACACAAGCAGGGGGAGTGGGAGAGCGAGAAGCAGGTTTCCTGCCAAGCAGGGAGCCCAATGTGGGACTCGATCCCAGGACCCTGGGATCATGACCTGAGCCGAAGGCAGACGCTTAACGACTGAGCCACCCAGGCGCCCTCTCTCTCTCTCTCTTTTTTTTTAAATTTATTTATTTGAGACAGAGAGAATGAGAGAGAGAGAGCACATGAGAGGGGGAAGGGTCAGAGGCAGAAGAAGCAGGCTCCCTGCCGAGGAAGGAGCCCGATGCGGGACTCGATCCAGGGACTCCAGGATCATGACCTGAACCGAAGGCAGTCGCTTAACCAACTGAGCCACCCAGGCGCCCTCTCTTTTTCTTTAAAGTAGATTCCACGCCCAGCATGAAGCCCAACACAGGGCTTGAACTCATGACCCTGAAATGAGATCAAGAGTTGGATGCTTAACCAACTGAGCCCCCCAGGCACCCCTTCCAGCTTTGGCCAGATTTCTAATGTTGGGTTTTTCCTTTCTTAGGAATGGCTACTGCTCCAGATTCGAACTTTAATTTGCAACAGTACGATGGTGACTAAGAGAAGAGAAAGAAATATATTCCTAAACACCACATAATGTGGCCTCTACACATAAGACAACTATTCATCTGGTGGTCAATAAAAGAGTAAGATAAACTGGCAGGTTGGACATACTGAAAAGCAGTGTTTAATGAATGCCATGAATGATATTTCAAGGACCTCTGAGGATAATTTTCATTATATACTGTTTTTACTTGATATGTTGACTGTTACTTAAATCCCTGAATAAAATTTCCCAAATGTGTGATGCTATTTCTAAATTATAATCTCAACATCTAAAAAAGATCATTTGATGGCAGGTGGCTCTTTCAAAATTTTTTTATTGATTAGTAGAACGTAAAAGAGCATATTGAGCTACAAGATATTCATATCAAATCTCCTTCCTCTCAATTCATTAAGTGAATCTGAATTTATGAAATTCACTAAATGATATAGGTGTATATATAATTTTTAAAATTTAATCACTTGAGAAGCCAGAAATATTGATTTAACCAGAAAGGGAGAGAGGGAAAACATAGATATTGAATCAACTCTGCTATATATCAGGATACTGTTCATTATGTTGTCTAAACAAAACAGACCATTCATATACATAGACAATTCCAAAATGGCCATATCTCTTATTTTTAATGCAGCCAGTGACATGAAAGAATAAATGACAATAAGATGATGTATTTATAATAAAGAAAATGTCCTTTGGAACATTCTGCCCTCTGGTGTTTAAAATGTTCCTCAGAGAGGGAGTATTCTGTCATGCCACATGTTTATTACTTTTGTGGGCTGATAAATCAATTTGGGCACATAATTTTCTACAATGAGAAAAAAACATTGTTATTATAATGGCAATATATATTCTGTGCTAAGCTTTCTATTATCCCATACTATAATTTATTTCTTGTTTGGAAAGTCACTAAGAGCATTTCTTTTGAATCGTGGATATTTACTTATTTGCCTTTCACAATCCTTTGTGACTGAGAAGTATTCCTGATGACCAATACTATTTAGTCTTTACTTTCAACATTTGACACTTTTTGAACCACTTACATTCCACAGTAGGTAGAGAGATAAGCAAGAAAGGAGATAGGGTCTATTAAGCATAAACACAGACTTTCTAGGAACTGTGCATAAAATTGTGGTGCTTTTTCTGGGGAAGATCACAGAAGGCATGGACAATGAAGTTTTTTTTTTCTTATAACCTCCACAGTATTTGCCACATTTAAAAATATCTGGGGTGCCTGGCTCAGTTGATAGAGTGTGCAACTCCTGATCTTGGGGTTTTGAGTTTGAGCCCCACGTTGGGTGTAGAGATTATTTAAAAATATAATCTTAAAAAAAAATGAAAGTGATATCCAACTCTTAGAACCACCATACAGCTGCTAAAAAGGATATCAGAGATTATTAACCAAGTGATTGCCAACTTTTCCACCTGTTAGGATTCCTTTTATTATTTTCTCCATTTATACAGACTTAACATTTGGAAGATTTTATGTATCAAAAATTTTATTAATTTAAACAAAGATATAATAACTATTTACTGAAATTTCAAATAAATGTGAATTGATCACAGTAAGGTGATATAACTTCATCCAAAGCAAAGTAAGCTAGCCCATGTAATTTTATGACCAGTAAACGTGTATTTTCCTTGAGGCTTTTTAAAATACTGATGATACCAAACATTACAGAGCTTAATGGTGGTAAGGATAATGATATTTAAAAGTACGTAACTGGGGCACCTGGGTGGCTCAGTCAGTTAAGCGTCCAACTCTTGATTTCAGCTCAGGTCATGATCTCAGGGTCCTGGGACCAAGCAACTCCTCGAGCTCCACACTGAGTGGGGAGTCTGCTTAGGATTCTCTCTCTCCCTCTGCCCCTCCCCCAACTAACTAACTAACTAACTAAATAAATAAATAAAATCTTTAAAAAAAAAAAGTAACTGTCGATCATACTTACGTTTTATAACAGTAAGTACTAGGCACACAGAGAAACTCTACAAACACTTCTGTATTCCTCTCAGCCCTACGGTATTATTATTCTTACCGTACATATAAAGAAACAGAAGCTCAAAAAGAGTTAATCTCTTCAGATATACAGCTTACAAGTGAGTACGGAATTTTAAACTGGTTTTTTGTCTAAGAGAGCCTGGCTCTTGACCAGTATGGCACTACCAGTTCTTCTAGGCCTAGAGTTCTGAGCCTTAATTCCACCTCATTATAGATATATCTATACCTTTATTCCATAAAGATCTGCTGAAAACATTACTTTATGGTGTGTTGTCTTTGTTAAACATCTTTCTTGATGTTGACCACATGCCCTCCTAGAACTCTGCCTGTTATCTGCTCCTATATTCCCTTCCCTTGGATTAACAGGGCCCACCCCCTTCCTGGGACACACAATTACTTACTGCTGGTCACCCTAATATTTAGGGTCTGTTTAGGTCTCCACTTAGTGATTGCTACCAGACTGTGTCTTACTAAATTGCCTTGTCCACCTCAGATCCTAGGTGTCTCTGGTTTGACCCTTCAGTGGGCCACCACTCTAATAGAAATGTTGGATAAAGTCAAATCTACACTTCATATTTTATGCAAGCAGATTTCTTTAAAAAAAAAAAATGCAGAGAAAAGAAGATATGAGCTAATGGCCAGTAATTCTAAGAGGGAATATAGCTTGAGAGTACAGGTTAAAATTAATAAGTAATTTATACAACCACAAATGTATGGAAAAATACAAAGAAATAAATATGGCCATACCAGGAATTTTCTGATAAAGACAGATCTGTGTCCAAAAAAGAAATATACAAAGAGAGAAGGACACAATCAAAAGAGTGGAAAACCCTCTAATTATATTGTCAAGGAAGAACAGAGCCTAAGCTGAGAAGAGCTTTGTTTCTAAGACAGCATAAAGGATTGTTGGGATATTTTTAAAATAAAAACATGGACAAGTGAAGGCCAGATCCAATGCATGAGAAAGAAAACAAAGGAAATGATTCTGTTATAAGCTTCCATTTATTAATCAGCTGCTATGAGCTAAACTTATGTTCTTGACATACATAATGTCTTACTCAATTCATACAATACACTGTGAGGCAGAAATAATAAAAATGATAATAATAATACAGATAAGCAAACTCGCTCAGAGTAAATAAGTGACTTGATCTAGTCATACAGCTAATACAGGGCAGAATCAGGGCTTGAACTCAAGTAAAACTGACTCCAAAGTTTGCCATGCTTAACAACATCCTGCCTCCAACAAGAGACATAGAACAATTACTCCAGCTTAGTTTCCTTTAATCTTCTCCATCAAGGAAAATATATTTAAACTAAACAGGGCAGAATAAACATTGTTAAGAATTACTGAAGTGTGTATGTTATGACTTATAAAGAGAAGTTATAAAAAAACATACACTCAAAATCCAGGCCCACACAGTTGACATTTGAGTTCTAAAAGAACATGAGGATAGGAACATGAAAATACTAACAGCAGTCTTTGCAAAACCATACAGAAAATTAGGAGGGCTGCAGGACTAGATAGTGGCAAAATACAGATATGAAATAGTTTATATAAAATCTTTACAAAGGGAGAAACACTAAATAAGGGCTCAGAAGGAAAATTCCAAAATAACCTCATGTCCATTTTGATACAGAACATGAGGGAAATAACACAGATGTACTGTCATCTTGATACCAGACAGGCCTTAAATGAAGTTCTGTAAGCTAGAGAAAAGTAGATCTGAGAGCAGCTTTCCAGGATATTAATGACTGCCATGGGAAATGGTGTAGAGTTTCTCTATGTGCCTAGCACTTACCCCAAGCACCAGGCAGTGCTAGGACTAATGGGTAGGAGCAACAGAACAGCAGATTTCCATCCATGTAAATTAGAATACTGACAGTTAAAACTATTCAACAAAGGAACAGGCTATGCTACAAAGTAGAAAGTTTGCCCTCACTGAAAGGCAACAGAAGCTGTTGACTATCCACTTAAATTGCTCTGAAAACTAAATTTGCTCCCATATATAAAGCGCTTAATATTGTCTGGAATACAGAAACAGCTCAATACACATGATCTATTATTACTATTACTGTTAGTTAAATGCTTAGTAAAACTTGCTTGTAAAATCATCTATGCCTGCTCTTAGGGATCTTTGATTTCTATGGTAACAGGGCTAGACATATTTTTGTCAATTACAGTTTGTTTTCTTCCATGTCCTCTAGTTTTTTTTTTTTTAAAGGTATGTATGTATGTATGATCAAGTAATCTCTACACCCAATGTGGGCCTCAACTCACGACCCCAAGATCAAGAGTCATACGCTCTACCAACTGAGCCAGCCAGGCACCACTATTTCCTCTAGTTTTTATTTATTTTGCTATAAAGCTGCATAACTATATTCTCTTATAATAAAACATTATCAGTGACTATTTCATTTCTTATTCTATGTGTTACATATATTATTTATCTTTCCTCTCTCCTCTCTTTTTCACTTTGATCATTCCTGTCAAAGATTTTTCTATTTTCTTAGTCTTTCCAATAAACTTGCTTGTGTCTTCAATGATCAAGAGTTTTTTTGTTTTTAATTTTATTCATTTCTGCTTTTAATTTTGGTTATTTCTTTTATATTTACTTGTTCTTCTATCTCCTTGAGTTAAATGATTAATAAAATTACTTTCAGTATTTGTTTTCAAAAAATAGCATTCAAGCATATAGAAATATACATAAATGCACACTGGAAAAAAGAAAAAATAAATCAATTGTATGTATGGTGTGTAAAACTTTCTGAAGATATAAACCATGTTTTATTTCAACTAAAATTAAATAGAAATATCACATGATCCAGTAATTTCACTACTCGGTATTTACCCAAAGAAAATGAAAACACTAATTCAAAAAGATATATATACCCCTATGCTTACTGCAGCTTTATTTAAAACAGCCAAGATATAGAAGAAACTCAAGTGTCCATTGATATGACAGATGACCATTAAAAAAAAAAAAAATGAGATCTTGCCAGTTGCAACAACATGGATGGACCCAGAGTATTATGCTAAGTGAAATAAGTCAGAGAAAGACAATATCATATGATTTCATTGATATGTAGAATCTAAAACACAATACAAATGAATAAACAAACAAAAACCAAAAACAGATTCATAAATACAGAAAACAAACTGATGGTTGGCAAAGGTGAGGGGGTAGTGAAAGGATGAGTAAAGTGGGTGAAGGGGAGTGGGAGATACAGGCTTCCAGTTATGGAAAGAATAAGTCACGGGGATAAAAGATACAGCAAGGGAATACAGTCAATGGTGCCACGGTAATGATTATGGTGACAGATAGTACCTACACTTGCGGTGAGCACAGCATAATGTACAGACTTGTCAAATCACTATGTTGTACACCTGAAACTAATGTAACATTGTGTGTCAACTATACTTCAATCAAAAAAATCAACTATAATAATTAGAACATTCTGATAAACACATCAAAAACAATATGAATTGCCAAAAATTTTATAATATAAAAATATTATTAAATATTTAATAGAAAAATAACATGTCCATACCTGCAATTTATGAACTAAGGCAAATGTAGAAGTAGAAAAATGTTAATATTACCTTTTGGATGATTTCAAAAGGGCTACTTTTAAAGAAATTCATTTCAGCACTTACATTACCACTATCTTAATAATAAATCATTATAATTGCTAAAAAGAACCTGTACTGTGATAGTTTAAAAATTACTTGAATTACAAAGTAAAATCATCTACAAAACTATATTTGTGCTAATTAGATTGATAAAAATTGCATCAACCTTTAAACTATGAAATACTTCAAATCACCAATAGAGACTAATTATTAATCCCCAAGCACCAGAGCAGTACTAAGAAGTACATAAAGAATACAAAAGAATATATTATCAGTTATTAGTTAACACCACTCACATCACTGAGAAGACCTACAAGAAATATTAAAAGACTTTCTATTTAAATAGATTAAGTCATCACTGATATATCCATACAGCTCGCAAAGACTCACTAAGTTGGACGTCTTTTCTTGAATATCACTCTGATTGGATGTGTCATTCTTTTTTTTTTTTTTTTTGGATATTTCATTCATTAACAGAGTAGAAAGTATGAAACTATTAAGTTCAAGAGCAATGTGAAGACTACTGTAGCAAACACTATAAGCTGGTTTACTCAACCTCTTCCAACTTGTGTTCCTATACTACTATGGCTAGAAAGCCAAAAATCGACATTTCTCAGATTCCCTTGAGTTAAGGTACAGATATGTAGCCTACGATTTTACCAGTAGGATGTACCTACCCTCCCACACCTTCAATGACAAAGTAAGAGAATGCCATATACCAGGTCAACAGGTTTAGTGATGTGATTTCTAAGTCCACATCATTAAGTTAAAACTAGAAGGAGATGAAGAACTGTAATAGGTAAACACACAGTTGTAAAAACTGACAAAAGAGTCTGTGATTAAAGGAGAGAACAGAAAAACTATACTGGTTTGGGTACATGGTGTAGGAGCAAACTGCTACATCTCCAATAGGTCACCTAAGATATATTAGAGTCTAGTCCGGCTTTTCATGTTCATAGTAACAACTCCAAGTCATCAAGAAAAGGTTAAATTGAACATTTAAGTAAATAACACATTTTTAAAGGATGCTCTTCCAAAATGTGGGTTTTGTGTGTGTGTTTTTTTTTAGTGATCTGAAGAGATAAATTCTTACAAACAAACAATTATCTACAGTAACTCCTCAGGGCAGTGGTTCTCAAACTTTAGTGAGCAAAACAGATTGCTAAAAATAGAGATCTTTGGGCTCCAGATGTAATGAGCCAGAATCTGTGAAGTGAGGTTGATTAGGTAAATCTGGATACTCAGGAATTCCCATTTTTCAAAGCAGTACTCCCACGATTTCTAATGCAAATGGTCTAGGGACCACACAGTGAGAAACATTGTCCATAAGCATTTTACATAGGTGAAGATTTTACAATAGTATTGTAGTCACAAATTTGATCTCCCTCTTTTTTCTTCTTTTTTCCGTGTGTGAATGTGTGTGTGTTGGAGAAGGTACATAAAATTACAAGTATCAATTACTCAACATCTATATGCCAGGCTGTGTATATAGGTCTCACTTCATTCTAACAGTAACCGTGTGAAGGTAAGTTACCACGTTTTTGTATCAGAGGAAACCAAAGAAAGCATAAATTAACGAACATACTCTGTATAACACAACGAGAAAGAGGCAATGCTGGGATTCAGCTTTAGTTTAAGAGCAAAGCCCATTTATTTCCATTATACTTGAGGCATGGATGAGGAGGCTTTAAAGGTGGACCAATGGGCTCTTCACACTTGTTTCAATCCTACAAAAACACCACTGCCCATCCATTTAGTTCCTTGAAGCCAAACATACTAATACACTGTTATTCCAAGTGTCAAATTCATTTGCTTTTCCTTTTTAAGGATTTCATTTATTCACTCTAGAGACAGATGGAGAGAGAGAGAACAGGAACAGGGGAAGGAGCAGAAGGAGAGGGACAAGCAGACTCCGAGCTGAGCACAGAGCCCCAAGCAGGACTCAATCCTACGACCTTGAGATCACGACCCCACACTGAAACCAAGAGCCGGACGCTTAATCGACTGAGCCACCCAGGCACCCCTCATTTGCTTTTTCTATAATAAGGTATAAGTTTTTGTGTGTGAGAAAGGCTCCATATACAAATCTTCTAACCTGACAGAAACAAAACCACTTCATAAGAAAAATGTAAATAATTTGTTATTTTGGCCCCTTCTCCATTAAGGAACATTGTGGCAGTTTTGCAAACCTCCCCTAGTAGTGGTTGAATAGGGGCAGGAAGATAGGACTACTATATTTCAAAGAAATACATACAATGATACTACAGCTGCTATAAATAATCTTACTATAAATAAATACTACAATACTATAAATAATAGTTCTACTCTATATGAGTGACTTCCATTCAATCATGAAAATAATCAGTAAAATAGTTATTTTCTTACATACAAATTCTTAGGTTAAGTTTTTACAAAATCTAAAAAGAGACTTAATTATGTCATAAACCCAGCACATATAAATATCACAAAAGGACTCTTTATTTGATAAGACATGTTGACTTTTAGTTGCTCAATATATATATATACTGATAAAAGCTCTATCCTTGCGCTGTGAATTGTGTAAGACTGATGAATCACAGAACTGTACCCCTGAAACAAATAATACATTATATGTTAATTAAAAAAAAAAAAAAAGACTCTCTCCTTGACTAAACTTTGTCAGGCTCCTCTGAGCTCCTTCCCACTGTGACTCCTCCTTGAGCCTTATCCTGAAGCCTGCAGTCTAGCTCAGGAACAGCAGGGATCCTGGTAAGTCCGTTGAGTGAGAATCCCTCCACCCTCTTCGGATCACCCTGGCCAATTCAGCAAGAGTCCTGTTAAACTGGTCTTAGAAATAATACCCTTACCCTTGATGTCTCCCTCTTTGTAATTTTCCATCCACCTTGCTGCCCTCCTCACCTTGCTCTTTGGCTATAAATCCTTAGCTTTCTTTACTGCATTTAGTATTGAGCCCAGTTCTACACTAAGGTCTCTTTTCTCCATTGCAATAGTTCCTCAATATTACCTACTGTCCAGCTCTGGTTTTAACAATACTGACTGATGGCAACTGAAATTACATAAATTGAATTAAGTAACAACCCCTTAACATTCTGTACTTTTGGTCTGGAAAATTACAGGGACAGCAATGGAAGTAAGAGCCCCCTTTCTCTACTCCTGCCACTGGGTAAACCTTGGAATTTACAACAGCATAATCTTTAAACCATAAAACTAGAGAATCTGAATTAGAAACAGTAATGAGGTCCAGACCTAGTTTAATTAGTACTATCATTCCAAAGAGCTCAAAAGTCTTCATATACATTTTCTCATTTAACCTTAAAAAAATAGAGATTCTGGGGCTCCAGATTTAATGAGACAGAATCTCTGAAGTGAGGTTGATTAGGTAAATCTGGATACTCAGAGATCTGCATTTTCCAAAGAAGTATTCCAAGTATTCTAATGTGAGTGGTCTAGGGACCACATGGTGAGATATTTGGTAAGATACTTTGTACATATGGAAATTAAAATAGAAATATTTAACATTAGCAATGATGGAGCTTAGACTACTATATATATATGTAGTATATATATAGTATATATATATATACACACACTGTGTTTTTTACTATAATAAAATTCACTATATCTTGAATTCTAATATTTTTCCTAAAATTGCAAGATATTTACTCATGCTTCAGAATCCTGAGTACATTGCAATAAATCACTATGAAGTCTAAATCTCTATGCACTTTATATTTTCAAACTGGCTTTTCAATAGTTTTCTCAAGACTAATTTCCATTTTATCCAAGATAATATATGAGAAGAACAGTAACACTGATTCAATGTTTATTATGTATTAGGTTTTAAGAAATCTTATTCATTCTTCACAGGAACTCCGAGATTTTTTCTAACAATAAAATTCACTAAAGTATATCTTGAACTCCAGTACTTCCAAAAATTGCAAGATAATTATCATGTGAAAAATGTGTAAGTACACTAAACTGTATCAGAATATGTAGACTAATATTACGTATAGGCTGTTTTTAATGTCAAAATAGCTTTAAATCTTTTTACCAGGATGTATCATAAACAAGTCAATGATTCCTTTTTATCCATGATGAAAATAATATTTTGGCTACAGCTAGCATCTAAAGCATGTAAATTCGACTGCCACACAGTCATTCCAATCTATGTAGCAAATACTTTTTAAATCAGGGCCCCCCCCCAAAAAAAATTCCCAAAGACTAGCTAATAATCCATTGGATATCAGTATTTGAGGGTTACTCCTCAGAAAAGAAAAAGGGCTTACTTAAGGTAATTACACAAATTACTTGAAGATCACCTTCCAAAGGCTCAGAACTCATATTTAATATAGCTGATGGAAAGTCACCCAAATCTCTTCTAGAATTATAATAAATGTGGCTAACATTTATTGACTACTTATTCTTTGTCAGATACTGTCTCATGAACTTTATATGTACCAACTCATTCAGTTCTCATAATAGTCCTATTATTTCTACTTTAGAAATAAGGAAAGTGAAGTACAAAGACTTTCAGCAAATTTGCTTAAGTTTACACAGTTAAGAAATGGCAGTCAGGATCCATTTTGTTATACTGCCTCGTGAGACTTCAGATTTTACATGTGGTAAAAAATACAAACACTATAGAAAGGTACATAACAGAATTTGTCATCCCTCTCCCACTTTTGGGTTAGAGTTACTGTATCTCCACACCACCACCAAATGTATGTGCGGGCACGTGTGTGTGTGTGTGTTTGTCACACAAATGGATTACTAATTATTAGTGATAAATATTTAGATTTTAGTTTTTACTATACATATGTATAGAGACATACATACATACATGTTTCAAGCTTGTTCAAATTTATTTGTAAAATAAACTCTGTGCAAGGAAATTACTGTATCAAGGATTATGTACATTACAATTTTTTTAAAGATTTTATTTATTGGAGAGAGAGCGCGTGCACATGCAACCCGAGGTGAAATTATTGAATCGGAGGCTTAACCTACTGAGCCACCTAGGCACCCCTGTGCATTACAACTTTGATACACACTATCAAACTGCCCTACAAAAAGGTTGCAATGATTTATACCCTACTAAAAATGTGAATACTCAAAATTTAACTTTTACTAAACTTACAGTACAACAGTATAAATTCAGGTAAGTGTTGAATGAATGAACTATTGGTACTCCTAATTATCTATATTTTAAGAAGTATGCTTGAGGGGCTTTGGGATATTATGAAGAAGAACATCTTGAAAAGAGCACTGAGCAGGAATCTAGAGAACTGGGGCAATGCCATCACCACAGTAACAGGGGCCAACGGTGTCTCTGCATAATCTCCTCTGGATCTCCTCAGTGCACAGCAATATCCAACTACGTCAAATGAACCTTGAGGCCTGCCCAACCTTAGGTCTTCTAGTTTTCCTTCATTGCTTAGACCATTTGGCTATATCTTCTTTCCTTGGAATAAAAAAGTCTTAATTGATATACCAAATGGGTCGTCACCTACACTTGTGTGAAGGACTCAGATAAATATTTTAGGAGTACAAATGTTCTATGATAAAAATGATAGGAAAAGGTTAGTTATTCCTTCACTATATCTCACAAGATAAAACAAAAAAAGATTTTCTTTTCACCATTCTATTAACTTATCAGAACTTAAAGATAGATTTAAAGATCAGGAAAACACACAAGGTTAACGAACATAGCATACTTAGTCCCTCAGATGCCATTCTTTACACATTTGCCAACAAGATCTGATAAAAAGGTAAATCAGATCACATTACTTCCCATTCCGGCTCTGCTTAAAATCCGACAGTTAGGTTGCCTACCATGACCTAAAAACCCTGGTTTCTGCCTACCTCCTCAACTACTTTCTACTACCCTCCCCTCTGACTTACTCTGCTGCAACCACACTTGCCTTCTTCCCATTCCTTGGACATGCCAATGCTGCTTTCTGCTGTAGGACTTTTGTCCTAGCTGTTCCCTCTGCCTAGAGGGCTCTGATCCCAGATCTTCCCATGACTGGCTTCTTTCAGTTATTCACATCTCCGCCGTTCAAATACCTCCTCTTCTGACTCTCCCTGATGACTCCACAAAAAGAAATCCTACCTCCACTCCACTCTCCCTCTATCCCATTTCCTATTTCATCACCCTCATATTACTCGTCACTATCTAAAATTGTTCACCACTCTATTAAGTGCATCTAGAGCAGTGCTTGGCATATTATGGGTCCTAAACAAATATATGCTGAACAATTAGGTGAAAAGCACAGAAAAATAATAAACTACTTTGACTATAGCAAAGACAGGGTACTAAATATTAGAAAGTCAGAAAGAAAACAGAATAAGATAACTATTCTGGTCCTACTTAGTTTGGTTGGTGATATGAATACAAGGAATATAAGGTAATTGGAAGTTTAAATGTATGGAAATGGATAAATCAGTAAGTGCAGCCCTAATGGCTGGATTAAATTAATGCATTTTGTTAAAAACCATTCTCTGGAGGACATTTAACTTATGGGCAGCAAATCTTTCTCTATTCAACTTTCTTTTTAGTTATTCATAACAAAATATAATTACGAAAGGAAAGATAACTCATAAATCTACTAACTAAAGTTTTAAATTTAAATTTCAAAGTAATTTCATTCTAGGTTAAACCAAAAAATTCTCATCATCTGCTTCACTTAGCAGAAAACTGGCCACAGGAAAATGTTCATAGCATCCTTTTTCAGGAGACAGATTTCTCTCATTCAGAAATTTTAAAATGCATCCTCAATCTTTAAATTCTTAGGCCTTTGACAGTCTCTTTAACAAATAAAATTATTTGATAGCATCAAATGCTTCAAACACTAAAAAATTAAAACTGAATAGTTCACACATGTAATTAACCAAGTATACCTCTTATTACTGCTTCCCTGTCTCACCTCTGTGATATCAGGCATGTAATTGACTTTGTTATCAAATGTACTTATCTTTTAATAAAGTTCCCTATTTAAGTTGAGGCTTAAATTGGGATAGGTAAATGGGATAGGAACCTCAGGCAATCCAGTTCATTTCTGCAAGGAAACGGAACTTTTCTTGCTAACTCTTCCAAAGTGTGGTAAATGAAGAACATCACTTGATAGCCATCTTATATTTGGTTAATTATATTTTTAGTAATCAACAATATCTTAAACTTCAAGAAAAAGGGGAGATTTCTAAGCAAAGAAATTTTATTCAAGTCCAACCACATAAAATTTATCCTATTTTTAGATATCAGAGGGAATAAATATTTCAGTAAAATGTTACTAAGCTATTTTACTGATTTTTATTTAATGACCCAAGAATCAAAGTAGCCTTTGACTCAGTTATCTGAAGAAGCCTAAAAACAATAAATATAAAAATGCCTTATGCCTTGTGGAACTAAAGAATAAAGAAATATTATTGTTTTCACGAAAATTATAAACACTGTAAAAATTTTCATTCAAAATAGATGGAAGAGTCCAAAAATTCCATTTTCCCTTCTCTCCTTCTGTTTTCTTTTGAATTGTCAAATGATAATCAAACCTCCCCACTGTCTAGCTCAGTGCCAGACATATAGTAAGCAGTTAATGTATCCTTTTGGAATGACTTAATTTCTTGCCCCTAATCACTCATAACGCACCATTACCAGTCAACTTAATGATACCAGCTATATATTGATAATGTTAAAAGAAACCTAAGAAAGTGACCCAGGCTTACATATTTTCACACGTAAGTATCATTCAACATATTAAAATTTCTTCTCTGAAAAAGCTTAAAAGGACAAAAGTTCATTCAATAATTAAGACACAGTTTCACACCTAATCACTTGATCTGAATGGGTTATACATACTGTGAGATCATATTAAAGTCAGTGCAATCCACAACTTATGAATTATAGTTAATATCCCAAGAAGTTGGAGGAATGTACAATGGGAGAGGAAAATCCCTAAATCAGCTTTTAGAAATAGATGTGAAATACACAGATTAGGATTAAAAACAGAAAATATGACTGATGTACCTTTGCTGAACTATGAAGCTCTATTATCCTAAAATTACAATATCTCCATCTGTTAATCTGACATGAACAAGCTGATAAATGAAATCAGAACAACAGTGTATTCTGGCAAAACTAGAAGTTTCCCGAAAGCCTAGAAAAATATGTCCACAACAGATGGATCACTTAGAAAATAAATACATCAATTTGTCAAACAGAGTACTATTCTAATTCCCTAAATTGAAATCAGTAGGAGTTCCACTTTCCAAGAGTCTGTGACATTAGGAAGGCCAAAAAGGAAAAACCTAAAGATGCACATAAACATATCTGATATGACCTAAAGTGTCATACTGTTAGGTTTCCTGTTAAACATACTAAATTTAGGTAAAGTCCTTACCAGTTAACTTCTTCACAGGTTGGAGCCGAACACTGATAGACTGATGTGTGAGTAAGGGGGAGGATGGAAGAGAGCGAGACATGCCCTCCATAATCCGAATGTGCTGCATACCTTCACTCACTGGAAGTGGTGGAACGGCGTAGTCGGGCTCAAAAACACAGTCGCTTTCTGTGGAGATGCCACCTGTTAGGACAGAACAAAAGAGCTGATAAGAAAAGATTCCTTTTAAGATAATTCAGAACATCATATACCCATGTTGATTTTCACGGTGAAAAGCCAAATAAGATATTTTCAACACCTACATTCATGTCTATACTTACTGGATGGACACTTAACAGCAGGTTTAGCACTAGGAAATTGAACATGGATAAAACGAGGTTCCTCCTTATAAGGGGCTCACTGCCTCATGAATGATTCAGTCCCATAAAGAAATAATAATGGTACAATGCAGTAGGTGTTAAAATTGGAGCACTGGTCTTCAGTTTTTTTCCCTGATAAGAAACATAAAAGATATTCACCTGCTTGATAATCCAATATGTGCAATTGCTAGTAGGATCACTCTAACTCTATCTCTTACCCCCTTCTCTAAGAAAGTATGTGAAAATACAACTAGGTAAGACTGACATTATTATATGGTAATTTTGGGGGGGTAAGATTTTATTTATTTATTTGTCAGAGAGAGAGAGAGCACAAGCAGGGGGAGTGGCAGGCGGAAGGAGAAGCAGGCTCCCTGCTGAGCAAGGAGCCTGATGTGAGACTTGATCCTCAGGACCCCGGGATCATGACCCCAGCCGAAGGCAGACGCCCAACCGACTGAGTCACCCAGGCACCCTATATGGTGATCTTTTAATCTGCTTTGATATTTAAAAAGATTAAGTTATATGTTATGTATTTCCACCTATATACTGTTGACTTCTATTTCCAATAATGGCAGATTATCTACTTCAGACCAACTTTTCCTTAAGAAAAACTAGAACTGTACGTATGTTTTGCTTTTGTTTTTGTTTTTTTTTTAAAGATTTTATTAATTTATTTGAGAGAGAGTGAGAGAGAGCAGGGTCAGAGGGAGAAGCAGACTCCCCGCCGAGCAGGGAGCCCGATGCGGGACTCGATCCTGGGACCCCAAGATCATGACCTGAGCTGAAGGCAGTCGCTTAACCAACTGAGCCACCCAGGCGCCCTGTACGTATGTTTTAAAATCTTCCTGAAGGCATGGAAGAGTTAATAGCATGAGGAAGGATTACATAAAGAAAAAAGAAAAAAAAAAAAGACTGAAGCCTGGCATTTGGGGCTACTTTTTACTCAGTGGCATCTGAAAGGCTAAGAAGCTACTGACAGTTTTAAAGAGCTGGGAGGACAAACATTGAAATGCAGAGAAAAATCAAGATCCAGAGGGGAAGCTGGTAAAACTCCAACACTTCTGTTTGGAAGCCCAAACGGCTACACTCTAGGAGTTAAGTATGAACCAAAGCTAGTCTGGCCTTTTACAGGAATAAAGCTCGGCTCCAAACGTCTACCACAAAATTAAATTAAGGCGGTCTTGGATGGCCAACGCCCGCCAAAAACTAACGCAAATCTTCTTGGAGAAAACACTGGCACAGGCCTCAAATTACTTCCACAGTATTTCATACACAGTATCTGGCCCTTAACTGACAAAAACAAAGAGGTAAAACAGTATGCAAAAAGTAGATCAGAAAGACCGTTCAAAAGAGACGGTCTCACAAGGGATACAGACTGTGGAGTAATGAGGCACAGAATTTAAAAGTGGTATACTTAATTAACATCAGAAAGATTAATAATCTGAAATAAATTTAACCAAGGAGGTGAAAGACCCATACACTGAAAACTATAAGACACTGATGAGAGAAACTGAAGAGTAAGTGGAAAGATACCCTAAGTTCAAGGACTAGAAGAATGAGTATTGTTAAAATGTCCATACAACCCAGTCATCTATAGGTTCAGTGGAACCCCTTTCAAGATTCCGATAGCATTTTTTACAGAGGTAGAAAAAAGCAATTCTGAAATTTATATGACATCACAAAAGACCCTAAGTAACCACAGAAGTTCTGAGGGAGAGAAAAACAAAGTGGGAGGCATCACACTTCCTAATTTCAAAGTATATTACAAAGCTATAATAATCAAAAGAATTCGGTGGTAGCATAAAAAATTAAAAAAAAAAAAACACACAAACGAACAGAACAGAGAGTCTAGAAATAAACCCATACATATATGGTCAACTAATCTTTGACACACACACCAAGGATACACAATGGGGGAAATGAGAGTCTCTTGAATAAACAGCGCTGGGAAAACTGAAAAGACACATGCAAAAGAATGAAATTGGATCCCTATCTTACACTATATACAAAAATCAACTGAAAAATGGGTTAAAGACTTAAACGTAAGACCTGATACCATAAAACTCCTAGACAAAAAGGAGAAAAACTCCTTGAAATTGGTCTTGGCAATGATTTTTTGGATTTGATACCAAAAGCACAGGCAACAAAACCAAGTTAGTAGGAGAGACTACATCAAACGAAAAGGTTTCTGCCAGCAAAGGAAACTACTGACAAAATGAAAAAGCAACCTATGGAATTGGAGAAAATATTGCAAACCATACATCCTTAGGGGTTAATATCCAAAATACATAAGAAACTCATACTCAAGAGCAAAAAACAACCTAAGTATAAAATGGGCAAAAGATGTGAATGAACATTTTTCCAAAGTAGACACACAAACAGCCAACAGGTACACAAAAAGATGTTCAACATCACTAACCTTCAGGGAAATGCAAATCAAAACCACTATGAGGTATCACCTCACACCTGTTAGGACAGCTATTCTCAAAAAGTCAAAAGATAACAAGTGTTGGCAATGATGTGGAGAAAAGGGATCCCTTCTGTTGGTGGCAATGTAAACTGGTACAACCATTATGTAAAACAGCATGGAGGATCCTCAAAAAATTAAAAATAGAACTACCACATGATGGAACAATCCTACTTCTGAGTATATACCAAAAGGAAATAAAACTATCATCTCAAAGAGATATATGCACTCCTATGCTCACTGCAGCATTACTCACAGTAGCCATGATTTGGAAACAACCTCAGTGTCTGTCAAAAGATGAAGAAAATGTGATTTTACACACACACACACACACACAAATGTTATTTGTCCATAAGAGAGAAAGAAATTCTGCCGCTTATAACAACATGGATGAATCTGGAAATATTATACTAAGTCAACTAAGCCAGACAGAGAAAGACAAATACTGCATAATCTCACTTATATGTGGAATCTAAAAAATAAAGTCAAACTCACAGTAAAGAGAGGTGAATGGTGGTTACCTGGGCTAAGAGGATGGGGGAAAAAGAGAGATGTTCAATAATTAAGTTCTGGAGACCTAATGTACAGCATGATGACTATAGCTAATAATAATAATACACTGTACACTTGAAATTTCCTGAGTAGAACTCAAGTGTTCTCATACACACACAAAAAGGGTAATTGTGTGAAGTGATAGATATTAATTAGTGTTATGGTGGTAATCATTTCACAATGTATACATTTATCAAAATAACACGTTATATACCTTAAATATATACAATCTGTATTTCTCAATCATACCTCAATAAACCTGGGGGAAAAGAGTGGAAAATTTAAAAAAACAAGCACATGGTCTTACATGAAATGATGGTAATATGGCCTACACTGAGAAGTAAAATTAAAGCAAGTGTCTCACTTAAGGTTCCCAATTGTGTTATAGTTGTAATTTCATCATATGTAATTCTAAATCATTTAAAAAAACTACTGCAGTATATCATGCATTATAACATAACCAGTCTCTTATTAATGGCCACTTATGCAGCTCTTTCTATAGTATTTCTATAGATGATAAATATAGAATTAATGGGTCAAAGTGCTGAGAGTTTCCCCTGAGAAATACTGACTAAATGCTGTATTAAGTCTGTGTAGGGGAACGTGGGTGTCTCAGTCAGTTGAACGTCCTACTCTTGTTTTGGCTCAGATCATGATCTCATGGGTCATGAGAGATCAAGCCCCATGTGGGGCTCCATGCTCAGTGGGGAGTCTGCTTGAAGATTCTCTCCTTCTGCCCCTCCTCCCACTCGCTTTATATCTCTTGTGCTCTCTCAAATAAATAAATATATCTTTAAAAAAAAAGTCTGTGTCATGTTGCCTCTAAAAAAAGGGGGGGGGGAGTAGTATGCTTAATATTTGGAGAAAATAAAAATTTAGAATTCCAGCTAAGAATTAAAATTATGAAAATAAAAACTCAACAGGTGAATTGAAAAACAGATTAGACAGAGATGAAGAGATAATTAGTAAACTGGAAGGTAAAATGTTTGTGCATCAAAAGACACCATATCAAGAGTGTGAATGGGGATGCCTGGGTGGCTCAGACAGTTAAGCGTCTGCCTTTGCCTCAGGTCATGATCTCAGGGTTCTGGAATCAAGCCCCACATCCTTGGGCTCCCTGCTTAGTGGGGAGTCAGCTTCCTCTGTCCCTCCTCCACCCCGACTTGTACACATGCACTCTCGCTTTCAAAAAAAAAAAAAAAGTGTGAAAAGACAACACCTAGAATGGCAGCACATATGTGCAAATCATTTATCTGAAGAGAGTCTAGAATCCAGACTATATAAAGAACTCCTACAACTCAAGAACAAAATAACAATGCAATTCAAAAATAAGCAAAAGACTTGAAGAGACATTTCTCCAAAAAAGATATACAAATGGACAAAAAGCACATGAAAAGGTACTCGGCATCATTAATCATTATGGAACTATAAATCAGAGTCACAGGGAGATATCACTTTATACCCGGTAGGATAGCAATTTAAAAAAAAAAAAAAAAAGACAAAAAAGTGTTACTGAGAATGTAGAGAAGTTAGTTAGAATCCTAATACATTGCTGGTGGGAATATAAGATGGTATAGCTGCTGTGTAAAACAGTTGCTGTTCCTCAAAAAGTTAAATACAGAATAACCCAGCCATCTGACTTCTGTGTATATACCCAAAAGCAATGAAAACAAGTTTCAAGCAAAAACCTGAACATGAATGTTCATAGCAACAGTATTCACGATATCCAAAAGTGGAAACAACTAAAATGTTATGAACTGGTGAATGGATAAACAAAATGTGGCATCTTTATATAATCGAATATTATTTAGCAATAAAAAGAAGCTAGCCTGATTCATGCTACAATACTGATAAACCTTGAAAACATTACGTTTAAGTGAAAAAAAACAGACACAAATGTTCACATGTATGATTCCATTTATATGAAATGTTCAGAACAGGCAAATCTAGAGAAAAAGTATACTATGATTGCCAGGGACTACAAAGAGGGAGGAGTGAAGAGTGACTGCTTACTAGGTATAGGATTTCCTTTTGGAGTGATGAATGCAGTAATGTTTGCGCATTATAAATGTATTAAAAGCCACCAAATTGTACATTTTTAAATGGTGAACTTTACCTCAATAAAAAAATTTTATGTAGATATTTACCACCAACTCACGTATTTATTCAAACCAGACGCCTAGTAAACCATTGCTAATTTCTTCCTGACACATCCCTTCGCAACAAATGCGTTAGAAGTTCTACAGATTTTATCAGTATAAACAGATTTCAAATCAGCTATGCTCTTTCCATTTCTCCTACCATTACCATAGTCCAGATCACTATTATTTTCCCCCAAAGTTCTGTTGATAGAAATACAGAATTTCTTCCTCATCCTTGGAGCTTAGAAATTTTACCAAGATTTGTCTTAACTTTTTTCTTCTCATTAGTCTCTGGGTCCTTTCTTTTACTATGTTGACTAATTCTTCTCTCCCAGCTAATCTTTTTTCTCTCTCTGGAACTATGATCAGATGGATACAGTATCTCCTAGACATATTTTTCAAGTCTCTTTCTCACATAATAGATTTCTAATCTTTGGGCATTCATGAACAGACTTGAGACTGAATTATATGGAATTACAGTATTTTACAGGTTTACACACAAAGAGTCATGCCATTAATGTAATTCCCTAATGGAGGAATCCTTTTGTTGAGAAAAATCAGCATTAGATTTTTAAAAAGCAATATATCTAGAAGAATGCATGTGATTTAGTGAAGCATCTCTCTTCACTTGAAATGTTCCAATATTAAAACTTGGCTGATAATTTTAGAATCTAATAATACTCCTTAAGGAATAATACTGCAATTAGTCCAGTCTGGATGTCCTAGTTTACTTTTCTGCTTAAAAATATTTTCCTCCATCTTCTTTGTCCTATAAATTGTGCTTGAACTCATTGTAGCTAAAGAGGAAAAAACTAAAAATATATGTTTCAAGTAAAGAAAAGTACTGGTAACTATTTACAGAATTTAGCTATATTAGCCAGTTTTTCTTGGTTAAGTAGCAACCTCAAAATCTCAGTAGTCTACAACACTTACTTTTCTCATGAGTCTGCAGATTCACTGTGGGTCAGCTGAGCTAAGCTGGGCTATCAGGTTCAGAACTACTCCGATGGGTCTTCAGTATTGGGCCTAGCCACTGAAGAGGCAATGAATATGTGGGGCTGCTCTTCTCATGGTAGACCACAACAGTGTAGGAGGCCAAGTCAAACCAGAGGAGCATATTTAAGACCTCTGTTCACTGACATTCCACTTGGCCCATATCAGTGGGAACTACTGAAAAGTTGCATAGCAAAAGGAATGGATGTCTAATTTTGTAACAGGAAGGAAGTGAAACTGGGAATCCAATTTACCAAGCACGTAGGATGATATTTATTGGTATTCCAAATTACTCATCTTCATCTTCTACTTTTTTTCCTGCCACTTTTCCTGCTTCAATTAACCAAATAAAAGTTACTGAAATAATGTGATGAAAATATGGCAGAGTAAAATAAACTGCTAAAAAAATTCAGTTAGGTTGGACACATGGTGATTAAATTTTCAAAAACTGGGAGCCTGGGTGGCTCAGTCGTTAAGCGTCTGTCTTCGGCTCAGGTCATGATCCTGGAGTCCCAGGATCCAGTCCCGCATCGGCTCCCTGCTCGGCAGGAAGCCTGCTTCTCCCTCTCCCACTCCCCCTGCTTGTGTTCCCTCTCTTGCTGCTCTCTCTCTCTCTGTCAAATAAAATATTCAAAAAAATTTTTCAAAAACTGAACTAAGAAAGCACAAGGACATCAAGTAGATGGACACTAAAGAAGTGTTAGGAGTTAATTACAATTCAATGAAAATTTCAGTCATCACTAAGCTTCTTATTTAATATAGATGATTATCAGATATTAAAGTTCAAGTTAATAAATTCTTTAGCCTAAAGCAATACTTATTCTACAGAATGGCCTTCTAATTTTTCACATTACATGAACAACCACAAATAAAACTTACAAATCCAAGCCTCCAGCATACTTCACTAAACTATACACATGATTCGTGAATTTTTCAGTTTATATATTATACTTTAATAAAAATTTATTTTTAAAAAGCATAGTGAAAAATAGCCCCTAAAGTCTCAAAGGGCTTTTACATGTTTCAGAAACAAAGGGTGTTTGCCTAAATTACTCCAAACATCCTTTTAACTCAAGGCTTATATCACTCTGTAACTTGGCAATATTCTCAAAACAGATCCATACATTAGGAAACAGACATAGAGAAGTATAATAGCTCGTACAGGATCATATAGTCAGACATCATGACTGCCTCTGTAGAAAATTCTAAAGAATCTATAAAAAAGCTACTACAATAAAATAAGCGGGTTAGGCAAATTCAAAGGTTAAAGAGTCAAAGTAAAAAAAAATCAAGTGTCTTTGTACATACTAGCAATAAGCACTTGGAAAATAAAAATTTTTAAAACTATACCATCAAAATAGCATCATTATGAACAATGAAATTAATCAGGAATAAATCTGACAAAATAAATAAAATAGTACAATATTTGTATGCTAAGAACTATAAAACACTGATGAAAAAAACCAAAGATCTAAATGGAAAGATATAATGTGTTCATGGATCTGAAGATGCCCATCATTATGATGTCTATTCTCCTCAAAGTGATCTATAGATTTGAAGCAATTCCAATGAAAATCCAGCAGGCAGTATTTTGGTGAAAATCAACAAGCTCATTTTATTTTTTTTTGAATTATTTATTTATTTATTTATTCATTTATTCATTTTTAAAGATTTTAAGTAATCCTTACACCCAACATGGGGCTTGAACTCATAACCCCAAGATCAAGAGTCACATGCTCTACTAACTGAGCCAGCCATGTGCCCGATTTTAAACTTTATATATAAAAATTTAAAAAACAAAGACAAAACAATTTTGAGCAAGGAAAAGCAAACTTTGAAGTCTCACAGTACCTAATTTCAAGACTAATTGTAAAGTCAGAGTAATCCAGAGAGTATGTGGTAATGGCAAAAGAATGGACATGCAATCAATGGAACAGACTACAGAGTCCAGAAAAAGACTCACACAAATACAGTCAACTAATTTTTTTTCCTTTTCTTTTCTTTTTTTCTTTCTTTTTTTTTAGAGAGGGAAAGGGGGAGGAGTAGAGGGAGCGGAAGAGAGAGAGAATCCCAAGCAGGCTCCACGCCCAGCACGGAGCCCAACACAGGGCTCAATCTCACAACCCTGAGATCACAACCTGAGCCCAAATCAAGAGTTGGATGAGTAACTGATTGAGCCATGCAGGCACCCCCTCGTCAACTACTTTTTGACAAAAGTGTATGGGCAATCCAATGTTTAAAGGATAATCTTTTCAACAAATAGCTTTGGAACAAATGGATATCCATACACAAAAAACAAACCTTTACCTAAACCTTTACCACATACAAAAATCATGTTGAAATGGATCATAGACCTTAATGTAAAACCTAAAACTATAAAACTTCTAGAAGAAAACACAGGAGAAAATCTGGATGAACTTGTGTCAGGCAAAGATTTATTACAATGGACCCAAAAAAGATGAACTATATAAGAAGAATTGTTAAGTTGGAATTCATATTTAACATTTCTACTCTTCAAAAAGACACTGGAACTGGAGGGTATTAAGCTGAGCAAAATAAGTCAATCAGAGAAAGACATGTATCATATGACCTCACTGATATGAGGAATTCTTAATCTCAGGAAACAAACTGAGGGTTGCTGGAGCGGTGGGGGGTGGGAGGGATGGGGTGGCTGGGTGATGGACATTGGGGAGGGCATGTGCTCTGGTGAGCGCTGTGAATTGTGTAAGACTGTTGAATCACAGACCTGTACCTCTGAAACAAGTAATAAATTATATGTTTAAAAAAAAAAAAGAAGAAGAAGAAGATAGCAGGAAGGGAAAACTGAAGGGGGGGAATCGGAGGAGGAGACAAATCATGAGAGCCTATGGACTCTGAGAAACAAACTGAGGGTTCTAGAGGGGAGGGGGTTGGGGGGATGGGTTAGCCTGGTGATGGGTTTTTTTTTTTTTTTTAAAGATTTTATTTATTTATTCGACATAGAGAGACACAGCGAGAGAGGGAACACAAGCAGGGGGAGTGGGAGAGGAAGAAGCAGGCTTCCCGCTGAGCAGGGAGCCCAGTGCGGGGCCCAATCCCAGGACCCTGGGATCATGACCTGAGCCAAAGGCAGACGCTCAATGACTGAGCCACCCAGGCGCCCCTGGTGATGGGTATTAATGAGGTCACGTACTGCCTAGAGCACTGAGTATTATATGCAAACAATGAATCATGGAACACTACATCAAAAACTAATGATGTAATGTATGGTGATTAACATAACAATAAAATAAAAGACACTGTTACAAAATGAAAAAAAACCAGTACCAACTGAAAGAATACATCTGTAAAACACATATATGATAAAGGACTGGTATTTAGAATATAAGTAGGACTCTTAACTCAGTAACAAGAAACTACTCCAATTAAAAAAGTTGGCAAAAGATTTGAACAGACATTTCGTTAAGAGATATGGATGTCTGATAAACACATGAAAAATACTCAACATCACTAATCATTAGGGAAATGCAAATTAGGAGATGTCACTATATACCTAGTGAAATGGCTAAAATTAAAAAACAAAATGCTGACAAACCAAGTACTGGGAAGAATGAACTAGAACTCTTATATACTAGTGTTGAGAACATAAAATGGTATACAATGCTGGGGAACACTCTGGTAGTTTAAATATAAACTTACCATACAACCTAGGAATCCAATACCTAGAAATCTACCCAAAAGAAATGAAGACACATTGACCCCACCCACACACCATCACCACAAACGCACAAATAGCAGACTAATTCATAAGTTCCAAAACCTGGAAACTAGCCATATGTCCATCAACTGGTGAATGGATAAACAAATTGTAGGACATACATACAATGGAACATTATTCAGCAGTAAAATAAACTACTCACATATGCAAAATGAAAAAAAATCTAAAAAGATAGATGAATCTCAAAAGCATTAAAGTATAAGAAGCCAGAGTTGAAAGACTACATACTTTATGGTTTCATTTATAGAATATTATGAAAACTACTATAGTAACAGGAAGCAGATCATTAGCTGACAGGGATTGGGGTAGCAGAAAGGGACTGACTACAAAAGGGTATGATGGAACTTTTTTTTTTTGAAGATTTTATTTATTTATTTGACAGAGAGAGACACAGAGAGAGAGGGAGCACAAGCAGGGGGAGTGGGAGAGGGAGAAGCAGGCTTCCCGTGGAGCAGGGAGCCCGATGTGGGACTCGATCCCAGGACCCCGGGATCATGACCTGCAGAAGCTTAACCACTGAGCCACCCAGGCGCCCCTGTGATGGAGCTTTTACATGATGATGGAAATGAGCTATATTTGATTTTAGTGATAGCTACATGGCCATATATGTTTGCAAAAACTCATGGTACTGTATATTTAAGAGGGGCAAATTTTAACTATATATAAATTGAACTTCAACAAACTGACTTTAAAAAACCCTACAGTACTTTGTGATAATATACTGACTGTATAGTTATGTTTTGTAAACTTTTCTGATTGCATGCTTTATTTCACTAAAGTTTTTTTTAAAAGTATACTGAAAAAATAATAGCATAGATGATAAACTAGCCCCTACAACAAGTGCAGATATGTGAAAGATTACATACTTAATAACAATGCATAATTGGTCAAAGGGCTTTCAAATATTTTCTACAACAAAGGGATTTGCCCTAAACTATTCCTAATGACCTTTCAAGGCAAGATTTATATCACTCTGAGTCTGTAACATTCTCACAAGTTCATGTATTAATCAACAAGGAGGCAGAGGAAGTTTAATAACTAATATAGGATCGTGTAGTCAATTAGCAGCAGAATACAGAACTCAAAATCCTTACCATAGTCTATAAGGCCTCCCACAATCTGGCTCCACCTACTTAATTCTCTGATGCCATCACTTTCCACTTTCCCCCTCAATACGCAATGCTTCAGTCACACTGAACTTCCAGTTCTTTGCTTTGGCCAAATGCATTCTCAACTTCAGGCCTTTGCCTGTTTTTTTCCTGCCTAAAATGCTCACTCCCAGTACCTCTACAAAGCTGGCTTTCCTTCATCTGAAAACGTCCTGGCTCAAATGTTCCCTCCTCAGAAAGGCCTACCAGGACTAACCTAGAGTTACCATTTACTCGTTTCCTCATGTCTCATTCTCTATCACACAATCCTATTTTATTTTCTTGATAGCACTTACCATGACCTGAAATTACCTGGTTCTTTTATTTGTCTCACTCCTCTAGAATGAAAGCATCATAATAGTAGAAATGTTCTTTGGCTTATTTATTGCTCCTGTCCCTTGGCCTGATTGAGACCTGGGTACTGGGGTCGCCCTTAGGTGGATAGGGGTGGCATAGCTGACTCAGGCTCCCAGTCTTCTGTGGGGGCCCAGCTCTGGCCCTTCCATCTGCCTGGATGCTCTGCCCTAAGGTCTCTTGTAAGTGTTTCTTCTTACCATCCTGATCTTAGTACAGCAAGAATATCTCTCCATACAGAGGCTTTACTGCACTGGGTAGGATCTCCAGACACAGATGAAGAAAAGGAGTGATAGCAGATATCAGAGAGGGAATGCTTTCAGCTTTTCACTACAGTAGTCTGCATAAATGAGATGCAAATAGAAGGGAATCTTAATGAGATAGACTCTATGAATGTAATCTATGTGGAAAAGCCTTCAGAAGGAGCACTAATCTTATTTTGCAGGAGAATTCATGAAGGAGAAACAAATCACAAATGTAAGAATTCTAAGAAAGCCTTCAGTAACCATTATTTTCTTCAGAGACATGTGAGAATTAAAATGAAGTGTTCTTCAAATAATATCAGAGCAGAAAAGCATCTGGTTGGTCTACAGTCATCCCCAAAATACACATGAGATTTCACATTGGAGACAAACTTTATTAATGTAAACAGTGTGGAAAATTCTTCAGAAACATCTCTAGTCTTGTGGTGCACAAGAGAATACATACTGGGCAGAAACTATGAACACAAAAACTACGAGAAAGCCTTCAGCAGGATCACTCACTTTACTTCTTACCAGAGCATCCACACTGGGGAGAAACTCTACAAATACAAATGACTGAGAAAAAGCCTTCAGTAGGAACAGTAAGCTCACAAGGCCTATGTGAATACACACAGAGGAGAAACACCATGACTGTGATGAATTCAGAAAAGTCTTCTATAGAAACACACTTACCAAACACATGTAAGTACATCCTGGGAAGAAAGTCTATGAATGCAATGACTGTGAAGAAGTTTTTAGAAGACACTCATCCCATGGGAAAAATGTGAGCGCACACCTTGAAGAGAAGCCTTATATATGTAATGAATGTGGGAAAGGCTTCAATGATCCCTCTTGCCTTTACAGACATGAGAATTCACACTGGAGAGAAATCTATGAATGTGGGAAAGCCTTCAAATTTTCCTTTGTTCTACATAAGAGAATTAATCAAAGAAACAAATTGTATGGGTGTTTTATAAGTATCAGTAAGGCTATATATCTGAAAAACACGATTAGGTTCCCGTTCCAGGAAAGATGGAATAAGCATATTCCACTTTTACCCTCCCACTGAATGCACCTTAAAACCCTTGAAAGAATGCAGAGAGCTCACTTCCAGCTTCCTTATAGGACTACAGAGCACTTCGCTGCCCCATACCTTACCATTACATTACTACTTACCACAGCTCATTTTACCAAGAACACCATGTCTACCTTTCAGCAGAAACTTACAAGCCAACCAAAAGGCAAAAAATACAATTTGAAGAGACAGAACACGCATCAAATCAGACCCAGATATGGCAGAGATGTTGGAATTAACAATCTATGAATTTAAAAAAATGAAATACTTAGATATAATTCTAACAAAATATGTACAAGAACTATATGAGGAAAGCTACAAAACTCTGATGAAAGGAATTCAAAAAGATCTAAATAGATGGAAAGATATTCCATGTTCATGGATAAAAGAATTAATGTTGTCAAAATGTCAGTTTTTCCCAAACTGATCTGACAGATTCAAAGGAACCCCTATCAAATCCCAGGAGGTTATTTTGTTGAGTTTGACAAACTGATGCTAAAGTTTATATGCAGAGGCAAAAGATCCAAAAATTCAACTCAATATTTGAAGAAGAAGAATAAAGCCAGGGAATAGACATTACTGAACTTCAAAACCTACTACAAAGCCACAGTAATCAAGGCAGTGTCACAGTAGTGAAAGAACAGACAAATAGATCAATACAAGAAAATGGAGAGCCCAGAATTAGACCCACAAAACTATGTCAACTGATCTTTGACAAAGGAGCGCAATACACTGGAGAAAAGACAGTCTTTTCAACAAATGGTGCTGGGAGAACTAGACATCCACATTCAAAAAAATGAATCTAGACACAGACCTTATACCCTTCACAAAAAATTAACTCAAAATGGATTGTATACCTAAATGTAGTAAACTCCTAGAGGATAACATAGGAGAAAAAGTAGATGACCTTGGGAATGGCAGTGACTTTTTACATACAACCCAAAAAGCATGATCCATGAAAGACATAAGAAGCTAGACTTCATTAAAATTTAAAACTTCAGGGGCGCCTGCATGGCTCAGTAGTTAAGCGTCTGCCTTCGGCTCAGGTCATGATCCCAGGGTCCTGGGATCGAGCCCCGCATCAGATTCCCTGCTCCATGGGAAGCCTGCTTCTCCCTCTCCCACTCCCCCTGTTTGTGTTCCTTCTCTCGCTGTGTCTCTCTCTCTCTAATAAATAAATAAAATCTTTTTTAAAAATTTAATTAAAAAAATAAAAATAAAAATTTAAAACTTCAGCTCTGCAAAAGGCACATGTAATAAAGGGCCATTATCCAAAATACACAAACTCAACAACAAGAAGATGAAAAACACAGGTAAAACAAGGATAAAAGATCTGAACAGACAACTTACTAAAGAAGATATCTAGATGGCAAATAAGCACAGGAAAAGCTGTTCAATATTATATGTTACCAGAGAATTACAAATTAAAACAACAATAAGATGCCACTACATACCTACTAAAATAGTCGAAATCCCAAACACTGACAACAACAAATACTGACACGGATATAGAGCAATAGGAACTTTCATTCATTGCTGGTGGGAATGCAAAATGGCATAGCCACTTTGAAAGACAGTGTGGCAGTTTCTTACAAAACTAAACATACTCTTATCTTACAATTCAGCAATTGTGCTCCTTGGTATATACCCAAATGAGTTGAAAATATATTCACACAAAAACCTGCACATGGATGTTTATAGCAGCTTTATCCATAATTGTCAAAACTTGGAAACAACCAAGATGTCCTTCAGTAGATGATGGTAAATAAACTGTGGCAGATCCAGGCAACAGAATATTATTCAGCACTAAAAAGAAAAGAGCTATCAAGCCATGAGAAGACACTGGGGAACCCTACATGCACACTACTAAGTGAAAGAAGCTAACTGGAAAATGGGACATACTATATAATTCCAATAGTATGACATTCTGGAAAAAACAAAACTATGGAAACAGTAAAAAGATTAGTGGTTTCCAGGGATATTGGGCGGGGGGGAGGAATAGGCAGAGCATAGAGGATTTTTAGGGCAGTGAAACTATGATATTATAAGGGTAGACACATGTCAGTATATATCTGTCAAAACCCATAAAATGTACAACATCAAGAGTGAGCCCTACAGTAAACTACGGACTTTGGGCGACATGATATGTTAAGGTAGGGTCATCTATTACAAACAAATGTACCAGTCTGGTGAGGGATGCTGATAATAGGAGAGGCTACACACATGTGAGTCCAAGAGTCATCTGGGAACTCTTTGTACTTTCCACTCAGTTTTGCTATAAACCTAAAACTACTCTAAAATATACAATCTATTTTTAGAAATTTTAAGTGCACAAACAAAACAAATTAACAAAAAGAATGCATAGAGTAGCTATCTGAGGACTGAAAATAAACAGTAGGAGGAGGACTGGGAAAGGAGCAGAGAGTAAGCATTTCCACTGAAGTGGTGATGAGTTTACCATGTTTCTTCCTCAGATACTGCCTGACCTAGACACTTAAAACTCAGAAGTATATACCAGGTAAGAAAAAGCTCCAATAAAATCTCTCCCTTGTTGGTAAGGAGCAGGAAAGGGGGCCCTTACTGGTCTGAGAGACAAGGGAAATCTTTCCCCCCTTATCTTCTATACCAGTGTCCAGGCAATTCTATGTCAACAGCAACCCAGAGATGTACAGGTGACTGGGCAGGCACCTAACACTCTGGGAGAAGGAACCCTTTTCTCTGACTCCAAGAATTGTGGTCCCACTAGTTTGTGGTAAATCCTCAATGCTTTCTTCCCTCTCTATGTTCTTTTATCTCTTGATCTAGATACAAACCATTACAGTCATTGAACAGCAGAATGGGAAAACTAGAGTCTGTTTTTTAGCAAGAGTGCTGGAAAAGGAGGGAGATGGAAATTGTTTACAAGAAAACAATCCCATCAAGTTGTATATGAACTTTTGGGTTCATTTCAGAACTCTGTGTGTATGGATCTGACCCTAAACAGCATACCACAGGCTTTGAGAACAGAGCAACAAGATGGACCACTACTTTGATCCCAGAATGGACACTGGGTCACATACATGAGACCCATCTCAATAGTACTGCAAATGCTTAGAAAACAGAGCTGACATTGGAACCACAGCCCTCAGAGGACGGGTAGGAACCTGTGTCCCGAACAAATTCTGCTCGACTGGCCACTGACCACACACAAAAAATCAACATTCTCCTTAGGATTTAAATAAAACCCACATTCTCATATATAGTATTTAAAATGTTCAGAATACAATCCAAAATTATATGGCATATGAAGAAACAGGGAATCTCAACATGAGAGAAAAAAAAGTCCATAAACAGCATTCCTGAGATTACACAGAGGTTAGAATTAAAATCAAAGACCTTAAAGCAGCTATTACAACAGTGCTTCATTAAGTAAAGGCAAACATTCTTGAAATGAACAGAAAGAAGTCTCAAATCCGGTGTGTATTCTACATATACAACACATCTCCCTTCAGACCAGCCACATTTCAAGTGTTCAACAGCCACATGTGGCCAATGACTACTGTCCTGCACAGTGAAGTTCTAGACCTATATCCAGAACTGAGTTCAGTCAGTCTCTAAAGTGTAAGGTAAAAATGGATCCAATCACTAAACACTGGAAAGATCCAAGGGTGATGATTCTTACCACATCCTCATTCAACTCACCTATATGGCCAGTGCAGAAGACAGACAAATCTTGGAGAATAACAGTGTATTTTTGTAACTTATTCCACTACTGCTACTATTTTGGATGTGGTTTTCTTGCTAAAGCAAATCAGCATATCCCTGACACCTGGTTTGCAGTTATTGACCTGAGAATGAGATAATCATATGCAGTACGCATTCAGCTGTCAGGGTCAGCTATATATTTTCACTGGCCTGCCTCCTGCTCTAGGTAATAATCTTAACTGTCCCTCGATTTCATAGGACACCGTTGCTGTTCTACTATACTGATAATTTCATGATGATTAAACTTGGTGAATAGGAAGCAGCAACTATCTAGATACTGTGGTAAAACATGCATGCCAGAGAGTGGGAAATAAATCCCACAAAAAGTCAGAGATCTTCCACACTGTGAAATATCATCTTGGGCAATTCAAAATATCCCTTCCAAGGAAGGTGAGGAAGTTGCTGCATCTGCTCTCTCTTACTACTGAGAAAGAGGTACAATGCCTGGTAGGCCTCCTTGATTTTTTTTTAAGCAACCCGTACCTCATTTGGTTATGCTGCTGTGAACCATTTACTGACACTGCTGGATGTGAGAGAAGACCAGAACAAGTGAAGCTTTGCAATAAATATGGGCTACTTTGTCCCCTGGGTTATATAACCCACCAGATCCAATGCTGCTTGAAGCTTCTGTGGTAGACAGGGCTTTTGCATTCTTATTGCAGAACTTTAGATCAATCTCAGGGATTTTGTAAAAGAAAAAACAAACAAAAAACCTATGCCATCCTATGTAACCAACTACTATCCCTTCTTGAAAATCAGCTTTTGGCTTACCATAGGACCTTAGAATTAATGCATGTGACCCTGGCAGCCCACCATGAACTAAGTATTGTTGAAACAACAAATCAATATGCTTGGTTGTGTACTGCAGCACTTCATCAGCAAAAGGAAGAAGTGTATATGAGATTAGGCTTGAGCAGGTCCTGGAGGCACAAGTAATTTGCATGAGCAAGTGGCCCAGATGCCCAAGGTTCCTACTCTTGCTATGGCTTCTTTTCACTTAATCTTGGTAAATTCTCTATGACCATCTCACTGGAAAAAAAAAAAAAATCAGGACTGTTAACTGATAATTCTGCAAGATAACAGCACACTGCAGATGACAACACTACAGTCCCACTCTGTGGTAGTCTTGAAGGACATTAGTTTCCAGTGGCAGAAATTTGAACAGGGTACCTAGTTGTTTGCTTTGCCTAGGAAAAGAGGTAACAGAAGAACTGACTCATGGAGAGTATTTAATGGATATTCAGAGATTTGAAAGGAATAATAAGAAAACTAGTGACAAGGAAATCTGGGGATGAGATATATGAATAGACCCTTTGAAAGGGCACAGAATATGGAGCAATTTATGTCCCATGTGAATACTTACCAAAGAGCAAACTGCAGAGAAGTTGCTTAAGAACACAGCAGATTAGATGACCTATTTGGGGGACACAGTCTTTCTACCCAGCCACTCTAAGCTTGCCCAAAGGGCCCATTAACAAAGTGGCCATGGTAGCAGGGATGGAATTTATACATGGGCTCAGAGATATGGACTTCCACTCACCAAGGCCAATCTGACCATAGCCAGAGCTGAGTGTCCAACATGCCAATAGTCCATGCTTGCACTGGGGACGGGGTTGGTGGATGCCCCCAATATGGTACCATTCATGGGATGATCAGCCAGTTATCTCTCTACTCATTTCTAGCCCCAGGTAATTTCCTCTTTCTTCTTAACAAATCAACTATGAATTTAAAATAAATAGTCTTTATAGTATGAATGTTTTGAGGTAGTCTTAGTCTGCCCCCTTGTGGGAACCAGCTCTTTAATCTCTCACTAGGAATAAGACTAATAAATCCAACCTGTACCTCAAACAAAACAAAACAAAAAATGTATTTATTCAGTAATAACTTTATCCCAGCCTTTACTAACAGGTCTCTTCTTCACCCTTTGTTATTCAACTTTGTATGGCCTTTAATTAAAGATTATGAGTTTTTCAGAGGTTTTATGATTTTTATCTCTTGCCAAAAAAGATGTTTGGAAAGATACCTTTTCCAACCTTTTTAGTTGTCATGCTTTTATTCCTTTTCTTTCATAAATATGGGTAAGCAAGGAGAGGTTTCTACAATGTTTCTAGTGTTAACTAGGCCAATTATCATAATGTAAGTAGGATACTTAGTATGTTCTGACACAAAATGTGCTTGGAGTTGCAAATTCCAAGAGTTTAAGAAGTTACTAGATAAATGATTATGAATCGCTTTGAAAATCTGAATCATATATGAGGAAATGGTGAAATAAATTATGGGTTGCTTATGCTGTGAACCATTATACAGATTTTTTACAATTAGAACTTAAGTATGCTCCTGAGGGATGTTCATGCTATATTGTTAACTGTGGGATAATGAATTAAAATTGCATTTTATTTTTTAAAATCTTCAAACTAATACACACACACACACACACACACACACACACACACCCCTACATTTGCCAATATGAGTTCAGGGAAAAAATATGAAAGGATACAGACTGAATGTAGTTAATATTGGTTACTTTAGGGTAGTGGAAGGGAAAGAAGCCTTAACATGTTATTTTTAAATATCTACATTGTTGGTAAAAAGTAATCTTTTAATTAGTAAAATTATTATAACTCAATTTTAAAAAAGCATGACTAAAATATGTAAACACATTCTGACACATCCCTAGAAGCCCAAGATAATAAATTGTTGGCTAAAAGGCCAATTTCAAGTTTAATTCTATGAAAAATGAGTGTTATACAAAGAATGATCAACATGAAGTTAAATTTCAGAATTACAGGACTAGAAATAAAGGCACTTCAGAGGGATTTATCACTTAAGTTCAGATCCTTTCTTCCAGGTCTTATCCAACCACCAACAAATTTGAATTTTAAATATCAGAACAGAAAGATTCTAAGTACATGCTACCAAAAAAGCTGATTTGAAACTTTTGGTGTAGATTAGTATAAAGCCTGAAATATTTTCCTACTGAAAATAATACCTACTTCACAGCATTATTCTGAGAATTAAATGAGGATTATGTAAAAGCACCTCGCCAGAGCCTGGCACATATGTATAATTAATTATTTTTTCAAAGCAACCTATGTTGAAAACTAAGTGATTTTTTTTATCACAATGATAAACTACTAAAACAATAAAAGATTTTGTTCATTAGTGATCCACTATACCAGATACACTCTTACAATGATATAAAAATGAAACACTAAATACTGAAATAATTTTCCTTATCATTTTATATAATAAAATGGTTTAATAAAGAAATTTTTGTAACTTACCAGACTGAAAAATAATTTGTGTATGTTTTTAAGAGCACGAACATCGCATTTCTACTAAATATTTTACATATTAGCAAGGAAAGAAAAATAATCAGAACACGTCATATTTGACAATTTAGTGTATTATTACTCTAAATGTACCAGCATGTGCTAATCAAATAAAACTGGCTAGAGATAATGGGAATCATGCAAAGTCAAACACTGTACAGTTTCCCAGTCTTCCAGCATGAGCTGATCATGAGCATTACTACAACAATACACATTTTGTATATCAGAGCCTAATACCTGCATAATGCTATCCTTGCAAAAGTAAATAAAAATTGGGTTTCAATCATATCACATTGGTTCATGCATTTATTTACTATCTAGAACCAAGTAAGTTCTGTTGATATATGGGTGACTCTAATGAAAAATCATTTGCTTCAGAAAATGGAGCTAGTACACCAAAACCAATTCTGATAAAGTAAATGAAATACACAACTAGAATTCCTAAAATTGATGAGCTTCCTCGGTCAATTTGATGGCCTAACTGCAAGACAGCACTGTGCTAGATGCAAAGATCCTACTGTTAATGAACTCCTAAATTACCAGGAAAAATAGAGATTCAACAGACAAGACTAAATGCAATAAATAATATATCCCAATTATATATAATATGCTAGACTGGAAAGCAGAAAATAACCAACCAACCTCAGAAGTTTAACTGCCACAATCAGTTTTACAATCCTATTCCAAGAGCCTCATTTCACAAATGAATAGTCTGATAAACTACCTACATTCAACAACAAAAAATTTTTTTTAAGATTTATTTTTTATTTATTTGAGAGAGAGAGAGAGTGAGCGAGAGAGCACAGGAGCAGGGGCAGAAGCACACTCCTGGGCTGAGCAGGGAGCCCGACTCGGGGCTCAATCACAGGACTGACCTGAGCTGAAGGCAGACACTTACCCGACTGAGGCACCCAGGCGCCCCTCAACAAAATTTCTTACACTGCTTTACTTTTTATGTTAAGAGAAGTGAATATTGGATCAATTATGTGTCCTGGGCACATCCATATACCTTCCCAAGCACCCTAAGTGCTACTTGTTCATTCTTTTATTCAACAAATACTGACAAATTCATATATGCAAGTGTTCTAGGGGAAGAGTGGTGAACAAGACAGTCTCTGCTCAAATGAAACCTATTTTCTAGTAATTGAGAAAACAAAAAAAAAAACAAGTAAATAGATAAATAATTATTTTCAGGTAGTGATAAATACTATGAAGGTTAGGGTTGGGTATTTGGTAGAATGGTCACAGAAGGCCTCTTTGACTTAAGCAGAAATCTACAGCACTTTATTCAAGAAAGAGCAAGTATACAGGCCTTCAAAAGAAAACACTCTCAACATGTTTAAACAAAAAGGCCAGCAGAGAGGACACAAAGTAGAAAATGGAGGGAGTAGGAGCGCACAGAGTTGGAGTACTAGGAAAAGGGCAATTCAGGGAGGCTCCTGTAGGGAGTAATAAAGGCTGGAGTTTATTCTGAATGTGATAGGAGGCTACTGAGGAGTTTTATTTCAAGTCTGGGGAAATACATGATTTGATCTGTATTAATAGAGCACTGTATTAATAAAGAGCACTCTAGCTATCATATGGACAACAGACTGTAAGTTGGCAAGAATGTTAAGACACTATTATGGTAGTAAAGGAAAGAAATGAGGGTAGTTCAGACTAAAACGGCAACAACAGAGGTAGTGCGGAATGACAAAAAGTATTTTAAAAAGAAAAATTCTTAAAGCATTATAAAATAAAACAAAAAGCCAATAATAGAGGATAAATGTTAAAAAATCCATGGATGACAGCAACTAGATGCAATTGGAGTGAGGAAATTAGAGCCCAGAGCATGTGTAGGAGGATAACTGTGAAAGATGAGTGTTTCCAGGTCTGTTTCAAGCACAGAAGCAATAGATGCAAGGAGCAGGAAGTGCCCAGGGGCAGCAATCTGAATGAGAGGAGTAGGACTGGACTCACTGCAAGGAGTCAGGCATCTCCCATCTCCTACATTTTATAAGCAGAAGACATCATAGGTCTCTGCCCCAAGCCAGAGCAGGGAGTGTGGTTATGTTTGAGTCAGAATCCACTGTACCTGAGAGACAGATCAGAGGTCAAGCTAGCTAGTTAACACACAGGAGAGAGCTATCATGCCCAAACAGATAAGACATCTCACCAGACCCCTTACCTTACTGTCTGCTAGTATCATTGGAGAAGAGATACTAAATAGAAACTGAATCCACAAGCAGGCAGGGCAGGTTATCAGGCATTATACACCTACAGAGGCCTATCAGTTGTTTAAAGTTAGTGTTTGTTCTGAACAGACTGCCATCTGTTCTGGTAAGTTGATGTTCATGGCATATTAATTGTTTAATAATTTGAATATCACCCCTCCAGACGGGCAAACACAAAATACAATAAAATGGAAGCACTCTAGTTCTGGGTTAAGATGGAATAAGTACACTCCACCTTAACTGAATGTAACTAAAACCACTGAATGTAAATGAAAACCCTGGAAAGTAGAACAGCAGTCTGAAGACTGAAAAATAAATGGTAGCAGGCAAACTGTGGAAGGAAAGCAAAATTTGAAGGACAACCAATCTGTAGGACAACGAATTCAGTGGCGCATTTCCTACTGTTTTTTATGTCCCCAAACTCCCAGCCTGAACTCAAAGGAAACCCAAATCCTGGAACAGCAGAGCAGGGATGAAAAGAAAGATGCGAAACAAGTCTTCTCTACCTGGTTAGGCAGAATGAATGAAGGATGTGAGGGTGGCTCCATATGGGACTGAGGGAAAATCCCCTGGCTTTTTTTTTTCTTTTTACCTTTTTCTTCCAGCTCTGCCCCCAAGGCAAACCTATTTCACTATCAGCAGCTCTCACTGAGAGGATACTTAAATCTCTGAGGGAGGGGAATCCTTTTGACCAGAAGAACAGAAGTATAAGGAGTATGATATAATTGAAAAGAGAAATAGATAAATCCATACTTATAACTTGAGATTTCAATATTCCTCTCCTAGTACCTGAAAGGATGAGCAGACAGAAAATCATCAAAAGTAGAGAAGACCTGAACAACACTATCAATCAACTTGACCAGACTGATATTTATGGAACCTTCCACCCAAAAAGAGCAAAATACACATTCTTTTTAAGTGCATACTGAACATAAGATAGATCATTTCCTGGAGCACAAAACAAGTTTCAATAAAAAGTGATTCAACTCAAAGAAAGTGTTCTTTGACAACAACGAAATTAAATTAGAAATCAATATAAGATATATGGAAAATTTGCAAATATTTGGAAACTATATCAACACATTTCTAAATAACACATGGGTTAAAGAAGAAATCACAAGGGAAATCAGACAGTATTTCGAACTAAATGAAATCATACTCATCAAATTCTGTGAAACGCAGCTAAAGCGGTACATTGAGGGAAATTTTATAGCACTAAAATTCCTATACAGAAAAGAAAGTTCCAATCAATGACCTTAGCTTCTACCATAAGAAACCAGAAGAGGAAAAAGAAATTAAACCCAAAGCAGAAAGAAGAAAGGAAATAATAAAGAGTAAAGCAGAAATCAATGAAATATAGAACAGGAAAGCAGCAGAGAAAATAAATGAAAACTGAAACTGATTCTTTGAGATCAATAAAATTGATATATTTCTTCCCAGAATGATCAGTTCAAAGAGAAAGAATACCCAAATTACCAATATCAGGAATGAAAGAGGTGACATCACTGAAGATCTACAGATTTTAAAAGGTTACTCAAGAAAAGATAATTCAAATAGTCATATTTTATTCAAGAAATTTAATTTGGGGGCGCCTGGGTGGCTCAGTTGGTTAAGCGACTGCCTTCGGCTCAGGTCATGATCCTGGAGTCTCTGGATCGAGTCCCGCATCGGGCTCCCTGCTCGGCGGGGAGCCTGCTTCTGCCTCTGACCCTCCCCCCTCTCATGTGCTCTCTCTCTCTCATTCTCTCTGTCTCAAATGAATAAATAAAACCTTTAAAAAAAAAAAAAAAGAAATTTAATTTGTATCTTAAAACTTTCTCATAAAGAAGATTCCAGGCCCAGATGGCTCCTCTGAGAAATTCTATCAAACATTTAAGGATGAAATAATACTAGTTCTACACAAAACATTCTAGGAAAATTGAAGTAGAGGAAATACGTCTCAACTTTCAACTTATTCTAGGAAGCCAGCATTACTCCGGTACCAAAATCAGACAAAGACATTGTAAGGCAAGAAAACTAAAGGTCAATATCCCACTTGAACATAGATGGAAAAATAATAAAAATTATTTTAGCAAATCAAATCTATCAACTGTACAAAAAGAAGCCACATACACCAGATTTGCTCACCGGGCTTCAGAGTACTGCTTCCCAACCATAATGGTCCAAATCAAATAATGGAAATACTGGTACCACACTGGAGTAAAGTGATAAGACAGGCATAGACATCAGTTACCCCAAACCCTGCCCCAAGGACTGAGGACTTATTCTGAAGAATATCTCCTTTCCTACACATTATTTGTTTTCCCTTGAATTTAGGACTTTTTTTTTGTTACTTATTATTTTATGTATTTATCACCAATTCAACCCTAAACCTTTTGCCAGTTGTTTAAAATTTTTCTGAAGATAATTAAATGCATCAGGTTTCTACCAATCTCATTTTCGTGAGACAACTCTTCTGGAGGCTTCTAACCTACTCCAGTCTTGTTTGGTTTTCCTCTCTCCCTGTCTTCTCATTGTCATCTTAAAGATTTCTTTACCTTTCTCCTTTGTTGAACTTCCTATTTCCTGTAACCCATTTCTTCCTTTTATTTGTGTGACTTTCTCATTTTGATGCATCATATCCTAAAAATTCCTAAGAAAGGGTACAAGGCAGGCAAAAAAAAAAAAAAAAAAAAAAGCCCCAAACCAAAAACTTACATGTCTTAAAAGACTGTATTAGTTTCTTTTATTTCCCAAAGGATGTTAATAATGGTTATTATTTTTCTCTGCAAAATTTCTCCAAGTTCTCTCCAAGTTGCTTTACTCTACTTATTTTAATCTCTTTCATACATTAGAGGGTTTCCTCAAATATCTGAAGTAACCCTTGGTTAGTTGCTAATATTTAAGAGAAGAGGACTAAAAGGCTGACTGAGAGCTTTGATACATAGAGCGATCTAGCTGGGCTGTTTTTTCAAGGAATCTCTGATTGCTACACTTTGTGTCTTTCTTTTTAGTCAGATTCTTCAGAAAAGACTATGCCAACCTCCTGCCTGAAATATGAAAGCCCACCTGCCAGTATCCTAGTACGAATAGGATAAAGACAACTGGAGTCCAACTGTCCTATTTTCAGTATAGGACTGCCCTGAACTATGCCTGGTAGGTGTCTCCCAGTCTAGAATCTCTATTTTATTACAAAGAATAAATTTCTGGGTTTTGCCAAGGGTAAGAGTGGGGAGTTGGGCACTTGCCCAGCTGACTGGTGAGCTAATTTTGAGGAAGAGGTCTCAGGAATCAAATGCTTCTTCAACTGACTTTCAGCTAATCTTCCTTTCATCTCCATGTCTACATGCCACCATTCTTGAGTTTTTTGAAGCTTCTGGAGGTTGTTTTCTTGATTTTCTCTGCTACTGAGCTTAGGGTTCAGTTTTTAATTATTCATATACTCTCCAGTTTCTAAAATTGTGTTGATGTTGGCTTTTCTCCAATCCCCCTCTACCGACTGTTTAGCAGGTTTCGGCAAGGAGCAAAAGTAGAAGTGCATGTTTATCGCATCTCTTTACTCCTGATAATACTGATGCTCATTCAGCTCATTATAGATGGCTTTGTAATTTTTATTTCTGTCTTCTGAATAAAGAGATACTACAAACAAAATCTTAGAGAAGGTAAGAAACACGCTTTAACTATTAGTTAACTCTGATGATGATGCAATTCCTGGTAATTTCTAATTGAGATCAGGTAGTTGTGTTCAAGGTCATGGAGATCACTGATTTTGCTGTTATTAGGTTCAGCTTTTGTTTTTGTTGTTTTCTTAAAGATTTTATTTATTTATTTGAGAGAGAGAGTGAGCACAAACGGGGAGGGGCAGAGAGAGAGGGAGAATCAGGCTCCCAGCTGAGCAGAAAGCCGGATGCAGGGCTCAATCCCAGGACCTCAGGATCATGACCTGAGCCAAAGGCAGACACTTAACTGACTGAGTCACCCAGGTGCCCCTCAGCTTTTGTTATTAAAACTCAACTACACTCAGTGATTTGAAAAATATATTAACTGACACAGCCCAAGGGGCATAAGATAAATGAATAATCTCCCATATCTGTGACATTTAATACAAATTATTATATTTAATAAAAATTAGTATAAATTTTTCTATTAATTTCTACTAATTTTATCTTTAGGGTCTTTCATACATGTGTTCATTTTCTTTCTCCCCCCCCACCAAGGTTTATTGAGATATTATTGACATATATGACATTATGAAAGTTTAAGGTGTACAATGTGTTGATTTGATATACTTATATACTGTAATTCATCTTAAGTTCTTCTTTCATATAAAAATATGTTTAAGGGGAAAAAAAGAAAAATTAGACAAATTCCTGATATACCATGCATATTATTTAAGAATGAATAACTACTAGTATAAGTTAAAATTTCCAAATCAACCTGCATATATTATTCCTCTTTTTATTCTGCAACAAATAATTTTATAAAAACAGTACAACTCTAAAACTTGGGAAGAGCAAACTTGGAGAAAAAAGGCAATAGGATTATGGAAAAAATGAACCAGGAGCTTTTACAGGATAAAAAACACCATATATTTGTAAATCAAAGCTTTATTTTATTTATAAGTAAACATTCTCTAAGAATCATACATCAGTCAAAATGACTGCCTGAAATTTTGTAATATATTCATCAATTTGGGTTCTCAATTCCATTCTCTTAGAGATCATTTCATTCATTCAGCAATATTTATTTGTAACTACTATGTGCCTGGTACACTGGAAATACAGTAATAAACAGAACAGACAAAAATCTCTATAATCATGAAACATTCATTCTAGTTTGGGACAGAGAAAATAAAATAAATACAAAGGTGATAAGTACTATGAAGAAAAAGGAATGTGGAGGCACTAGTCATACAATTTTAAATAAGTTAATTAGGGAAGGCCTATCTGAAGATTTCACTGATACAGGATGTTTTTTACCTAGTTTGGAAGTTGTCACTTCAAAAAACCAGTCTACAGCATATAATAAATTTTCAACAGAAAAGGAAAATAATTAGTAAGATCCTAATTTAAAATAGCAATTATAAACAAAAACCATTTCTTCTGAGAGAGATAAGGCAACAAATACTGTACTGATTAAATTTTAAAAAGCCAGTGTGCTAATACAAATGTTACTGTTAAAAATTTACTTTAGGTGATATTCCAAAAGTGATATCCAGATATATATCACAATGCTCCAAAATTACTTAAAATCTTATTAAGGTATTACCATTTAAAAAAAAGACATGAGAAAATTTTTCATTTTATCTTGAATAAATGATATCATAGAACTTTTAGATTACAACATTTAAAGCTCTAAAGGAGAAACTAGAATATCTAAACTAGACCCAGAGAAAACCCCAAACCTCAGAGTTAGTACTAGAAAGGAATAGCTGATATCTTTTCAATTTAATAATAAATTTAATGAAAGCTTACCTTGCCCAGAGCGGCTTTGGCGAGAGTCTACACTTGACTGTCTTCGATCCGGTGGTTCCTCGCTCCCTCCATCTATATAAAAGTAGAAAGGGCATAAGCAAATAGATAACAGAATTGATGTAATATCTTCTACAGTGCCATCCGCATCTTAAAACTACAATATCTAGGGGCACTTGGCTCAGTCGGTTATGTGTCCAACTCCTGATTTCAGCTAAGGTCATGATCTCAGGGTTGCAGGGTTGTGAGATCAAACCCAGCATCGGGTTCTGTGCTTAGCGGGGAGTCTGCTTAGATTCTCTCTCTCCCTCTCCCTCTGCCCCTCCGACCCCATACACGCTCTCTCTCCCCTTCTCTCTAAAATAAATAAATAAATCTTTTTTAAAAACTATAATATCTAGCATTTGTTCTCATTTCTTATAATCTCAATCATTGAAATATTTGAGGACTTCTTCCTATATAAATCAAAGGTTATTACCCGTATTTTTGTGAGGACAGTTTACACTCCCCTCTGGAAGTGTAAAGAAAGTCAAGCAGTTCTTTCCCTATCCCCATACATATACACTCTACTTCACATGTAATGAATAATGTTATCAACTCTGAAGTTCACTCACAGATCCCAGTATTGAAGCCTTGATTTAAAGATTTAAAGCAATGTCTAAATTAATTACAGCTGCTTATTTGTTTAAAGTATGTCAAATAATCCTTTGGGCTATATGTTTTACTAATAAAAATTACATTTATACGTCTCATGAGATATAATAAAATCATATAATACATGAAAGAGTAATATAAATCAGAATTAGAAAAACTCAGAAATGAGGAAACAGAAACCAAGAAAGAACTAGAAATAAAACAAAAATAATTTCAGTACTGAAGACTGAACTATAAGAAAACAAACATAAATAAACATAACAAATATCTTAAAAGAAACAGAAAGTTGGGGAACCTGGGTGGCTCAGTTGGTTGAGCGCTGACTCTTGATTTCAGTTCAGGTCATGATCTCAGGGTCCTGGGATCAAGCCCAGTGGGGAGTCTGCTCTCCCTGGTCATGAGATCACAATGATATTTTGGGGTTTTTTTTAAGATTTTATTTATTTATTCATGAGAGAGAGAGGCAGAGGGAGAAGCAGGCTCCCAAGGAGCAGGGAGCCCGATGCGGAACTCGATCCCAGGACCCTGAGATCATGACCTGAGCTGAAGGCAGACGCTTAACCATCTGAGCCACCCAGGCGCCCCACAATGATGTTTAAAAAACAACACTACACTAAACTAGTCACCTTCTGAGGATGACAGGAATCCAGTTCATTATTTTGAAATCTGGGAAAAAGGAAAGAACTATGCAATTCATCCTACATTTCCTATATAAATTGTACTGGTACCCAAAGAGTATATAAGAGAGATCTTCTATAAAATCATTCCAGATAATAAATGGGAACCAAAAGAAAAAATCAGAATATCACCATTTCATAATGAATTAATAGCTCCAGAGGCACTGAGCATCAATGACTAATAACATTAAAAAAGAGTAAAAACCAGACATTATATGCCTCTTGGTGATAGGAGCACAACCATAGTTTTCGATCAAACCTGAGTCTGGTCAAACCTCTGAATCTAGCTGTCAGTATTCAGGAAAAACAAAAGACAGAAGAAAATGTTGAATTGTTCCTGGGCACACAATCAACAAAATTCAGACTGTGGGAAATTATATAGGTCAAATAATTTAGGTCTTTCAACAGATTAAACAAAAGAAAAAGATAAAGTATTATGCAGTCCTAAATTATTGTGGAATAAACATTCATTTTTTTAAAAATTTTTATTTATTTATTTGACACAGAGAGAAAGTACAAGCAGGGGGAGAGGGAGCCAGAGGAAGAGGGAGAAGCAGGCTCCCTGCTGAGCAGGGAGCCCAATGCAGGACTCGATCCCAGCACCCTGGAATCATGACCTGAGCCGAAGGCAGCCGCTTAACCGACTGAGCCACCCAGGCGCCCCACATTGATTTTATCAAAATACAAAACTATACCAGAAATTTATGGCATCTTAAATAGATGTGTAAATACAGTACTAGTCAATTTTGCATCCTAGTAATTATTTAATTTTTTTATGCAAGTATCTTTCTTCTCCCTTACTTGTAAATCAATTACAATAAGTAACATTCATATTCAGGTGGGTCTTAAATTTTCATTTTTCTGATTTTTCTATGTGGATAAAATTTTATACATATAATTTGTTTTAACATCAAAACATGCTCTTAGGGGCGCCTGGGTGGCTCAGTCGTTAAACGTCTGCCTTCGGCTCAGGTCATGATCCCAGGGTCCTGGGACAGAGCCCCGCATCGGGCTCTCTGCTCGGCGGGAAGCCTGCTTTTCTCTCTCCCACTCCCCCTGCTTGTGTTCCCTCTCTCGCTGTCTCTCTCTCTGTCAAATAAATAAATTAAAAAAAAAAATCTTTAAAAAAAACCAAACATGCTCTTAAAGTATGTGAGAAGTAATATGAATAAAATATAGACATTACCCCTCATCAGCGCTGTCTTTCTAAACAATAAGAGGCAAAAAATTAAAAAAAACTAGGCTTCAAATAGTATTAAATTCGCATCATCTGTGGAATGTTAGGATATCAATAAAACAACCCACTGGAAAAATATAGGCAAGAAATGGCTTAAGACATAGTTTTGAGTCAGCAAACCAGTGAATAATAAGACAAAAAAATCAATTTTGATATCTAAAATGTTTTAACTGCCTCAATTTTCAAAATTAAATCAGAAATACATTGCAGTAAATTTGAGCAATTCACTCCTCTAAGACTGAAACCCTATAACCAACCGCGTCTTACTCCAGTGTAGACCGAGCATAAGAATTGAGATTAACTCTCAGGTAAAAGTAAAGATTTTTTAAGAAGAATAAACTCACCACTTCCCCAAGATGATGTAGGAAAAAATTTCAACCTCTTTAAAACTGTTTGTGGTGTGCTTATGGAACCAGTAATCCATTATCCAAAATAACAAGACTACAATGACATACAGTACTTTAAATATTTTTGCTTTGCTTAACACACAATTCCTTCAGTACAGATAAGACCTCCCACGCGGGACACTTACGTCTACATTTATGGACAAAACAGAAGACCTTCAGTCTTCAAGCAAGTCAAGTTATTTGCATAAGACTGATTACCTCACCCCAGAGTGTAGAAGGTAGGACTGGGCTGTGTCTATGAAGTAAGAATTTACTCATCAAACTTGAGTTAAAGACTTACTTCAGATATACTGTGAACTTTGCAGAGGAAAACCCCGTTTTAACAGATACAGAAATAAAAAGACCTGACTGTTCAACTCAAGTGCTAGCTTTTAAAACCAGAGCTTAGGTTTCCTGGATTTGAGATAATCAGCAGAGAACATTTGTTTTTTTATCTGCACACTGAGTTAAATCCAGCAAGTAATATAAAACAATATACTTTTAATACTGAGAAACATGAATAGATTTCCAATTCCCATTATTTCAAGGGGGAAAAATGTCACTGGAGAATTTATCTCAAAGGGTAAATAGCTTTCAATTGAGGTGTATTAAAGCACTAAAATAGGGGCGCCTGGGTGGCTCAGTTGGTTAAGCAACTGCCTTCGGCTCAGGTCATGATCCTGGAGTCCCGGGATCGAGTCCCGCATCGGGCTCCCTGCTCGGCAGGGAGTCTGCTTCTCCCTCTGACCCTCCTCCCTCTCATGCTCTCTGTCTCTCATTCTCTCTGTCTCAAATAAATAAATAAAATCTTTAAAAAAAAAAAAAAGCACTAAAATAGGCCTGGTAAAGAAATACCAACCATATAGGGATATTCAGTATGTAGTGATTTCTATGAAGGAACTTAAGTTAGAGAAAGTCTAATAAGAAAGTGCCTGAACAATTCCAAGAAAAATATTTTCTTTCCTGGAAGAAGGGGATACTTCAAATGATTCTTCTTTTCAACCCAGGATCAAAATATTAGAGTTGAAAAATTAACAATTTAATTAACCTTGAATTTGGTAAGCCAAGCTCATCTTTAGTGTTCTCAGCTAAATACGGTGCTACAATCAATAACAGATTAGCTTTTATGAATAAAAATTTTGAAGTTGGTTGTTTTCAATCTTCTTTGGTAACTTAAATATACGACCCTAATAGAAGGCATGGGGGGGTATTAAAACTGAATAGAATACAATAAAAATAGATTAAAGTTTTACTATTCAAGTATAAACTCTGGTCCCTTTTACTAATCAGGCATGAATCTGTAAGAACTGTATACATTTAATGCCAACAAAGGCAGACATGAACTGAAAGGTATGAATGGAATTTTTTTAAAGTGCAAAAGGAAGGACCAGGAACATAAGCTAGATTTATTTATTAGCCAAATGTCACTTATGAATAGGTACATCGATAAGATGCGCCCTGGTTACATAAGCACTTCCATAACCAGAAAAGATGAAAAGCAGCTCATCTGTTTGGAGTAGAAAAGAGAAAAAGGAACCACAATTTATTTGTTCCATTACCTATTCTCTGCTGGGTGCAGTACCAGAAAGATCTTTACAACATTATCTCATTCAATACTAATAACAATTCTATGAAACAAGTATTATGCCCATTTTAAATGTAAGACTCAGATTCAGGGAAGTAAAGTGACTTCCCCCCAAATCACACTGCAATCCTAAAATTCAAATCATCTGGTTTCAAAAATCTCCGCTGCTCTCTTCTATAACAAAGAAGTCATTAAGGTGGTGGTGGGGGGTCATGAAGGGGAAAGAGACCAGAAGTGGACAGAAATCAATTCAGAGGCTACTGCAAAAATCCAGAAGAAGAATGAACACTTGGACGAAGGGCGCAGTGGAGGTAGGAGAAGAGATCAGATTCTGGATACATTTTGAAGGTACAGCAGAATCTGCTGTCAGAAGAGAAAAATAAAGAAATAATCAAGGGTAATTCTAATATTTTGGGCCCAAACAATGGATCTGCAATTTACTGAGATATGAAAGACTGTGAAAGAATAGGTTTGAGGATGAGGAGAGCATTTGGAGCTCAGTTTTGGACATACTAAGCTTAAGGTACAACCAGTGGAGCTAAGTAAGAATAGTTTTTACAGTTTTTATATTTTTAAATGAAAATTAAAAGTAATATTTTATGACATTAAAAGTATTTGAAATGCAAATTTGAATATCCACAAAGTTTTCTTAGCACAGTCATGATCACTCATTGATATACAGTTGATGACTGCTTTTACACTACAATGACAGTTCAGTAGTTGCAAACTCTATGACCTATGACACCTAACATATTTACTATCTAGCCCTTTACAGAAAAAGTTTGCTAACCCCTAGTATAAGCAATTCTGAGACAAATATTCTATTACCTGCAACCATTCCCCTATACTTGGGCAGCACCAAACTACTTGATGATATTCAAAGAGGAAATGCATTGTAAGGCTTCCATCAACTTATTCACACTTTTTCCTCTACATAAAATGCAGTTGCCTCTACTTAACAATATAAGGAAATTGTATCCAACACATATTAATGGGGCTTAGTGTCTAGCACAACTAAGCTGGACTCAATCTTTGAACTACTATTATTTATATGACCTTAGGAAATTTAATTAACTTCTCTGAACCTCAATTTCTTTATCTGTGAAGCTGATATTAGTAATACCTATGGAGTTGTGGTGAAAAACAAATGTAGTAATGTATATAAAACACAGCATGCCATCTGGCACTAAGTAAACACTTATTAAATGATAATTGGAATCTTCATCTATCATCGTCATGATCAATAACAACATCCTTTCACCAAAAGATGGCTTATCTTTTATATTCCTTATCTTCTCTGTAAGATTTTCAGGAGACTCCCATTAAGAATTAATTGTTCCCTCTTCTACATCCAAATGGCCAACAGACACATGAAAAAGTGCTCAATATCGCTCGGCATCAGGGAAATCCAAATCAAAACCTCAATGAGATACCACCTCACACCAGTCAGAATGGCTAAAATTAACAAGTCAGGAAACGACAGATGTTGGCGGGGATGCGGAGAAAGGGGAACCCTCCTACACTGTTGGTGGGAATGCAAGCTGGTGCAGCCACTCTGGAAAACAGTATGGAGGTTCCTCAAAAAGTTGAAAATAGAGCTACCATATGATCCAGCAATTGCACTACTGGGTATTTACCCCAAAGATACAAAAGTAGGGATCCAAAAGGGTATGTGCACCCCGATGTTTATAGCAGCAATGTCCACAATGGCCAAACTGTGGAAAGAGCCAAGATGTCCATAGACAGATAAATGGATAAAGAAGATGTGGTATATATATACAATGGAATATTATGCAGCCATCAAAAGGAATGAGATCTTGCCATTTGCAACAATGTGGATAGAACTGGAGGGTGTTATGCTGAGCAAAATAAGTCAATCAGAGAAAGACATGTATCATATGACCTCACTGATATGAGGAATTCTTAATCTCAGGAAACAAACAGGGTTGCTGGAGTGGGGGGGGTGGGAGGGATGGGGTGGCTGGGTGATAGACATTGGGAGGGTATGTGTTATGGTGAGCACTGTGAATTGTGCAAGACTGTTGAATCACAGATCTGTACCTCTGAAACAAATAATGCAATATATGTTAAGAAAAAAAAAAGAAGAAGATAGCAGGAGGGGAAGAATGAAGGGGGAGAAATCGGAGGGATAGACGAACCATGAGAGACGATGGACTCTGAAAAACAAACTGAGGGTTCTAGAGGGAAGGGGGGTGGGAGGATGGGTTAGCCTGGTGATGGGTATTGAGGAGGGCACATCTGCATGGAGCACTGGGTGTTATGCACAAACAATGAATCATGGAACACTACACCTAAAACTAATGATGTAATGTATGGGGATTAACATAAGAATAAAAAAATTTAAAAAAATTGTTCCCTCTTCTGTGCTTCTATATCACACTACACAGAGCTGTTTTATAGCACTGACACATTGCATAATGATTAATTATTTACATGACTATCTTTGGACTAAAGTTCAAAGTGTGCCTTTGAAAGCCTTTTTCATCTTGATATTTTCAGTGCCAACTTAGGATCTAGGATGGCATGGGTATTCTCAAAAAAAAAAAATTGTTGAATTAATTTTGTCAAGGGCCAGATCTAAAATTAATGCATTCATAAAACCAAACCAAGTTCAAGGAAAAAATAAGTGGTACTGATGAGGTTTGAGACACAGTTTAAGAAGTTCTATGTTGGGCGCCTGGGTGGCTCAGTCGTTAAGCGGCTGCCTTCGGCTCAGGTCATGATCCCAGGGCCCTGGGATCGAGCCCCGCATCGGGCTCCCTGCTCCACGGGAAGCCTGCTTCTCCCTCTCCCACTCCCACTGCTTGTGTTCCCTCTCTCATGTCTCTCTCTGTCAAATAAATAAATAAAATCTTTAAAAACAAAAAAAAGAAGTTCAATGTTTTCCTTTTCTTATCCAAACTATTACTGTGAAAAGAAGAGTGGCATTATTCTAAAGGACAAAGACCTTATCCTCCACATCAATCTCAAAGATCTTAATTATCAATAAGAATTTTCATAGGTAAGCCCAGACCCCCTAAAAGTGATTTAGTTCTTTTTTTTTTTAAGATTTTATTTATTCATTTGAGACACAGAGATACAGAGAGAGAGAGCATGAGCAGGGGGCGAGAGAGAGGGAGAGGGAGAAGCAGGCTCCCCGCTGAGCCAGGAGCCTGATATGGGGCTCGATCCCAGGACCCTGGGATCAGGACCTGAGCCGAAGGCAGACGCTTAACGACTGAGCCACCCAGGCGCCCCCAAAGTGATTTAGTTCTTAAGAAAACATCTATAGTGTCTCTTCCTCTAAAGAAAAAAGGGAAGCATTCTATTCCAAAAAAAGTATTTAACATGCCATCAATACTACAGTTAACACTTTTCACAGGTTTTCATAGATCTAGTTTCTACACTCTAAATCTAAATATGAAAAATAACTTCCCTATGATGAGTTATCAACTTACATTTGCCTAAGGTATCCAAAATTGCCTAAGGTATCCCAGAAAGTCTGATCTGTAGCTCAAGAAAAGTTCTAAACACAGAATGGTTTGATTCTCATGATGGAGCTATGCATCAATGATGATGAGTAATAAAAGGAAAACAAAGTAGACTTGCTAATTGTAAATGGAGCAATCACCAGTAATAATGTCAGTATTTTAAAACTTGATGACTGGGCTTTCAAGGTGCACAACGAATATATAAAATGTCAAGGCCTAACACGAAATTAAATAGAGCAACTGTCAAAAATAAAGGTATCTACAATTATGTATTTTTCTTGTTTTTTATTAATAAACTTTTTATTTTAGAATAGTTTTAGATTGGGCGCCTGGGTGGCTCAGTCGTTAAGCGTCTGCCTTCGGCTCAGGTCATGATCCCAGGGTCCTGGGATCGAGTCCCACATCGGGCTTCCCGCTCCGCAGGAAGCCTACTTCTCCCTCTCCCACTCCCCCTGCTTGTGTTCCTGCTCTCGCTATGTCTCTCTCTGTTAAATAAATAAATAAAATCTTAAAAAAAAAAAAAAAAAAAAAGAATAGTTTTAGATTTACAGAAAAGTTGCTGAGATAGTACAGGGAGATCCCATAAACCCTACACCTGGTTTCCCACTTAGATTAGTCATTTGCCAAAACCAATGAATCAATATTGATACATTATTTTTTTTTTTTTTTTAAAGATTTTATTTATTTATTTGAGAGAGCGAGAGTGAGAGAGAGCAAGCACATGAGAGGGGGTAGGGTCAGAGGGAGAAGCAGACTCCCCGCCGAGCAGGGAGCCCGATGTGGGACTCGATCCCGGGACTCCAGGATCATGACCTGAGCCGAAGGCAGTCGCTTAACCAACTGAGCCACCCAGGCGCCCTTGATACATTATTATTAACTGAAGTCCACACTTTACTTAGATTTCCTTAGTTTTTATTTAATGTCTATTTTCCATTCCATGATATCATATTATGTTTAGTCATCATGTATTCTTAGACTCCTTAGACTAGTTTCTCAGGAACTTTTGTTACTTTTGGTGACTTTGACAGTTTTGAGGAGTACTGGTCAGGAATTTTATAGAATGCCCTCAGCTGGGGTTTGTCTGATGTTTTTCTCATGATTAGACTTGGGATATAGGTTGAGAGGAGGGAGACGACAGAGGCAAATTGCTCCTTCATCATTTAATTTCTAGAAGGCATACTATCAATATATTGAAACTAAATAAATAGGTATACATGTTTACATACCCTACATAACTGAAAAAGAAAACTGAAGCTCTAGCTTCTTCAGCTGTGCCAACATTAATGAAAACAGACATTATCTATTTGGTTCTTACTATGTGTCAGACACTGTGCCAAATGTCTTACAAATTTATGTCATTCAATTCTCATGATGAATAAAACCTTAGGATATAAATACCATTTTTCTTTTTGCTAGATCAGGAAATAGGAATTGAGATTTCAGGCAAACATGGCCACAGCTGTAGCAGGATCCAGGATCTGAAACTTGGCCTTTATTCTAAAGCCTGTTCTCTTCTCCACCATTCTCTGTCTATACATAAATATATCATGACATGTTAGAGAGCTCAACAGTGCAGTTGGTAGGAGACCAAAAAAAGAAAAATAATATTCCAAGGTGAATTTGAAATAATCTCTGATTTCAAACTTCTTCCCCTCAAATCGGGTACTTAGGGTGGCTCACTTGAATTCTTCAGTTTAACAGTTTGCTTGGAGTTGTTAGTAAGCATAGATATCTCTACAGATAAGCACTTCTTAGATTCACAGAATGATAGAGCTAAGAAGGAATTTTGAGTTTCTTTATTTTTGTCAATTGATGCTTTTTAGACATTTTGTGAGGGTGAAGCTTTGGGGAAAAAAAAAAAAAAGTCCAGCACAGCAACTTAACAGTTAAAAATATAACTGAATGTCAACAACAGGTATATATATACACATACACATATTTACTTTATTTTTGGTGTTCTTATCTGTTGAAACTGGATGCTGAGAAGGATACATATGAGTCTCAATCTTGGCTACATACCAGATTGATCTAAAAATCCAGGGATTTAAAAAAATCCTTATGCTCAAGCTACCCCCCAGATCAATGAAATGAGAATACTGAGAGGAAGACCCGAGCATAACTGGTTCTTTAAAACTCCCTGGATGATTCAGCATGCAGCCAAAGTTGAAAAATATTCATAGAGATTAAGTGGTACTTTGATACAGAAATGAACTGGATCCACCTGCAAGTTTCCAGTGCTAACCGAGAGATGCTATAGGTAAGAAATACTAATTGTACTGAAGAATATGATCTCTAAATTGAGGATGAAAGTTACATTCATATGTTCACTCCCTATTTTTTACGGACTTTGGTGACTTGGGGAGTTTATGGACTAAACCAGGATAATATTGTATAATTTGAATAAGCTTTTAACGTATAGTTAACTAGACTAAATTTACTCTTTTGAGCTGGGTTTGTGAAGTTACACTACCAAGATGATTTTGTCACCTAGATGTAAAGCTTCCTAAGATTCTGAAAACTAGAATAGCCTCTGCTTCTTCGCATTAACCTGGTCTTGGGAAAGCCACAGCACCTAAAGCATGAGAAGGGATGTTCAGGAATAGTGCAAGATTTTATTTATAAAACAGAAAGGAATAAAAGAACATTGTGCACTTAGGAAAATCCAAAGAGTCTGGTATACTGGAGCACAGAAAGTATGGGGAAGAGGCAGGATATCAAAGTAGAAAAGTTGGCAGAAGCATCATCACAAAAGGCATAATCATTATTCATGATTAGACTTCATCCTCCAAGTGTGGGGAAGAAAATGAAGGACAGTGAGCAGGAGAGTAGCATGATCTGAACAGTGTTTTCAAAAGACAAGTTTGGTGAGCTTATACAGATGGCACTGCAGGGTCAGAGAAGCAAAGAGATCACTGCAATAAGCCCAGAGGAAAGGAAAGCCTGACTAAATGCATTAACACTGAGAACACAGAAGAAAGGGTAGGTTCGTGGTATATTTAGGACTAAGAACCCCAAAGACTTTGTATCCTTTTGAAAGAGGTGTCCTAATCACTATCATCAGTTTTTTTTTCCCCTTTCTTCCTTCAATCTAATCTCATCAGGCTTTCACCCACGCTGCTCCAGCAAATTCACATTTACCAAGATCTCCTACAAAGTCCACAGCTAACTCCAGTGGTCAGTTCTGTTTTCTTATTTCTTGCCTTATTATAACAACATTTGATGCAGTCCACCATTCTCTTTTCCTTGAAGCTTTCTCTTCACTTAACTTTCTTTTCCACCCTTTCCTACCTCTGTGGCTCCCTCTCAGTCTCCCTGGCTTGTTCTGTCTCTGCTCCCCAATCCCTACATGGCCCAGTGCTGCAGGGCTCACTTCTCTAATCTGTACTCTCCCCTATGTACACTCCTTTGTTTATCTCAAACAGACTCATGACTTTATGTTTCATCTAGATGTTGACGGTTCCCAAATTTGTATGTCCAGCCTGAACCTTGTTTGTGAACGAGCTCAGTACTTCTGGAATTGCCCACCCTAGATCTCTACTTTGAACATCAATCGGGCATCTCAAAATCTGATGCAGCCTCATTCCCCCTCTCACAGTCTTCCTTCTATCTGCGAACAGCATCTCCATTCTTTTAGGTGCTCAAGTCAAAAACCTGGGAGTTATCCTTAACCCCCCTCTTTGTCTCACACTGCACATGCATTCCAACAGTAAACTCTGTCAGCTGTACCTTCATAATATATCCAAACTACTTCTCACGCTTTGCTCCTGCCACCCTGGTCCCAGCCACCTTCGTCTATGACCTGGTTTCTCTGCTTCTGCCCTGGCCTGGCTTCAGTTTATTCTCAACACAACAATCAGAATGGTTCTGTTAAAATACAAATCACATCAAGACACTCCTCTCCTCAAGGATTCCCCATCTTAGTAAAAGTCAAAGTACTTAGATCAAGGCGCTACACAATATGGCCCCCATTACCTCTCTGACTTCATCTCCTACTACTCTCGCCTATGACTTCACTGAAGCATACTGGTTCCCTTAGCGCTTTAAACATGCCAAAGAGGGGCGCCTGGGTGGCTCAGTCGGCTAAGCGTCTGCCTTCTGCTCAAGTCATGATCCCAGAGTCCTATCCTAGGATCAAGCCCCGCGGCGGGCTCCCTGCTCAGCGGGGAGTCTGCTTCTCCCTCTCCCTCTGCCCCTACCCATGTCCGTGCTCTTTCTCTCTTGCTCACTGTCAAATAAATAAATAAAATCTTTAAAAAATAAAAATAAAAAATAAACACAACAAAGATGTACCCGTATCAAGGCATCTGCCTAGAATATTTCTCTCTCAGATATCAGTATGGCCTCTTCTTTCATTTCCTTCAGATAGGTATCTAAGTGTCCCCTCAACAACCATCTTCCCTCAGCACCCTATCTAAAATCGTACCCCCACAGGCACCAGATTTACATAAACATACTTTTTTCTCCCTTCCCTGCTTCTTGTTTCTCCTTGGTAGTTACCACTAACAGATTCTATATTTTACTTATTTACTTTAATTTTAGCCATCTCCTCTACTAGAATATAAGTTCCATGAGGGCAAATAATTTTGTATTGACTGTTCTATCCCCATGCCTAGAGCAATAGCTGATATCTGAAATAATTTGCGTGAGTGAAATGAGTGAAAGAAGAGAATTCTGGATGCCTTAGAATTCTTGATTTGGGAATTTCACTGGACTTATTATAATTCCATTAACCAAAATAAAGCACAGAAGATGGGAGCCTGGGGAGGAGAAATAATAAGTCACTTTAACCAAGGATTTAATTTACAATCCAATTTAATCTTAACCTCTATGTAGTGCCTCATCAATTCTAGATCTAGGACTAGAAGGAGGGAAACATGAACAGCCAGAAGTGAAATTATTTAATCCCTCGATTTTTTTTTTTAAAACCAAACAGGTAATTCTCAAACAGGAGCTCTGTCATGATTCTCAATTCTCAACACAACTGTTTATGTTTTACTTTTAAATACATTATTCTAATGTAAAAGGAGCTCCTTTTACTCATCTATTTGTGTAAAAATTGGAGCGGTCCATCTACTAATTAATTGCCTTTTTGAAATCTCTACCTGAATGTCTTATATATACCTCAAACTCAAAATATCCAAACAGGAAATTCTCACCTTCTCCTCACCCCTTCAAACCTGACACTCTATCAGAGCTCCCCATCTCAATGAATTCATCATCAAATATTGTTGATTCTCCATCCTAATGTCCCTTGAGTCCATACCTAACCTGTCTCCAATTCCTGTATCCATTCTCTTCTAAATGTTTATCCACAAAATGGCCGAATAATCATTTAGAAATGCAGATGTAATAGTTTTCCCATTTAATGTTTAAAATGTTAAAGTGATCCCCATTAGAACAGATACAAATTCTTTCTTTTTTTTTTTTTTTTTTTTTTTTTTAAAGATTTTATTTATTTATTTGACAGAGAAAGACACAGCGAGAGAGGGAACACAAACGGGGAGTGGGAGAGGGAGAAGCAGACTCCCTGCCGAGCAGGGAGCCCGATGTGGGACTCGATCCAGGGACTCCAGGATCATGACCTGAGCCGAAGGCAGTCGCTTAACCAACTGAGCCACCCAGGCGCCCAGAACAGATACAAATTCTTAACATGGTCTATAAGATTCTACTTTTTCAGCTTCATTTCTAATTAGATCTCCCTTTGTTTTCCTAATATTGGCTTTTGTTCAGTTTCTGATCTCTACCCTCAAGATATCTAGAGTAGAAACCTGAGAAACAACTACTATATACCTGGGGAGTCAGGATAAAGTGGTTTTGACCCCAAATTCCTGCCTTTGTATATGAGGATAAGTAAGTTTCAAAAGCACTAGTAATAGAAAATTTTTATTTTATGTCATATGTTCATAATAAAATAAACCCTTAAATTTATTCCTCTTATACCTTAAAAAGATAGAATGATAGCTACTGACAGATTAAAAATCAAATCTCCCCTTCTCCCACCTCAACCCCCCAAAAGGGCACATCTTTCTGTTTTGACTGATAAGTATATTTAAATGGACTTGACACTCACTGAAAAACCAAAATAAATAAAAAGCCAAAATATATATATAATCTAACTATGCCTTAATTTTTTTCACAAATAAATTATACTTTATTTATCCCATATGCCTATATTATTAGATAATGATGGCAATGAATATAAAAATTTAAGATCAAAATGTTTTAAGGAAAATGGTTTTTTAAAGGAAAAACCTTGGTATATGTAATATACAAAATTCAGAACAATATTCCCTTCTCTAAACTTGTCATTAGTAAGGTCCTTACTCCTGAGCACTACTATTTTGTATTTTTCTCCTAAGTAACTAGGAAACATAAATTCAACAATGATTAAGTGGTTGAATAACAGGAATCATTAGGGTCTAGTAGAATATAGAAATATTTAATTAGGGCACCTGGGTGGCTTGATCAATTGAGCAACCAACTCTTGACTTCAGCTCAGGTCTGGCTCTCAGGGTCGTGCAATCGAGGGGAGTCTGCTTGGGATTCTCTCTCTCCCTCTCCCTAGGTCCTTCCCCCGCACCCCACCCCCCGGCTTACATGTGTTCTCTCTCTAAAAGAAATAATTAAAAAAAAAAAAAAAAGAAATATTTAAACCAAAAATAAGGAAGTAACTGAATAAAGAATCAAAAAAGCAGACTCATATTTAAATAAAGGCACTTCATATATGAGAAAATAGCATTATAAAGCACTGGGGAAAGGAAAGGCTATTCAACAACAAATAGGGTACAAAAACTAACTTTTTTCATATGAGAAAAAACAACTAGATCCCTTTGTCATACCTCAATCTAATTACTAAAAAATTAAGGGGAAAAAGAAAAAAATCAAAATGTAAAAAATCTGAAAATGAAAAATTAAAACGTCAATCCTTAATTTTTTTTTTCTGAAACAACATGGGGGAATTAAGAATGATAAAAATGAATAAATTAAAATTTAAAACTTATATTCAACAGAGGTTTAGAGTTTTAGACTTATAACCAAAAGCAAAGTTTTAAGACAGAACAGACTAAAAAAAGATATCTACAATAAATGTCACAGACTAAGGATCCATCTACAACAGGGATCTATGAACTTCTGTAAAGAGAATAAATACTTTAGGCTTTGCAGACCATACGTTCTCTGTTGCAACTACTTAACTCTACCATCGTAGCACAAAAGCAGCCACAGACAATATGTAAATAAACAAGTGTGGCTGTATTCCAATAAAACTTTCTTTTTTATTTTATTTTATTTATTTATTTTTAAGATTTTATTTATTTGACAGAGAGAGACACAGCGAGAGAGGGAACACAAGCAGGGGGTGTGGGAGAGGGAGAAGCAGGCTTCCCGCTGACCAGGGAGCCTGATGCGGGGCTCGATCCCAGGACTCTGGGATCATGACCTGAGCCGAAGGCAGACGCTTAACGACTGAGCCACCCAGGTTCCCCTCCAATAAAACTTTCTTTATGGACACTGAAACATATTTTTACATATTATTTTTTTCTGAGTCATAAAATAATTGTAAACACTATCCTTCACTCACAGTCTGCACAAGAACAGGTGGTCAACTGGACTTGACCCTGTCTAGAATATATAAAGAATATCCGTAAATCAATAAGACAAAAATAAATAAATCCAAGCAAAAAAATGCACAAAGAATATAAGGAAGCGATTAACAAAAGAGGTCATCTGAAGGGCCAAAACACATCAAAGGATATTTGGCTTCACTAGAAATTAAGGAAACAAATTAAATCAGTAGGATATTACCTTTCATGTACCAGATTAGGGAAAAAGAAGTCTGACCATATGAATGTTGGCAAGGATACTGCAAAACAGGAACCGTCAAACACTGCTGAGAAGACTATAAACTGGTACAGTGACAAAGCACAAAAATTATCTAGTAAAAGTGAAATGCATATCACCTACATCCTAGCAATTCCATTTCCAGGTATAGCCCCTAGAAAGACTGATATGTGTGTAAGGATATTCACTGCAGCATTACTTGTAATAACACAGAACAAAACAAACACTGAAATAAACTCAGATTTCTATTAGGACAGAAATGAATAAAAGAAATGTACTCATAGACAGAATGGGAGAATATATTTGCAAATGACATATCAGATATAGGGCTAGTATCCAAAATCTATAAAGAACTTATCAAACTCAACACCCAAAGAACAAATCATCCAATCAAGAAATGGATAGAAGACATGAACAGACATTTTTCCAAAGAAGACATCCAAATGGCCAACAGACACATGAAAAAGTGCACAACTTCACTTGGCATCAGGGAAATCCAAATCAAAACCTCAATGAGATACCACCTCACACCAGTCAGAATGGCTAACGTTAACAAGTCAGGAAACGACAGATGTTGGCGGGGATGCGGAGAAAGGGGAACCCTCCTACACTGTTGGTGGGAATGCAAGCTGGTGCAGCCACTCTGGAAAACAGTATGGAGGTTCCTCAAAAAGTTGAAAATAGAGCTACCATATGATCCAGCAATTGCACTACTGGGTATTTACCCCAAAGAGACAAATGTAGGGATCTGAAGGGGTACATGCACCCCGATGTTTATAGCAGCAATGTCCACAATGGCCAAGCTATGGAAAGAGCCAAGATGTCCATCGACAGATGAATGGATAAAGAAGATGTGGTATATATTCAATGGAATATTATGCAGCCTTCAAAAGGAATGAGATCTTGCCATTTGCAACGACGTGGATGGAACTGGAGGGTGTTATGCTGAGCAAAATAAGTCAATCAGAGAAAGACATGTATCATATGACCTCACTGATATGAGGAATTCTTAATCTCAGTAAACAAACTGAGGGTTGCTGCAGTGGGGGGTGGGGTGGGAGGGATGGGGTGGCTGGGTGACAGACACTGGGGAGGGTATGTGCTATGGTGAGCACTGTGAATTGTGCAAGACTGTTGAATCACAGATCTGTACCTCTGAAACAAATAATGCAATATATGTTAAGAAAAAAAAAAGAAGAAGAAGATAGCAGGAGGGGAAGAATGAAGGGGGGGAAATCAGAGGGGTAGACGAACCATGAGACGATGGACTCTGAGAAACAAACTGAGGGTTCTGGGGGGGGCGGTGGGAGGATGGGTTAGCCTGGTGATGGGTATTAAAGAGGGCACATACTGCATGGAGCACTGGGTGTTATGCACAAACAATGAATCATGGAACACTACATCAAAAACTAATGATGTAATGTACAGTGATTAACATAACAATAAAAAAATTTAAAAAAGAAATGTGCTCATAAAGTTGAATACTACACAAGACATACAAAAAAGTAAACCAAATCCATATATACCAACAAGAGCAAAATAAGCAAGATGCAGAATTCCACAGAGAGAACAATACCATTTAAAAATTTTTAGAAAACACACAATACTAAAAATTGTTCATGGATACATTTATATTAGGATTTTTCATCTCTGATGAAGGAGATCCAATCAACTCCTGTATTTTTTTTTAACCAAATTCTATATCTGTATATATGAGTCTGCGTATGATCTACGTATGTGTGCATCTGTTAGGATATGGTTATAGCAATGAGAACTAGTGAAAAGACATGCCATATTTTATTTTGAAAGTTCTAGGAATTTACATTTATGAAAATGCATTATTGCAGCAAAATAGAGAATGGACTAAAGGGTACTGAAACTGGAGATGTAATAATTTAAGTGGAAAAAGAGGAAATCCTAAATTAGGAAGTGAGAATGGAAGAGGACAAGAGAAAACAAAGTTGAGAAGCATTCAGAAGTTCTGATCAACTGCCCGCATGATGGGTTAGATGTCGGCAGCCATTTTGGGAGAGCAGAGCTTCCTGTATTTTCCAACTGCTTCCTGAATACACCTGCTATGGGCTTTTAAGTAGCTTTTAGAAATGACATCTACATTAGCTGATGATGATAATGGGCCCTCCACTATAGCTAAGTGATAGAAAAGGTTTTTAGAAAACAAAATATCAGTTAAAGCAATTTTGAAAGAGAGGTAGCAGAAAGGTTTTCTCCGCTCTGCAGTTTCTGCCAGATTATATGCACACCGTGTCCTCCTGAGGGCTGGGAATCCTGTTGAATACTAACACCTCAATCTTCAGTTACTGGAGGAAGAGACGATAAAAGGCTTCAGGACCACATTAAGTACAAATCCTGGCTCCAACACTTACTGTATGACTTTAGCCAAGTCACTGAACTTCTTTTTCTCTGCCTCTGTTTCTTCATCTGCTAAATGAGTAAAATAAAGTACAGCTGATCCTTGACAACATGTACCGTGCAAACCACTTATACATGATTTTTTTTATTAATAGAGTACAGTACTATATATATTCTCTTCCTTATGATTTTCTTAGCATTTTCTTTTCACTTGCTTACTTAACTGTAAGAATACAGTATATAACACATATAACATACAAACTATGTGTACATCAACTGTGTTATCCGTAAGGCTTCCAGTCAACAGTTGGCTATTAATAAAGTTTTTGGGGAGTCAAAAGTTATTTGTGGATTTTCAACTATACCTTGAATTGTTCAAGGGTCAAATGTAATAGAATTCATTCCATAAGGTTCTGAAAATTAAATGGGTAAAATTATGTATGTATTTATGTATGTCTGTGTGCCTTTGAATGCATACACAAAGTGCTGTTTTTCTTCTTCATCAGTTACTAGGCACCCAGTAAGTGCTGGGGCATTACACTAGGTGTTGGAGAAGCAGATATGACAAATTTATATTGTCTGCCCTCTCACAGTATATAGTCATGACACTGTGAGACATGTGTGAGCTAATGTACAGTCGTCAGCCTAAGCAACTACGAATTCCTGAAGCTATTTCTCAATCTTTCCGAGCCTATCAACCATTTCAGTGTCATTTAATCTTTCGACAATTGCTAAACATCAACAGAAAAGCCTTAGAGTTACACAGAGAAAAACGCTTACTAATTTACAAATCTATGGATGAAGTCATTTTCTAAAGTCATTGTCTCTAAAGTTTCCTGCTATCCCATTTCTTTTATCTTTCTAAAAGATTTATAAATAAATAAATCTAATGTTAATCTAAAAGATTCATTAATGTATAAAACTCCCAGAAACTTATCTCTAAATTTGCCCCCTCCTCTAAGAATGTATTCATTTTTTATTTCTTTTACCTGTAACCATACTGTGAATCTGAAAGATTCATAAAAAACACTCAGTAAATACCTGGATCTTAGAATCACAAAGACAATGATGGTTAAATGAATATTAACAAGAGTTTTTTATTGCTTAGTTGAAAACGAATTACTCTCTTTAGCATAAAATCTTTTGTTTTTATGCTGTAATAGAGTACTTTTACATTTTCTTTAATAAAAAGATGTTTCTTTATTGTCTAAAACAACCACTACAACAGTCATCCCCTCATCAACTTACTTTGTAACAGTCTCCTTCAACAAAAGATAGCTTAATTGCATCCAGCTCTCTATCACAAATTTACAGTACTAATCCTTGCCAGCCATTTTGTTTTCAGCTTGTAACAGGAGCAGCCAGCCGCCTTCAGCCTGACTCTATTAGCATATCGGATAATTTAGAAAATGAGCACAGAAATGGAACCTAAAAAATAGAGTTCGTTTTTATCAGAATGTATCTATGTATTAGATATTACTCTTTATGCTTTATGATACTTCTCCGCTTCCTTTCAATATAATTAATTTTCTTAATTTAAATGCTCATTTCCTGCTCACAGTAATTTTTCCCTCCCCCAGATCCTATAAATGAGATTGACCTACTACTGTTTATATATAAGAATTTCAAATTTTAATAAAATAAACTACACAAAATATTTTCTGTAAAAGGATAAAAGGGCTAGATATTTGGTGACACAATTTACAACTATATTCCAGCAGACCATCTAGCCAAGAATAATAAATACATAAAAGCTAACATATATTGTTCTCACATTTCAAGGATGTTTCTAATAGCCAGCAGACAGCAAACAATTCTCCACCTGTTTTGACTTGCAATAGGCTGTTTGAATGTCAATAACAATGTGCCCTCACCAAGCACCACTGAAGTCTTAGATGACAAATCTAATACAAATTTAATAGGACAGGGAAGGGTAGGGCCAAGAGTTCCTCTTAGTGTCCTGTTCTTCAGAACTCTTTTCCATCACATCCTCCCTCCTCCCCCAACAAGTTCCACTCATCTATATTTAATAAATATTCTGAAATGTTATTATTCATTAAGCCACCCTATCACTTAACGTAAAACTCTTTTTAGAGAGGCTCTTCTAGTTGACTAAATAATACTATGTAGAAAGTTTGCTAACTTAATAGAATGTAACACCCCTGAAGTAACAATAAGCAAAGCAGGGGGGAAAAAAAAAAAAAGGCTGAGGTCAGGGGGGATCTGCAAGGAAATAAAATGCTCAAAAGACAGAAAATCCTGAAGTGCTTTAACAACTTCATTTTCTCCTCCAAACCCCTCCCTGTCTCCACAGCATTTTTTATGTTTTTACTGTGATGCTAACTAGCCATCCAGTCTGCTGTAGAAGCCTCTGATTAGAACGGATTTCAAGGCTGCTGTGTCTTGTGAGGAACCAATCAGATTTCTTTGTTTCATCTGCAACATTCCATCAGGGTTATATAACATTTTAGATAAGTGAAACATTCTAATAATATAGTATATTTCAACCCATAGTTAGCTATTTATTGTCCCTAAATTTGGCATATAAAAATCCCGTATTATTCTTCTGTGTTATTCAATAAAATCAAAGGAATATAGTACAGACGGGAAGGTTATTTTTCTTTTTGGGAAGAAGACAGTGAATTTGCTTTGTCTAAAAGAAAGAGTTTGTGAAAATACAGAATATGGGCACTCTGCAGACTACTAAGATGAATGCTGATCCTTCTTATTTCTGTTTATAGTAAAGTGGGTGAGGTAATCCAACACAATGGCAAACAGCCATACAGTTGTTAATTCTTATCACATCCAGCTTGTCATTAGTATAGAAAAAAATATTATAAATAGATTTCAAACTCAGGCTTAATCTTTTAAAGCACAGAAAAATTAAGTGAAATATTTAGAACACTTGGACAAATATTTTCTCAAAGAAGAAAATCTGAACTCTAAATGTCAAACCCCAATTTAACACCTACAACACTAACCAAAAAATAGTATACCGGCAGCCCTGTTACCTATAGGACCAGAATACTTGCAGTACACATGAACTGGCACCAAACAAATATTTCCTCTCTCCATCTCTCTCTCTCTCTGCTAGAGATAATGCTGCATAACTTCAACACTGCTCTTCTGTGCTATTAATATAACTCAGATATTCAAGAACACATTAAGCTGGAACCTGTGAATCTACTATTTTCTTTCCTTTTTTTTTTTTTTTTTACAACTCAAAGGCATCCCACATATGATGGTTACAAATCAACACAGGATTAAAATAGTGCCCGAATGCATAAAAAAGCTCAATCTGTTGGGTGTGGCTTAAGTAAATATATCTTGTCTCAACTGGACAGCTCCCCAGGAACATGCAGCCACTGAAACCCAAAATATATGAGTACATAAGTAAAGTGCTTCCGGGAGGGGGTGGGAAACGAAACCTCCATTTTTTTTTTATGCTTGATGTTCAATTGTTTCTACACTGTACTTCTAAAATGACAGTGCCTTGAGTCAATGCTGAACATTGCTCAAGAAACCAAGGACAGAGAAATTTTACTTGTCCTACTTCCTCTCCTTATTTCATACTCACTGTCTACAACATGGCCGTTCTTACAAACATTTTGCTTTCATAAAAGAGGTAATCATTTAAATGATGACTATGTGCAATGCGAACTCACACTGCATTACAGTCATCAATAAAATATGAAGTGCCAACTCCAGTGTTCATTCTACTTATTTTCCATCTCACCAGAGAAATGCTCTACTAATGCTCTCTACTATTATAAAATGAACAATATAAGGAAAAAGACATTGGTAGGAGCTGCGACAAATAAGCAACAGAGAAAATATAAAACCTGTAAGTGCTTACTTTTTTAACAATCTAGTATTAATAGTAAAAAAAAAACCCTTCACGCATGTGTGTGTGTGTGTGTATATACACATAACACATATTTAGTACAAATATAAATCTGTTTACAATCTACCATGCATACATTTATTAATGTCACACATGCAGTAATATACCTGAAACCTCTATATATAGGGGGTATGCAGATTTCAGAACTATACATTTTCATTCTTAAATGGCCACAATCAAACATTAAAACAGCTAAGGATTTCTGACATACTGAACTATATCCAAGCTATTAATCTTGTTAAACAATTTTCTCTGCTATTCAGTGCAGAAAACCCACCTTTGAATCATGTTGACGGTTATTTTTTCCCCATGCCCTCTACGTGCTGCACCATTTTGTTTGTCTTCTGGACAGTGGAGAAATCGGCAGACAGCAGTGAAGGAGTGTACTGGAGTCAGCAAAGGCAGGGCCAGCCTCCTACTGCAGTCTGTATATTGAACGCACTCAAACCCACAGGTGCCTACGTAAAATCCTCCAGCTGCAGCCTGCAACTTAATGCTTCCTTCAGCAGCAGATCTGTATGCTGTTTTCACTTTGCTTTAACCCAATAAATGGACAGGATGCACAATAGTGTGCATCTTTTAAAAATGAATTTTACATAAAATACTTATACAGATACTGTCTCTATTAAGTAGCTAAAAATGAGTGACTTTTCAAATCAGAAGGATAATCACCAAATTAAGAAGATTCAGAAGTATAATCACCAAAAGAGAAATGCATTTCTAACACTGTATAAATTCTAAACTGGTAATTTAATTATTCAAAAAATATAACATTAAAAACTAGCATATGATGTACCTTACATCTTCCTCCATAATTAGCTTATGAAAGTAATTTTTCATTTTCTGTAATTATATCATGTATGCAGAAACAGGCCTGCCTCTAACCATACCTTTTCATCACCAAATAATCCACTGATAAGAAGAAAATGCAGAACTTATCTGCTAAAAGGCTAAGTGAATCAAGGTAAACCAATGTTCGAACACTAACAGATGAAACAAGAAACAGAGGCTCACAATCCTCTCACATGAACTTCAAACACATACACTCTTATCCTACCCAAATTACAGAATTTAAAAACTGGGTGAAACCTTAAAGAAATCAAATCTTTTTAATTTTTCAGATGAACAAATTAAGGACTAGAGAGGTTAACACTAAGGTACCTCTCCCAAGGCCACATGGCCAGTCAGCAGCAAAACTTGGTCTTCAAAAATATCTTTTAATAAGTAATTAACTACTGAAACTCACCCCAAATTAAATAGTAACCTAAATATTCCTGTAACTATTAAATAAATTTTGTAGTTAAAAAAAAAAAAACAGGGACGCCTGGGTGGCTCAGTCAGTTAAGCGTCTGCCTTTGGCTCAGGTCATGATCCCAGGGTCCTGGGATCGAGCCCCACATTGGGCTCCTTGATCAGCAGAGACCTGCTTCTTCTCCCTCTGCCTGCCGCTCCCCCTGCTTGTACTCTCTCTCTCTCTCTCTCTGACAAATAAATAAATAAAAATCTTAAAAATAAAAACAAAAAAACACTTTACAAAAAAGAAATCTCCAGGCCCAGATGGTTTCACAGGTGAATTCTACCAAACATTTAAATAAAGAACACTAGTTCTACACTCTCTCTTCCAGAAAACAGAAGAGAAGGAAACATTCCAAACTCATTTTATGAGGACAAAATTAATCTGATATCAAAGCACATAAAAACATTACAAAATAAGGAAACTATAGACCAGTATCCCTCTTGAACAAAGAAACAAAAATCCTCAACAAATATTAGCAAATCAAATCTAGTAGTGTATAAACACACACACACACACAATGACCAAAAGAGGCTTATACTGGGTATGCTCAGCTTGTGTAATATTTGGAAATCACTCAATGTAATCTATTACATTAATGATTCAAAGAAGAAAAATCACATGATCATATCCCTGGATGCAGAAAAGTATTTAACAAAATCCAACATCCATTCATGAAAAAATTAGAAAATTAGGAATAGAGAGGAATTTCCTCAACTTGATAAAGAACATCTACAAAAAACCTAGAGCCAACATCATACTTAGTGGTAAAGACTAAATGCTGGGTGCCTGGGTGGCTCAGTTGGTTAAGCGACTGCCTTCAGCTCAGGTCATGATCCTGGAGTCCCTGGATCGAGTCCCGCATCAGGCTCCCTGCTCGGCAGGGAGCCTGCTTCTCCCTCTGACCCTCCCCCCTCTCATGTGCTCTCTCTCTCTCATTCTCTCTGTCTCAAATAAATAAATAAAATCTTAAAAAAAAAAAAAAAAAGACTAAATGCTTCCCACTTAAGATCAGGAACAAGGCAAGAACACACATTCTCACCACTCTTGGCTACCATCTTACTAGAAGTACTAGTCATTGCATACAGACTGGAAAGGAAGAAATAAAACTACCTTTATTCTCAAAAGGTATTATTGTCCACTTAAAAATTCAAAGTAGTCTACCAAAAACAAACAAAACCCCCCAAAACACCTCTTAGAACTAAGAGCTGAGTTTAGCAAGGTCACAGTACAATCTCAAAAAACAAAAATCAATCTATATTTTATATATCTCAAGATTTTAAAGGAATACCACTAACAACAGCTAAAAAAAGAAAATACTTAGGTATAAATCTGACAAAATAAACGTACAATCTGTATGCTAGAAACTACAAAATGCTAAAGAAAGTCATCAATAAGACCCAAATAAAGGGAAAAAGTATCATGTTCATGGACTGGAAGACCGCACATGGTAAAGATTTCAATTCTACTCCAAATGATCTGTAGATGTAATGAAATTCCAACCAATATCTCAGAAGGATTTTTTTTTATACATATGGATTCTAAAATGTATATGGAAAGGCAAAGCATCTAAACTATATAAAACAAGTTTGTAAAAGAAAAACAAAGTTACAGGAACCACACACTACCCCATTTTAAGACTTCCTATAAAACTACAGTAATCAAGACAGTGTGGTATTATACATAAACAGATCAGTGGAAAAGAACAGATGGTGCAGAAATAGACCCAAACAGGGGCGCCTGGGTGGCTCAGTCAGATCTAAGTGTCTGCCTTCAGCTCAGGTCATGATCTCAGAGTCTTGGGATCGAGCCCCACATCGGGCTCCCTGATCAGCAGGGAGTCTTCTTGTCTCTCTCCCTCAGCCCCTCAGCCCCACTCGTGCTCTCTCTCAAATAAAAAAGAAGAAGAGAAAGAAAGAAATAGACCCAAACAAATATGGCCAACTGATTTTTGACAATGATGCAAAAGCAATTCAAAGGAGAAAGGACGGTTGTTTCAACAATAGTGTTGGAACAATTGCATATCCATATACAAAAAAACACACACATCAACCTTAACCTCATATATTATATGAAAAATAGCACAAAATAGACCATAAATCTAAATATAAACTATAAAACTTTTAGGGAAAAAAACAGCAGAAACCTTTATGACCTGTGTTAGACACAGTTTTAAGATATGATACCAAAAGCATGACCCATTTTTTTTAAAAAAAGATAAACTGGACTTCAGAGAATATAAAACTTTTGCTCTGAAAAAAATCACTGTTATGAGAACAACAAAAAAAGCAAATCACATATCCAACAAAGGACTTGTATCTAGAATATATAATGAACTCTCAAACTCAACAGTAAGAAAACAACCAACCAAATTAAAAAAAAAAAATGGGCAAAAAACCTAGAGACACTTAACCATACAGGATATATGAAGGGCAAATAAGCACATGAAAATATGTTCAGCATCATTAGCCATTAGAGAAATGCAAATTAAAACCACAATGAGGGGCACCTGGGTGGCTCAGTCATTAAGCGTCTGCCTTTGGCTCAAGTCATGATCCCAGGGTCCTGGGATCGAGTCCCGCATCAGGCTCCCTGCTCTGCGGGAAGCCTGCTTCTCCCTCTCCCACTCCCCCTGCTTGTGTTCCATCTCTCGCTGTGTCTCTCTCTGTCAAATAAACAAATAAAATCTTAAAACAAACAAACAAACCACAATGAGATACCACTACTCACGTAACAGAATGGCTAAAATTAAAAGATATGGTATATTGACAATATCAAGTGCTAGCAAGGATGTGGAACTGGAAATCTCATACTTTGCTGGTGGGAATGAAAATGGTACAGCCACTCTGGAAAGTAGTTTGGCAGTTTCTTATAGCTAAACATGCACCTCCCATATAATTCAACAATCTCTCTCCTAGGCACTGACCCTGGAGAAATGAAAGCTCACAGTCACACAAAAACCTATATATGAATGTTTATAAGTGGCTTTATTCATAACTGCTCCAAACTGGAAACAACTTAAATGTTCTTCAGTGGGTGAATGAATAAAGAAACTATGGTACCTCCACACAACGGCACACCACTCAGCAATAAAAAGCAACTAACTACTGCTGGACACAACAACGTGAATGAATCTCAAAGGCATTATGCTGAATAAAAGAAGCCAGTCTTAAAAGCTGTATTATTCCATTTTCCATTTATATCACATTCTTTAAACAAAAAATACGGAGATAGAGAAAATAGTTAAGTGCTTTTCAAGATGAGGGTGGGGTAAGGGTGTAACTAGAATGGAGTGTCATAATGTAACTTGTATCATCATTTATACTAATTGTGGCAGCTACATACATCCATATGCATGTTAAAATTCACTGAACTGTACAGGGACACCTGGGTGGCTCAGTCGGTTGGGTGTCCGACTCTTGGTTTCAGCTCAGGTCATGATCTCAGGGTCGTGGGATTGAGTCTGGTGTCAGGCTTGTGCTCAGTGCATTCAACTTGAGATTTTCTCTCTTTCTCCCTCTCCCTGCTCGTGCTCTCTCTCTCTCTCAAATAAATTTTTAAAAAATTCACTGAACTGGGGGCGCCTGGGTGGTTCAGTTGGTTAAGCGACTGCCTTCAGCTCAGGTCATGATCCCAGGGTCCTGGGATCGAGTCCCACATCGGGCTCCCTGCTCTGCAGGAAGCCTGCTTCTCCCTCTCCCACTCCCCCTGCTTGTGTTCCCTCTCTCGCTGTGTCTCTCTCTGTCAAATAAATAAATAAAATCTTTAAAAAAAAAAAAATTCACTGAACTGTAGACACACACAAAGTAAAAATTACCTTTTGGTAAGTTTTTAAAACTTCAGCTACTACCATGTGGTCATGACTTCCAATTCTAGACCTCTTACTCTGCCCTATCTTAAGCCCCCAACTCATATATCTAACTTCTCTTAAATATAGCATTATCACCTCAAATTTAATATCTCCAAAAATGAATTCATTACATTCCCCCTCAAACTTCAAGTGAATGAAACCCACCATTCACCCAATCATCTAAGCCAGAAACATGAGTATCATCTTTGAACGAGTTTTTTTATTTAAATTCAATTAGCCAACATATAGTACATCATTAGCTTTTGATGTCGTGTTCAGTGATTCATGAGTTGCGTATTACACCCAGTGTTCATCACATCACGTGCCCTCCTTAATGCCCATAAGTTTTGTAGGTACTACATAACTAGGGAAATAACTTGATCTATAGCACTGCTGTATCTCCAGGACCTCCAACTGTGTCTAGCATAAAGCAAGCACTCTGCAAGTATTCTTGTTGAGCAAATAAACTATGGCACCTCCTTCATTTAAGCTGATAATCAATCAAGTCCAGTTGATTCTTTCATCGTATCTATCCATCTCCACTGCCACCCCCTTATTTCAGCCCTCATAATCTCTCACCTCGTTGATGCTGCTCCTAACAATGACATGTGTCATTTTGCCCTGCCCACCTTCACACACACATCTCTTTCTGGGAACTGCCCTTTACTGATCTGCAATTCATCTACTAACTTATTCCCTCCCTCTGCTATGGTTGATCTCCACGAGGGTAAGTTACCTAACCCAAGCTGACATGATGACAAACCTTATCCAAACCCTACTCCAGAGTATAACTGATTTGTCCAGGGGTGGATACCAGACCTAAATTAGGCCAGAGTTAATCTTACCCGTGGGCATACAGATTTGAAAACAAAACGACTGAGTTGGTATCCACCTCTGGGCCCCTGAACTACAAGATGTACAATTCAACTGTTGTGAGTAGCTATGCTCCACTATTTGAACTGAATAGTAGAGGAAAGTAATGTTTTAGGTCAGAAAAGAATGAAATAGACATGCAGAAAGCAGCAGATATAAAAAATGAAAGCCAACCAAGGTACCAAACATACATACTACCTGCATATAGTTCCCTAAATGTATCAAGCTCCCTCATAACTTCAGCTTTACAATTTCTGTATCCTCTGCCTGAAACAATGATAGTACCTCCTCCAAGAATTGTTCCATCCTCCTCAAGTCTGAGATGGAGTTCTTCCTCTGTACTCCAATAGTATCCTGGCAGAACTTTTTCATAATAATTAATGGTTTACTTATCTGGTAAAGACTATGTCTTATATCTCTAAGTAAACTATATCCCTCAGTATTTTACCTGACCCATAGTAGGTGCTCACAATATAATCAGGGATGAAAAGACAGAACACAGACAGGAGGGGAAGAAAGAAGTATCTAAATAATATCTAACAGTACTTCAGCCTCAGAATATAAAGTGACTGGAAAGTTAACAGAAAGGAGATTTATTACTACTCTGGCCTTCAGTCTTTAAGATGGGAACAAAGAATAATCACAAGGTAACACTATTCTGAGTAAAGAAATGAATGCACTACTTAACTAGTACATGATTAATATCAGAAGTAACAACGAGGCATGAAGTAAATTTTTAGAGCAAAAAAGTACAGATAGGCATTATTTTGAAAAAAAATAATTTTTGTTCAATATTGTCTTTCTCCCACCAAACATTCAAAAATTCAAGCAGCCAAGTCTTTTGTGGTTAGGATGGAAAGTGACAGCAAAAAAGCAGACAAATCTGTTCCAAATATTTGAGTTTGAAAAATCTGGCCCCTTAACAAAAGACACAGAAAGGATTCATATCATTAAAAATATTCATTCAGGATAAAAAAATTAGTAAGAACAAATCTCCCCCATGTACTCCTACTCTAGACTAGAAAAGAATTACCCTGGTCAGGAACAATATAGAAATCTTCTAGGATGATCAGCTGGTTTGTTTCCCAGGCAAGGCCTCTCATACAGGAAAATCCAATGGTTCAGGGCCCAGTCTTCAGCTGGGCAGGTCAGAAACCAAGTCTTTAAAGAAGATACGTCTTCAAAGTGGGTAAGACTCAAAGAGACTGACTTACGTCACTATAGCTCTATTTCACCTGCAAACTTCATAGCAAAGTATACACATTATTGACAAACATAAGGAGGTCCTGTCTTTCCTATTTAGGGGCAAACATGGGCTGTCCTTCTAATTCCTGGTATGGAGAAGACTGCTAATTTTAAAAGCAAACAAAAACCCCATTAGATTAGTAAACCAAAGTTTATAACCAGGCTCCACTGGTTGCCCATCCAATCCCTTCTTTCACACTAACAGAACCCTGATTTTATTTTAGGTGTTTTAGGTTGGTTCTCTCCCTAGCCTTAGGAGGTGAACCTTAATAAACAAATCTTAATAACCACAATTGCAATTCCATTAATTGGTTTAAGAAAGGTTACATGCTTTGCTTTGGCCAACGGGATGTGAAGCAAATGGGGGGGGTGGGAGAGAGATGGATTTCAGGTAAGTTTTCTTAGTCTTAAAAATGGACCCACGAAGTCCTGTTGTTCCACTAATCTCTGAACAATGATGTGTGCAGATATACATGTTGAAGGTATGGTAGTTCTCTTGCAGCTCTGTAAGGACAAGTCAGAAAACCACCACCAATATGCTGAAAATGGCAGAGCAGAAAGATGGAAAGAAATTGAGTCCTTGGTGATGCTGCTGAGCCTATAATTATATTCTCTATAATCACCATACCACCAGAATTCTCTATTATGTGAACTTATAAATTCCCTTCATATCTCAGTCATTCTAAATTGGATCTTTGGTAATTCTAACTATTCTAACTGCTACAACAGCAAATAACTCTGACCAGGGAAAAGATTACATAGGATCTAATCAAATGTAAATTTTAACAGAAAATTCTCATTTCCTCTAGAAATTTCAAATTTAATAAATCGGGCAGGAGTACTGAGTTTAGATGCTAAAATCTTTTTTACTTATCAGTTTTTCAAAACCTTGCAATGGCTCCCTTGTAGCTTTAAAGATATAATCCAAACTCTTTAGCATGGCACACAAAATGCTTCTTAATATTAACTGATGAGTGATTAACTGTCCATTCTTTTTAGCAACTTTCTAACTCACCCTAGGTTCCAGGAATAGAGAATTCTTACAGACGCTAGAATGCACCATATAGTCTCCTATCTTCATCTACTGGCAAATGCTACTTTCTCTGTGTGGACCCCTAACTCATACTTACCCTTCAGTGTTCAACTTGCATTCTCCTCTCCTTCCTGCCTATTCCCCAACTGTATTATCACTGTTAGGTTAGGAATCTCTCTCCTATATTAAACTTTGACCTCCCAGAGAACAGGAACTATCCCCAGCATGTATCACAATGTTTGATACAGAATAAGCACTAAAAAAAAATAATAATAATAAATCTTTGTGATTAACCATACTTGGAGTCAGTCTTAAGTTCTTTCTTTTACAATATTGGATGCAGACTTATAAAAATATATCCGTCATCACAGAAAGTTCTATTGAACAGCACTACTCTAAAGGGTCATAAAGTTACAAAATAAAGATGAAATAATACGGCTTTTTCAGAAAATTCATGCCACGTGACAAATGTTTATTAAGAAAACTGGACCAAGGATACAAAAAGTGTAAGAGATAGCTCTGTTCGCAATAACATTCTTGGTCTGAGTACAGACTACTACCTAAATGCTTTACAATAACCATATATGATATTTACACCAAGTTCTTTCCTAATCAAAATGGCAAGTTCCCTAAAATAAAATCTTTAGTGAGCAAATCATCCCACAATTTTCAAATTTTTACATGTAATTCAAGTTAATATAGACTAATACATGAGTATAATTTTGGTTAAAGTATTTAATATAGTGCAAGGCACATAATAAATATTCAATAAATGTATGCTGAATCTGAATGTATTGTAATGCAGATGAATAAAATATTTTTCCAAGTTTTATATCTTTATATACTGTAAGAGCCAAGGGCAGGCTGCTTCAAGGTGGGCCACTTTAGCATAAAGATCATCTTGAGTTAAAAAGCAATCAAAACCCAGCAAATTCAGGAAAAGTGCTTTACCTCACCTCAACTGCCTAAAAAGAATTTAGATAGAGAATCTACTATAAGAACAGAGCTATCCCCACAGATAACTACATTATTATATAAACTAAGTATGGTATACGGGGAGGAACCTAACAAGACCTGTTTGATCAAAGTCCTCTGTGTCCCACTGTGTCTGACTGGCCCAGCAAACATTTGTTTACTAAATATTTACTCTTTTTCATCTTCCTGTGAAGGACATTTCTTCCCTTTGAAGCCCCAGACCCCTTCCCCTCCCCCTTAGTTCAGAATGACATATATACGTTATTATGATGCCTCTCTTTGAAATTTCCATGTCTATACGGATTTTCCATACTTAGTTTACCAAATTTGATTTTCTCCTGTTAATCTGTCTCATGTCAATTTGATTCTTAGTCTGGGAAGAAGGATCTTGATGGGGTCAGGAATTTTTGTTCCCTGTGTTCCCTGACAATACATACAGAAAGGACATTTCAATACCATAGACTCATCTGAGGATAGTAAAACCATTTTGTTATAGGAATAGAATTAGGGTCAAAGCTATATCTTTATCATATCTGATATACCCTATTAATTACTAATATATCCTATTAATTACATGAAATAATTTTACAAAAGACACTTCATTTGAAAATTGCTGAACCATGGAACTACCATGCAAGAATTTCAGGCATTCTAATAGTAAAGATGACATTTTCAATGTTACTTATTCCTTCAACTTATTAAAAGATTAAGGGTGGTTTAGGAAGAAACAAAACAAAACCAAACCCAGCTTGTTCATCTTTAGTTTAAAAACATGACCAGCTTACTTTATATCTTGGTAAGACATAAAAGATCCTTATGAAACTTCTTTAAAGAACCAGTTCTTTTGATGGATGATACTTAGGGATGAATGAAAGAAAATCATGACTCTTGGGGAGCCTGGGTGGCTCAGTCAGTTAAGCGCATCTGCCTTAGGCTCAGGTCGTGATCTTGGGGTCTTGGGATGGAGGTCTGCTACGGGCTCCCTGCTCAGCGGGAAGTCTGCTACTACCTCTCCCTCCCTGCTCCTCACCACCCCCCCTCCCGCACCGCTTATGCTATCTCTCTCTCATAAATAAATAAAATCTTTCAAGAAAAGAAAAGAAAATCATGACTCTTAGAACACTCTGAATCTGGAAAAAATTAAGTTAACCTATTTTCTCCAGAAAGTCAAATAAAACCTGAATATAAGAAGTCTATGAAAATGGGGAGAGGAGGTTGCAGAACACATTTATAATGTTAAGTTTCTGGTTACTGAGATTCTTTTATTATTTATTCATTTATTTATTTGAGAGAGAAAGAGACGGGCACATGTGCATCCACACACACGTGGGAGGAGGGGCAGAGGGAGAGACAGAGAGGGAGAGAATCTCAAGCAGACTGTGCTGAGCATGGAGCCCAACACTGGGCTCAATCCCATGACCCCAAGATCATGACCTGAGCCAAAACCAAGAGTTGGATATTTAACCGAGACTGAGTGACCCAGGCGCCCCAACTACTGAGTTTCTTTGAAGACATACAACTTATACTAAAGATGTTCCCGATTTACAGAACTATATTCCAGACATCCTTGAGGACAAAAGTCTATGAAAGCCACCCCCTAGCAATTTTTAAAAGATTACTTTCTCCTTTCAGCACCTCACACATTTCATGGCTCTATCATTAACCTTTTACTATCATGAGTACATGTATGTATTTTTATTAAAACTACCATATAGGGGTACCTGGGTGGCTCAGTCAGTTAAGAGTTGGACTCTTGGTTTCAGCTCAGGTCACGATCTCAGGGGATCATGGGATTGAGCCATGAGGCTGGCTCCATGCTGGGTGTGGAGCCTACTTAAGATGCCCTCTCACCCTCTCTTTCTGCCCCTCCCCCCCAAAGAAACCTAACACATACCACAAATAAGCATGATTATATTACATATGAGGAAACCATGAGGTAGTATTGAGTATCACAAACTTGCAAAAGCAGAAATCTATAATCTAGAGGGTTTTACATGAAATATTTAAAGTTTTCTAAGAAAAAAACTAGATATACTTAGATGAAAAATTTGACAGTGTTAAAATAATTTACCAGTTTAACTTGGGGAAAGCATTACTATATATCAAAATATGCTATATAAAAAAACATTAAAAAGAAAATTATATGTTTAACACTATTTAAATCCCTTTTTAAATCAGAAATTAGAATCTATTTCCTAAATATTTATTTTTCTTCATTGCACATTCTGATTTATGAATGTAGGATTATAAGTGGCATATCTGAAATATACTTGGCTTTTTAAAGTAACTGATCTGCGGGCGCCTGGGTGGCACAGTTGGTTAAAGTAACTGATCTGGAGGAGAGTGTCCAAATTAAACCAGTTTAAATGATTTAATCTTTTAAAATTTTGTTATTTAAAATATATGATTGGATTAATAACGGAAGACAGCTTCATCAGAGGAACTTCAATCAGTATTTTAAATTTCAAGCATCTTGTGCAATAGGCAAAGAACGGGCACCCGGAGGATAGGCACAAACTAATTAAAAGAATAAAAACGTCCCTTAAATTGGAAAGAACTAGTCACAAAAGGAATTCTGCTGATAGCAAAAATCCTACATAGCTTTCTCTGGCTTCCTTCTTCAGCAACAAGGATGGAAACAAAACTGTGAAAGCAGACAACCTGGGAAACAAATTTTTGGGCTGATGTACTGCAGTGCAGGGCTAAAAGGGCTTGTAACATTAATTTGTCTTAAAGCCCAGGGGAAGCAGAATCCCAAAGCTCAAATAAGGGTAAACTACAAAGGAACCCAGAAGAATGGATATAAACCATGGAGTTAAATAAATTACATTTAAAAGCAAAATTCTAGAGGTGCCTGGGTGGCTCAGTCATTAAGCGTCTGCCTTCGGCTCAGGTCATGATCCCAGGGTCCTGGGATCGAGTCCTGCATCGGGCTCCCTGCTCTGCAGGAGGCCTGCTTCTCCCTCTCCCACTACCCCCGCTTGTGTTCCCTCTCTCACTATGTCTCTATCTGTCAAATAAATAAATAAAATCTTTTAAAAAAAAAAAAAAAGCAAAATTCTATGCAAAAGGTAAAAACTTATCTCTGGATAGTTATTCATTTAATATATGATCACCGTGCATATAATATGGGCCCAAAATGATGCAATGTCACTAGTTAGCTAGTGTCTCTAGCCAGAAATTTCAGAACAAATTATTTCTGCTCATTCTTTTCCTTTCCCAGATATTCTAGTAATCAAGTCCTTTATATTTTACCCCAAAATGTCTTCCTTGTATAACCTCATTGGTCCTACTGTCACTTCTTTACTCTTTTCATCGTCTCTTAACTAGTATCTCCTCACTGCAGTCCATTTTATGCACTGATCCCAGAGTTATCTTCCTGCAAATGTTATTAATGCATAAAACAAGTACTACTGAGTGCTTACTAGGTGCCAGGGCTGTGCTAAGGATACAGCAGTGGAAAAGAGAATGAACTTGTCATGAAACTTATTTTCCAGTAGGAAAGACAGATAATAAAACAGAGTAACAAGATATACAATAAGATAGTGATAATTACAACAGAGACAGAATATAAAAGGGGCACAAAATAAGAAGAGGGACATTAAAAAGGGGTATGGGGCACCTCCTTGCTGTAATTTCTCATTATGACCTTCACTATTTGCCATTCCATTCTGCCAACTCCCCACTTGACCATTCCCAAATACTCTACCTTAAGCCAGTAAGAACAGGAGAAAACATCCACAACTGGAAGAGAAGCATTATCTAACTTAACTTGTCCAATTCTAATCTTTATATTTGCCACTCTAGTTAAGAATCCCTAATATTTTCAGTAAATATTGCAGGAATATATGGGCAGAAAAACGACTGAGACCAATATTCTGCTGCATGAAAAAAAATTGTTTTTAATTAACATCAACTGTATTACTGTACATTTAATAATCAGGAAAGGCAGGGGCACCTGGGTGGCTCAGTTGGTTAAGCATCTGACACTTGATTTTGGCTCAGATCATGATCTCAAGGTTGTGAGGAGCCCCGCATTGGGCTCCATGCTGAGCATGGAACCGGCTTAATATTCTCTTTCTCTCCCTCTCCCTTTGCCCCTCCACCCCCCACTCATACTCTCTCTCTCTAAAATAATAGTAATAATAATATAATAATAATAATAATAATTAAAAAATGATCAGGAAAGCCATGGAGAGATGCTAATATTAGTTCACATTTAAGGCAATTTTTCAAATAATAAACATATAAGAAAATGACAGTCAAATCACAGCATATAACTGGTACCCATTTTTAACACGTTGCCATGAAAAATAAGGGGAAAAAAATCAAAGACCAAAAATGCCACACAACTGAAAAAAAAAACTCAACTACCACAAGAAGCCACTAAACTCTTGCCTACTTGTTGCTTTGACATAATCCTTAGCAATTTAAGATCTCTTAACATCCAACTTGCTACTTCAAAGAAAAGATATAGTTTTTAGATCTCAGTTTAGACTTAATTCCATTTCTGTCTCATTTATTCAGTGACAGCAATATATGAAGAGTGAAAATTCAAGTTTCTACTATGGCTGTCTACTAGCTGTAGACACTTGAGAAAGTCTTTTTATCTTGAGCAAGTCTTTTTTCTCTCATCTGTAAAATGACATGGCATTTGCTATACAGATTAAATGAGGTAATATATGTTAAAGTCATCTGCCTTTGTGAAACAGAACATATGCAAATGTAAGGTACCAGTTACTCAATACATGCTTCATCAAAGACAATAATTTTACATGACCTCTTATTTTTTTTACGTTTTATTTATTTATTTATTTATTTATTTATTCATTTATTCATTTATTTATTTATTTTGATGTAGTGTTCCATGATTTATTGTTTGCGTATAACACCCAGTGTTCCCTTCAATACATGCTCTCTTTAATACCCATCACCAGGCTAACCCATCCCCCCACCCCTGCCCCTCTATAACTCTCAGTGTTTCTCAGAGTCCACAGTCTCTCATGGTTCGTCCCCCCCTTCCATATCCCCCCCTTCATTTTTCCCTTCCTATTTTTTTTTTAACATATAATGTATTATTTGTTTCAGAGGTACAGGTCTGTGATTCATCAGTCTTACACAATTCACAGCACTCACCATAGTACATGACCTCTTATACTCACATTCAATGAAATATGGAGATATATATATATATATATATATATATGTAAATACAGTGACAGTCTGAACTGATGGGAGATGGGAGGACAGAAAGAAGTGTACATCCCTTACCCTTAGGATAGTTAAACTATCTATATTAGGAAAACATTTCTAGAAAGTTCATAAACAATACAAGTTTCATATTAGGAATACAGGCAATAAGCACTATAGCACATGAGGCAAAAGACTGATAACTGTGAACCAAAATAAGACATAAGCTGGACTTTAATGATTGATTAGATAGGATTAAAGAGGTAACTCGAAGATAAGTGGCAAGTTTATTCCAGACAGAGTGAATGTCATGATCAAAGGGGTACAGCATTAATAATAAAAAGCATTACAAAGTCTGATTTAGATAAAGTAGAAAGTTTCTTAATAAGAATTACAGGGAAAAGAAATAAGAATTACAGGGAGTAAGGCCTGAGAAGTTAGGTGAGATCAGGTCCTGTCAAGCTAAGAATTTTTTAGCTAAGAAAATTACTATGGCAGCCAGTTAAGAGTGAGGGCAGATGATAGTGAGTCAGAGAAAACAATATATTTGTTCATTCATTCAGCAAATATTTATAGATCTACTAATTTCTAGGCATATTTTAGATGCTGGAAAACAGTCAGTAAACTTGTAGGGGTTACACTTATCAAGAAAGATTGACAATAACCCAAACAAAACAAAGTATCTCAAAAAATGATATCTACTCTCAGGACAGAAATGGTAATTGGATGGAGTCTGAACATGGTAGAGGCTGAAAAGGAAGACCAGTGAGAAGACTGAGAGGAAAGGCCAGTATTATACGCATGTGTGGCAGCAGAGGTATATGGGAAATCTCTGTATCTTCCGCTCATTTTTTTTTTAAGATTTTATTTATTTATTTGACAGAGAGAGACACAGCGAGAGAGGAGTGGGAGGGGAGAAGCAGGCTTCCCACGGAGCAGGGAGCCCGATGCGGGGCTCGATCCCAGGACTCTGGGATCATGACCTGAGCTGAAGGCAGATGCTTAACGACTGAGCCACCCAGGCGCCCCTGTATTTTCCCCTCATTTTGTCATGAACCTAAAAGTGATCTAAAAAATAAGGTCTATTTTACTTTTTTTTTAAGATTTATTTATTTATTTTAGAGAAAGAAGGAGAGCACAAGCAGAAGGGGCAGAGGGAAAGAGAATCTCAAGCAGACTCTGCACTGAGCATGGAGCCTGATGCAGGGCTCAAACCTCACAACTCTGATATCACTACCTGAGCTGAAACCAGGAGTTGGACACTTAACCAACTGCACCTCCCAGGTGCCCCTAAAGTCTATTTTTTTAAGATTTTATTTATTTATTTATTTAGAGAGAGCAAGCACGTGCACGAGCAGGGGGAGGGGTGGAGAGAGAGGGAAAAAGAGAATCCCAAGCAGACTCCATGCTGCCCTGAGCATGGAACCCCACACGAGGCTCAATCTCACAACCACAAGATCATGACCTGAGCCAAAATCAAGAGTCAGATGCTCAACCGACTGAGCCACCCAGGCGCCCTCTTAAAGTCTATTTAAAAAAAAAAGAAGAAGGTTGGGGATTAAGCAGAGTTTATATTACCAAAGGCTCTATAAGCTTAGTGAAGGTTCTAAGATTAGGGGTGATATGATCTGATGAAGTTTATTTAAGATTGCTATGGGCACTTACAAAATCAAAGCATGAGTAGTAGGAGGAAGACTGGTCTGCTACAGGCAGAGATTCCAGTGTGATAAAGAGAAATTAGCAAAATTTTTATCTATTGTGTGAACTGGCTTGATGGTATAAAACAGGAGTTAGCGGGGCGCCTGGGTGGCTCAGTCGTTAAGCGTCTGCCTTCGGCTCAGGTCATGATCCCAGGGTCCTGGGATCGAGCCCCGCGTTGGGCTCCCTGCTAGGCGGGGAGCCTGCTTCTCCCTCTCCCACTCCCTCTGCTTGTGTTCCCTCTCTCGCTGTGACTCTCTCTGTCAAATAAATAAATAAAATCTTTAAAAAAAAAAAAAAAAAACAGGAGTTAGCAAATTTTTCTGTGATGAGCCAGACATTAAACATTTTATTTATTTATTTATTTATTTGAGAGAGAGTGAGTGAGAGAGAGAGAGGAGCAGGGTGAGGGAGAAGCAGACTCCCCACTGAGCAGGGAGCCTGACATGGGGCTCAATCCTGGGACTCCAGGATCACGACCTGAACCGAAGGCAGACACCCAACCCACTGAGCCACCCAGGCACCCCAGTATTAAACATTTTAGTCTCAGTAATAACTACAGAATTCTGCTCTTGTAACATGAAAGCAGACATAGACAAAACATAAGCAAGTGAGTATGGCTATGTCTCAATAAAATTTTATTTACAAAAACAGGTGGTAGGCCAGATTTAGCCTGCAGGCCACAGTTCACCAGCTCCTGATAGAGAAGATGGCTTATGGACAAAAAAAGGGGGGGGGGGGGAAGAAAAAGGAAAAAACTACCAGTAGCAAATGCTTCTAATATAAAGATGACACTGTCTTTTCTTTTCCAATATTTATACTAGTAATTTTATCTTCATGTCTTTATTGTATACTAGAACTTTCCAAACAACTATGAAAAAAAGTGGTAACAGGAGAAATCATTATCATGTTTCTGTTTTAATAGAAGTGGCTGCTATATTTCTTTGTTCAATATAATGCTTAGATGTTGGATTTGGTGACTAGTCTTTATTATATTTAAAGTACATTTTTCTATTTGATGATGTTTTTAATGGCTGCTCAGTTTTATAAAATGCTATTTCAGAATATAATGATACAATATGGTTTTTAAATTTTTTCTTAAAGATTTTATTTGTTTATTTGAGAGAGAGAGAGAGAGAGCAAGAGCAGAGGGGGAAGAGGCAAAGGGAGAAGCAGACTCCCCGCTGAGTGGGGAGCCAGACACGGGGCTGGATCCTGGGACTCTGGGATCATGACCTGAGCTGAAGGCAGACGCTTAACTGACTGAGCCACACAGGCACCCTTAAAATTTTTTCTAAGTTAAAAACTTCTGTTGATTTTCTGATATACCAACATTTTTGCATTCCTGACATAAACTCTACTTGTTATAGTACATTATCAGTGATTATTTATTTATTTATTAAATTTTTATTTATTTATTTGAGAGAGAGAGCACGAGCGGGGGTGTGGAGAGCAGAGAGAGAGAGGGAGAAGCAGACTCCCTGCTGAGCAGGAGAGTCCAACGCGGGGCCTGATCCCAGGACCCAGAGATCACGACTTAGCCGAAGGCAGACGCTTAACCAACTGAGCCACCCAGGCGTCCCTGGTGATTATTTGTATTTAACTATAAGTTTTACTCACTTACTTTGACTCACTTTTCTTCCTATACCTCCTGCTTTCTTCACATTTATTTTTTACTTTGCTGGGAGACAGGACTCAAGTTTGTTTCTCCCAACAGCTTTGTTACACTTGGGGTACTATACTTTCTGAGTCCTTGAATATCTGAAATTAGCAGTTATTTTTCCTGCTTATACTTGAATGATGGTTTACCATTACAGTGATACCAAGCAATAGCACTGACATATATCAAAGAAGCATATTTTAACTTTTACTAATTACTTGTATGATTTTAAGTAATAAGGTTAAGACAAAGTTAAGAAAAGATATAAACATAGAACTTTTAAATAGCATAGAAACACAAAGATTTCCGGGCGCCTGGGTGGCTCAGTCGTTAAGCGTCTGCCTTCGGCTCAGGTCATGATCCCAGGGTCCTGGGATTGAGCCCCGCATCGGGCTCCCTGCTCAGCGGGGAGCCTGCTTCTCCCTCTCCCACTCCCCCTGCTGGTGTTCCCTCTCTCTCTGTGTATCTCTCTGTCAAATAAATAAATAAAATCTTTAAAAAAAAAAAGAAACACAAAGATTTCCTTTATAACTCATAATTCAAGGGAGTCATACATCTGTTTTTTCATAAAAACTTAGGATGCATCCACATGCATCAAAAACAATTTTTACATGGAAAATATGAATTAAGTTATAAAATTCAAAGCTGATATTCACACGTCCTTGGGAAAAAACATTGCCTGAGAAAATTCATTTGTTATTATATGCTATAAAATCTATTTCTATGAAATATTTATCTAGTGGCCTACACAAAAGTTCAGATCAACTATTTAAAAGACAAATTATAACAACTTCCCTTTATTACAAATTCTTTTTAAACTAATACTAAGTTGGTTTTCTAATACAAAACAAATAATTACGCCTCTGGGAAAACTCACCTTATTAATCTAAAAATACACTATGAACAAAAGTTAATATAAAGAATAAAGTCCACCCAATTATTCATTAACAATTAAAAAAAAAAGTAATGATGAAAACACTAATGATGTCATTCCATAAGCACGCTTTTTTTTAAATATAAAATTTATTCTTGCTCTAGAATTTCCTGCCTTGGAGTACGTTTGAAGAAAAGTACTGCTTCTCTACAATAGGGTTCTTTTCATACAGAATACAAAGCACTATTTTTATAACTAACTTACAACTACTCTAAATTATAAACATTTTACATGAAAAACCATGGAGAAGAATAAATACTAAAATAAGACCCCTCAAAACCATTATTGACATAATTAAATACCTAGTAAATCAAAGGAATTAGCTTTAATACTACAGTAGAACCTGGACATGTATGAATTTAATAATATCTCTACCAGAGCAGTACTACTCAGAAGCCTAGCATATAATAATTTGTAATTTTGCTAAAGTGAAAATAGGATGCCTACCTTTAATAAGAGTAGTATGTACACATAAGTTACTTATCTGGTACTCAGGGCAAAAAGACTATGCACAACTGTATCCTATTATGGCTTTATTGATTTCTATAGTTATCTTATATGAAGTAATAGTTGTGAAGTGAGAGAAAATGCTGGTGCTGGTGTCAAAAGTGAACAGCTAAAGGTGTCTAAGAAAATCATGGTTCTAGGCCACAAAACAAATTTTGGGCAAACCATTTCTTTAAATGTCAAATTTGGAGGCAGCTTGGATCTCTAACATATATGAGTATGTGTGTGTATAATCAAAAAGTGACCAGTGGAGGGCGCCTGGGTGGCTCAGTTGGTTAAGCCACTGCCTTCGGCTCAGGTCATGATCCTGGAGTCCCGGGATCGAGTCCCGCATCGGGCTCCCTGCTCGGCGGGGGTCTGCTTCTCCCTCTGACCCTCCCCCTTCTCATGCTCTCTCTATCTCATTCTCTCTCTCAAATAAATAAACAAAATCTTTAAAAAAAAAAAAAAGTGGCCAGTGGAATGATGTCGATTATTGTCTTCTGCCAAACTCAGACTGTCTGGGGAGACAAAATAACTAAATGCAATGTAGTTCTCTGGATCGGATTCTGAAGCAGAATGAGGACATGAATGGAAAAACTAATGAAATCCAAATAAAAATCTGGAGTTTAATAAACAGTAGTGTACCAACGTTGGTTTCTTAGTTTAGACAAATGGAACATAATAAATAAGATGCAACAATGGATAAAAGTGGGTAAGAGGTATATGAGAATTGGCTGTACTATCTTTGCAACTTTTCTTTAAATCTAAATTTAATCCAGGGGTGCCTGGGTGGCTCAGTCGGTGAAGCGTCTGCCTTTGGCTCAGGTCATGATCCCAGAGTCCTGGGATAGAGCCCCGCATTGGGCTCCCTGCTCCGCGGGAAGCCTGCTTCTCCCTCTCCACTCCCCCTGCTTGTGTTCCCTCTCTCTCTGTGTCTCTCTCTGTCAAATAAATAAATAAAATCTTTTTTTTTAAATCTAAATTTAATCCAAAATAAAATGCTTACTCCAAAAAATTAACTAGACACAGGAGGAAATGAAATAACATTAGTAAAAACCAAGAAAAAGACAACAAAAACAGACATATTTAGTTATCAGACACAGATTTTTAGATAAATATAGATATAAATATATTTACTACATTTGGGGAGATAAGAGACAAGATTGAGAATACTGACAAAGAACTGGAAACCATAAAAAGAATAAAATGGTGTGCATCTGTCAATTGTTTTTAAGTTGAAAGGGGAAAATCAGTATCCATAGAGCAGAAAAACCTGGAGAATACCTTGATTGGTCATCAAAATCACTAATGAATGATGAGACATTGTCTGCTTCTGGTTGTGATGCCCCAAAAAGAAAAAACATACATTTAAGTAACATTCAGACCAGAGATACATACCCTGCATCTAATCATAAAAAAAAAAACAAAAAAAACACAAAATTAGGGGCATTCTGCTTATTTTCAAAGGGAGAGAGAGCCTTTATTCTTCAAAACTGTCTAAAAAGGCAGAGAAACTACTTCAAATTGAATGAGAGTAAAAAGATACGACAAGCAATGCAATGCCTCATCCTGATGAGATCTTGGAAACAAAGGGGAAAATTCTACAAAGGAAATTACTGGGTAACTGACAAAATTTGGAAAAGGGTAGATTAGATAAAAGCATTATATCAATGTTAATCTGTTTGAGATTGATAACTGTACTGTGGTTATGTAAAAGAATCTCCTTGTCCTTAAGAAATACACACTAAAAGGGTCGCCTGGGTGGCTCAGTCAGTTAAGTGTCTGCCTTTGGCTCAGGTCATGATCCTGGAGACCTGGGATTGAGCCCTGCATCGGGCTCCCTGCTCAGTGGGGAGCCTGCTTTCTCCCTCTTCCTCTGCCACTACCCTCTGCTTGTGCGCTCTCTCTCTGTCAAATAAATAAATAAAATCTTAAAAAAAAAAATGGAACAGGGTATTATACTACGTGAAATGAGTCAGACAGAGAAAGACAAACACTATTTGTTTTCACTGATATGTGGAATCTAAAAGAAAAAACCAACCAACCAAATAAACAGAAACAATTTCACAGATACAGAGAACCAACTGGTGGCTGCCAAAAGGGAGGGGTTTGGGGGATGGGCAAAACAGGTAAAGGAGATCAAGAGGTACATACTTTTAGTTATAAAATAAATAAGTCACGGAGATAGAAAGTACAGTATAGGGAATATAGTCAGTAATACTGTAATAATGTTGTATGGCAACAGATGGTGACTACACTTACCATGGTGAGCAACGAGTAGGTTGTATACCTGAAACTAATATAGCATTGTATGTCAACTGTACTTTAATAATTTAAAAAAAAAAAAAAAGGGAAAAAAAAAAAGAAAACCACTCCTAGGCACATCAGTGTAAATCTAGAAAACTAAAAAAAAGGAGAAAAAAGACAGATCACCTTTAAAGAAGCAGCAGACTAACAACTGACTTCTCACCAGAAATAATTCAAGGAGCCAGAAGACAATGAACTATATTTGAAAGTGCTGAAAGAAGATAACCTCCAGCCTAGAATTCTACTCCCAGCAAAAATATCCTACAAAAAATAAAGGCAAAATAAGGACATTTTCACATAAAGATAAGTAAATTTGCCACAGGAAGGAAATGATAAAGAGTCTTCTCCAGACAAAAAAAAAAGGTTATCCCATCTAGAAGAAAGTGAGGAATGAAGGAAGGAAAGAAAATCAATGTAATGATCAAATATATAGGTACACCTAAATAATGGTGACTACATAAAACAATAATAATGTCTTGTGGAGTTTAAAATACATACACAGGTGAAAAGAATCTAAAGCTCTTGCATTGTCCAAGAAGAAAGTAAAAGTACCAACTGACATCAAACTTAAATTGATAACTGAATCCTTAAGGTAACCACAGAAAGAATTACAAGAATATGTAATTTCCAGGACAAAAAGAAGAGATATGGAATAATAAAAAATGTTTTTGATCAATCTAAAATTAAGCAAGAAAGGAGAAAGGACACAGAACAGGCAGGACAATTAGAAAGTACATTGTAATATGTTATATTTAAATCCAAATATATTATTAGTTGAATTAATGTGGATTAACCAACATCTCCCTTAAGAGGAAAAAACCTGTCTGAATGAATAAAAGAAGAAAGCTCAATATATCCTATTAACAGTATAACCATATAGAAATGCTGAAAGTAAAATAGAACAAATCATACTATGCAAACACTAATCAAGAGAAAGTTAGGATAGCTATAGTAATATTAGACAAAGTCAGCTTTCAAACAAAAGACATTATTAGAAATAAAGAGGACATTTCATTATGGTGAAAGTCAAATTCACCAGGAAGATAAAGCAATTCTAAATTTCAATGTATCTAATAAAATAACTTCTAAATATATAAAGCAAAAACTGTCAGGAACAAGAAGGAGAAACAGACAATTCAATAATCATAGTGTGAGATTTAATCATATCTTTCTCAGTAAATAATTTCTTTAAAATAAAAAAGGATCTAAAATTGAGCACCACCATTAACTAAACTGCGCCCAATAATTTCAGAATCCACATTATTTTCAGGTGAATCCAAAACATTCACCAAAATTGATCATATGCTGAACTATAAGGCAAATCTCAAAAACTATCAAAAAAATAACTTGTAAAATGCAGAAAAACTGGGAAACTGAAAAGATTAAAAGAATAAATATCTATAACCCATTAGCAGAAAACAAATATTTAGTACATCTCTCATCAACATTTCTCCAAAAGAGTATATATACAGTTTGTTTGTTTTGACCTTAATATCCTAAGAATTATCTCCTTTTTCTTAAACCAACCTTTATAAACTTTATTTTAATGACTGTAGAAATCTAAAATTTGTATTTTACTTCCTGCACAACCCTCTGAGGATAGTTTCTATTTTTACAGTCTCATTCCCCAAAGAGTGCCCAGGACTGAAATAATTTCACATGTTAATTCAAAAAGTAAATTTAGGTCTAGAAAGTTTTTAATAAGTAGTTCACAGAGGCATTACTCTCTCATGTATTTTAAATAAATATGTTTCCTCCACAAACTTTCCTTTATCTGACTGTTCTTGATAAGTATTCAAGGGTTCCTACCTCTTAATTAAGAGTATGACAGCCTAGAGGAATGTAAACTTTCTTTTTTTCTAAATTAAATAAACCATTTAATAAATAAATATATAATGCTCTAGCATCAATTCAGATCCCTAATAGAACTTCCCTTTCTAAAATATCACACAAAATAAATGTAACATAGTCACTCACCACTTGATCTGTTTTTACGACTCGATTTCCCTCCAGTAAGAAGCATCTTGAGACTATTCCGAAACATGTTTGTGCTGTTTTAGTACTCAAAAAAACTGTAAAAGAAAATATGGGAAAATATGTTAGAAAACTTGATTTTCTACTCAAAATACTATTAATAATTAATTTTAAATGCACTATCAGGAATTAACTATGTTTAAATATATAGTACAGAAATTTTAACAATATGACAAAAACATCTAATTAATTTAACTTGAATACTATAATACTTTGAGTACCCTAAGAGATAAAGGTAGATATCACTAAAGGCATAAAGAATGTAGTCACCATAGAATAAAGTAACCACAGAATAAAGTCACCATAGAATAAAGAATTGGGTAGCTATAAATACAGCCTACCCTTTCACTGACTCTCCTTTTCATGAACAACTTTCCCATAGGCCCAACACACACACCCCCAAAGTTTAAGAGTCTAGAAACTTTCAGAAGGTACATATTTTCCATTGACTAAGCCAGAATTCCACCTCAAAGACCACTGATACACATGAATGAGTAGCCTATCCTCTCTATGTCCCACTTCTATCAAAGGAAAATTCTTCCAGTTGTGCTTTGGATTATGTCCACTCTCACCTCCTCAAAGACTTTTAGCCAAAAACCATCTTCCTTTTCTTTCTCACACAGCTTTAATTTTTTTCTCTCTACTGAATCATTCCAATCATAACAAAAACAAGGTAGTATGTCCTAACCAAAATAAATAAGCAAGTCCCTCTCTTTATTCCCACATGGTCCAATTACTGCTCCTATATCCTTACTCTTCCTAGCAAAATTTCTGGAAAGTGTTGTCAGTACTTGGTGCCTCCAGCAGATTGAACAGAATAAACATGGACTAAAACGGAGGTTAACAAAAATATCCAAACCAAAGCACTGAGAAATAAAGGTTGAAAAAAATGTAAGAGAGAGTAAGAGGTCTATGGAATCCACTGAAAGGTTCTACCATACATATCACTGAAATCCCAGAAGAAAGGAGAAAATAAGAAAGAACCAATATTTGAAATAATAACAACAAGAATTTCCTAACATAAAGTCACATCTTTAAAGAGCTAGAGGGAAAAAATAAAAAATTTAAATAAGCAACAATCAACAGACAGAAATAACTTTCAACAGAAATTAAGAATGGCAGAAGACAATGGAATGACTTCCTAAAAATTCTGAAAAACAGGCGCCAATGAAGAAATCTATTCACAATTTTAAAATGTTTGAAATAAAAATGAAAAAAAGGTGATTTCAGAAAAACAAACAAGAATTTATCAGTAAAAGAAATACTAAAAGGGAGTTCTTCCAACAGAAGGAAAATGATACTAGAAAAAAAAGCATGGAAATGCAAAAAGGAAAAGCCATAAAATAGGTAAATGTTGGCAAACATGGATGAACAGTGACCATAAAAATAATTACTAGCTTGTTAAGTTTAAAATATATGTAGATTTAAAATGTGTGAAAACAAGAACAAAAAGATTCAGAACTGGGATAAATGGAGTTAAAGTTTTTAAGATATCTGCATTATGCAGGAAGTGACAGAAGTAATAATCTGCATCTGACTGCAGTAACTCAAAATCAATGTAGTGATTTCTAGGATAGCCATTAAAGGTTAACTGAAGTGAGAAAAAGAATAATTAAAATATTTCATTGAACCAAAGAAGGTAAAATGTGAGAGAAAAAGCATAGTGCACATTAATAAAATAAAAACAAATAGTAAGATGGTAGCTTTAAACTCAAATTATAGTTATTGTGTTAAATATTCACTCTACTATAAGACTACTTATGGTCACAGGAAGATTAAATATAAGATGATGAGAAAAAGCATATCATCCAAAAAACAATTAAAAGGAAGCTGTCATATCTATGCCAATATCAGACAAAGTCAACTTACGGCAATAAACACAACAAAAGATAGAGACATTTCTTAATAATTAAAAAGTCAAACCAACAAAAAGATATTATACTTCTAAGTATGAATGGACCCAATTAAAAGCTTAAAAATATATAAAGCAAAAATATACAAAACTAATAGAGGATATGGACAAATCCATAATCACATAGAAGACTAACACACCTTTGTCAATAGCTACAAGATCAAGCAGATGAAAAAAAGTTTTTACTAAGATACAAATTTGAACTGCATAATTAACCAACTAGACTTAATATACATAGTGTATTCTTCCAAATAAAAACAGAATATACAAATTATACACAAAATACATACCAAAATGAACCACAGGCTGAGTCATAAAGCAAGTCTGAATACATTTCAAAGGACTTAAGTCTTTGAGAGTATATTCTCTAACTAAAAGGCAATTAAGCTAGAAGTGAATAATTTTTAAAAATTGAGAAACTCCCCTACTGCTTGAAAATTGTGACATACTTCTAAATAACCTATGAGTCAAAAAATAAAAGTATATAAATCACAATGGAAATTTTAAAATATTTACAATAAATTATAATGAAAATATAAATTATGGAAACATAGAAAATGAAACTAAAACAATGCTTGTAAATAAATGTAGAGAAGAATACATGTTATTAGAAGAGAAGGATGAAATCAGTATCTAAGCTTCTATTTCAAAAAGTTCAAAAACAAACAGCAAATCAAAGAAAGCAAAAGGAAAGAAAGAGTAAAGAGTAGAAATGAATGAAATAGAAAACAAATCCCAAACAGATAAAATCAATGAAGCAAAACATTGGATTTCTGAAAAGTAGTATAATTAATAAATCCCTAGCAAAGCTAATCAAAAAAAAAAAAAAGAGAGACACAGAGAAACTGCCAACATCAGAAAGGAATAGGGGACACCATTTCAGATACTAAAGGCTGTTTTAAGTAAGTAGATACTATAACAACTTTACACCAAATTTAATGTTTTACATAAAACAAATTCTTTGAAAAATACAACTTATCAAAACTGACCAAAAATTGAGCAGAAAATCTGAAGCAGCCCTATCTCTATTAAAGAAATTGAACTTATCAAAACTCCTCCCAGAAAGAAAACTACAGGGCCAGATTATTTCACTGGTGAAGTTTACTGTTTAAAGGTACAAACAATACCAATTTTACACAGTTTCCTTAATAGAAGGAATACTTCCAAACATATTTTATGAAGGCAGTATGATCTTAATCCCAAAACCTAACAGAAATTACAAGAAAAGAAAATTATAGACCACATACCTCATGAACATAGACTCAAAAATCCTTAATAAAAGACACTGAAAACTACAAAAGTTACTCTAAAAAATTAAAGAAAACTTAAACAAGTAGAGATAAACCATGTTCATAGAGTGGAAAGTTCAATATTGTCAAAATGTTGATTCTCCCTATAATGTCCTAAAGAGACAACAAAACCTCAAATTCTAGCACGCATTTTTTTTGTAGAAATTGAGCAGCTCATTCTAAAATGCATATGGTAATACAAAGAGCTTAGAACATCCAAAGCAATCTTGGAAACTAACAAAAAAGCTGGAGCATTTATATGACCTGAACTCAAGACTTAACTCTATATCTCCAGAAATCATGACAGTATGGTTCTCTCATAAGTATCATCAGGCAGATCAATGACACTGAATAGGTAGTCCAGAAAAAGATCTACACTTATATGGTCATTTTTTTGGACCAAACCATAAATGAGTAAAGAGAAGTCTTTTCAACAAGTGGTGGTGGAACAAATAGATATTCACTTTTTAAAAAATTATCCTTAATCTGTGCTTCACCCTGTATGTGAAAATTAATTCAAAATAAATCAAGAGTCAAACAACACATGAACGCTAAAATCATAAAGCTTTGAGAAGAAAACACAAGAGAATATCCTTATTATTTGGAGATAGGCAAAGGATTCTTAGAACACAGAAAGCAATAACCATAAAAGAAAAAATGGATATATTTGGGCTTTATTAAAATTTTTAAAGACATCTGCTCATAAAAAAATAACATCACCAAAATGAATAGGCAAGTCACAAACTGGGAGAAATTATTCACAAAACATGTATCTAACATAGAACTGATATCCAAGATATATTAAGAACACCTACAACCCAACAAAGAGACAATCACATTTTTTAATGGGTGAAAGATTTGGACACTTTTAAAAAGTTTATGAATGGCCAACACACATATTGAAAGAGATTAATACTTTCCCAATTTGTCACTGGGAAAATAGAAATTACAATGAGCTACCACTATACATAAAAGCAAACTTTTGAAAGACTGATAATATCAAATATTGACGAGGATGAAGAGCAAATGAAACTCTTAATATACTGTTTCAGGAGTATAACAGTACAATTGCTTTAGGCAGAAGTCTAGCGGTTTATTATAAAACTAAGCATATTCCTAACATAGGACTCCACACATTACATATTTACCCAGGAGGAATTAAAACATATGTGCATAAAAAGATTAATGTAACAATTTTCATAGCAGCTTTATTTACAAGAGCCCAAAAGTAGCCCACGTGTCCATCAATAGGAAAATGGATAAACTGTGGGATTTTCATATAGTTGGATACTACTCAGCAATAAAAAGGTATGAACTATTCGTATATTCAACAACAGATAAATCTCAAAATATAATATGCTGAATAAAAGAACCTTACATAAAAGTGTATGCAGTAATCCATGGTAGAAAAAAAATCAGAATAATGGCTGTCTCTTGGGGGTAAATGTGAGGATTAACTGAGAAAAGGCACAAGGAAACTTTCCAAGATGATGGTAAATTCTGTATCTGGAAGAAGTTTGGAATACACAGATGTATGCATTTGTCAAAATTCAGCAAATGTTCACATCAGATTTATGAATCATACTCCATATATATTTTACCTCAAAAGAAAAGAATAAACATTGAACTCTACTTAATTACATTCATGCTTAAATATTTAGAAGAAAGCCTACGATGTCTCCAATTCCTTTGAAATGCATCAAAAAATAAGATGAAATCTTGGATGGATAGAGGGGTGATAGTAAGGCAGATAGTAATAAAGCAATTACAGCAAAATGTTAACAGTAGATTCTAAGTAGTGGGTATACATGTGTTAACTGTAAAATTATGTTAAATTTTCTATATATTTGAAATTTTTTATGTAAGCTAAAAACACACTCCCACAAAGGAAACTCAGGGTTCAGATCATTTCAACAACGCATTCTACCAGCATTTAAGAAGAAATAATACCAATCTTACACAAATTGTCCCAGACAGTAAAAATAGGGAACACTTCCAAACTTGTTTTCCAAAGACAGCATAAGCTTGATACAAAAGTCAATATGGTTATTATAAGAAATAAGTTACAAGAAAGAAATCACAGACCTCTCTTTTGACATAGATGGAAAAACCCTAAACAAATATTGGCAAAATCAAATCTACCAATTCAATGATCAGGACCAAGTGTGGGCTTAATCCAGAAATACAAAAATGATCGAACATATGAAAATCAATATAACTTACCACATTAACAAGAGAAATAAATCATATCAATAGATGAAGCAAAAGTAATTGATGAAATTCAACACTCATTCATGATCTAAGAAAACTTGCACAAAACGAGAAGTTCCTTAATATTATAAAAGCGTATCTTTTTTAAAACCTATAGTAAACATCATACTTAATGGTGAATGAATAAAAATATTCCACCTGAGATGAATGATGTGACCACTTCTTAGCACCACTTGCACTCAATATGACCCTGGAAGTCTAAGCCTTTACAAAAAGGTAAGAAGATGAAATATAAAGAATGGAAAAGAAGAAATAAAAATGCTACTTTCACAGACAATATGATTATATACTTAGAAAACCTAAAAGAATTTATAAACTATTAAAGTAAGTGAGCTTAGTAAGGTCACTAATACAGTGTAAAACATAAAAAAATAGGTGAACACCAACAAATAACTTACCCTTTTAATCAGTGAAGATAAATAAGGTGATGAATCCTAAAAAGAATATTTCAAGCATTTAAGAAATACATTCATCTTGAGGGTTATTCTTAGTTTCTTTTGCCCCTTATTTACTTTAAAAGACTATCTGAGAAGTAGAAATTCTGTCTGATTTACTTCACTAATATTTGAAAGACTTAAAAAATTATGTTATATGCAATGACATATATGAAATATACTTCATTTTAAAATATGCCATAACATTTAAACAGTAAATCTTATAACCCTTCAATTTTTATTTTCTTAAAAGAGAATGAATAACTATTTTCTTATGTATAAGATTTTCTGTGCATGCAAATGTAAACAAAATATGTAAAATATTCTACATATAGAATCTCATTTAGTCCTCATCAAAACCCCCTTAAGATGGGTGGTATTTGCTTCACTTTGAAGAAAAATTTGAGGTAAAGAAAAGTGAAATAGCATGCTAATATTATACAGCTAATAAATGCTTAAGACCATATTTGAACCCATGCATTTTGTCCTCCTCCTCAGTGCCCATGCTTACACAAGGGATACAATAAATCTATTTAAAACATTAACCGAAACTACAGAATTTCTAAGTCTAGTGACCCAAATTAAAAGTTTCAGAAGTGGGCGCCTGGGTGGCTCAGATGGTTAAGCGTCTGCCTTCGGCTCAGGTCATGATCCTGGAGTCCCGGGATCGAGTCCCGCATCGGGCTCCCTGCTTGGCGGGGAGTCTGCTTCTCCTCCCTCTGACCCTCCTCCCTCTCCTGCTCTCTGTCTCTCGTTCTCTCTCTCTCAAATAAATAAATAAAATCTTTAAAAAAAAAAAAAAAAAGTTTCAGAAGTATTACTCCATTTGACTCTGGTTTTTGAAATAATGCTTTTTTTTTTTTTTTTAAAGATTTTATTTATTTGACAGAGAGAGATACAGCAAGAGAGGGAACACAAGCAGCGGGAGTGGGAGAGGGAGAAGCAGGCTTCCCGCAGAGCAGGGAGCCCGATGCGGGCTCCCAGGACCCTGGGATCATGACCTGAGCCGAAGGCAGACGCTTAACCGACTGAGCCACCCAGGCGCCCCTGAAATAATGCTTTTTATTTTGTGTGACACTTGCACATACTTTAACTTCTTTTACCTTAATCTAGTAAGTTAAAAAAAAAAAAGTATGGTAGTGTTATACGTTGGGATGAATCTCACAAATGCACCAAGAAAAATTATGACAAAAGACACTGAGGAGGAAAAGAAAAGATATCCTGCTTTAATGGACTCTGTGATATCCTATGCAGATCCCCATTACAGGATCAGAGCACCCATTCCTCCAGTGTTAATGGCTCAGAGGTGCTCCCACCTTCAGAGAACTGATCTAAGCTAAGCAAAGCCACCAATGATATTAATACAGGGGTACAAAAGACCAGCTCCTTTAATTCAAGGGGGAACAACTCTGTGGCATGAATTATGCTCCAAAGCCCTCACCCATCTCTTCCTATGCTGAATTTTTCTTCAAATTCTTATCTGAAAATGATATATACCTGTTTGTTTATTGCCATGAAGACATGGAAATTGCTTGTTTAATTCATTGCTGCAAACCCAAAACTGGAGAATAATGCCCGTAAACAGTGGGTGCCAAATAAAGATTGATTGAATTAATTATATTTCTTCAGTTTGTATTCACTGTCTAAATCAAATTCCTTGGGGGGAAACTTGGTATTACTCTTTTTATCCTCAATGCCTAGCTCAGGGGAGACTCTCAACACTTCTTGGATGAATAAATGAATGAAAAATTGAGCAAAGACTTGATTCATCAGACTAGCTAACCTGTTAAGGAGGTAAGAGGGCACAATGTAAGTAAGTTTCAATAGACAAGAGCAGATTATGAAATAACTGTAACAATGGGCACTACCTTGAGTGATATTACACCAGAGACTGTCAGGGAAACACAAAAATTCTAGGCAAGTTTAAATTTTTGCATGAGAAAAAAACACAAGAAATTCTAGTCATACTTCAAACTTCTACCTAACTCAGACCTTACCAATATATACGTACAGTTCTTCAAAGTTTCAAAAGGAAAAAAGTAACAGCACAGATTAATGTTAGAACAAAAACTAAGACTAGGGATCCAAAAATAAATAAAAACCTCACATCTAAAAATAAACCAAGATAATAAGGTTAACTCAAGTAAAAAATGATGATGGGTACAATAAAACAATTACAATGATCACTTTTTGAAGTAGAGGTTTTTTTCTTGCTAGTCCTAAAATATTTTATAAAAATTGACTGAAGTGCATAAAGAATGAAATGAAACATAAAATACTTATTTAAAACTAATTATCCATCTCATAGTTACATTTTGATAAAATGACTTTCTTATTCAAGTTAACACATTACCCAAAAATTTATTGTAATAAAATATTAATACAGAAACTCCACAAAATTGAAGCTAAGTGGGAAATGGCAGTTCCATCTAATTTGATTTATGATAGTAACATATGGCTAAATTTCATCTTACTTTTCCAAATTATATATCCAAATTTAAAAATGGTAACTCTCTCAGGAGAAATCATCAAATTCCTGGCAAGTGAAAAATCTCTGGAAGAAGGATAACAAACAAGCAATTCACAGGCCCCCCAATCATTTCTAACTGTCTTATACTTAACTGATTCAAACATTTTGTTATCTACATGGCCCCTAAGCTTTCATGTTTGTGACACCTGGTCTAAACCATTCAAAGTATTGACTATTCTCCTCTTAATGGTCCACCAAGGCTGGACACTCAATATATTACCCAATATATTCTTGCACTATTTTTTTAGTGGGCAATCGATTTTCATTTTCAGTGTTCATCCCTCCTGTGTTCATCCCATCCAGTGTTCATTACTCCTTTTTTGAATAAAAGAGTAAGTAAAGGTAAAAAGACCTTTACTTACTCTTTTATTCAAAAAAGGAGCACAATATCCCCCTTTATAAAAATGTTTATGTAATAATGATTAAATCGAATTAACTATTAAGCACTTCTGCACTATTCAGGCTAAATAATCATGGTATTCCCCTTAACTATTCCACACAGGACCTTTTTTATTCTATAAGCTGGTTTTTAAAAATATATATAGTTTTTTTCTATATCCTTTTCCATTTTGAGTGGTTGATGATATTTTTATTCTCATTTTTGGTTTTGTGATGGACTGGCTTATTCTTATTTTTTTTGTTTTCCAATTCTAGAAACAAGTTTCTTGACATTAGAACTATGCCTAATGGATAAACTACACCAGTGAAGTGCTTTTAAAGTTCTATAGGATCAGAAGAGAATGTTTCAAATAGTAAGAAAATAAAAAAATAAGGAAAAGTAATAAAGTAAGATAATGTCTGTAGAACTCTAATTACAAAAACGAGAATGCATACTGATCCAAAAAATGGATTAAGAATTATCTTTCCTTACCCAGGTAACCAACAAAATCTCCTTTTATGATTTTCTCTACAATATTAATCTGGATATTGCATTCAGAGTCCCTTTGAAAACAACCTGTTGGTATAACTACAAAAAGTAAACTATGCATCTTTAAGGTAAATGCTACCCATTCTCCAGCATTTATCAACATAGAGCTTCCCTTCAGAAAAATTTTGTAAGGCAACAAAACACACATACACACATTTACAAAAATTCAAAGAAATTTTTAAACATTATATGAAAGGATGCAGTGGTTAATGATGCAGACATGATGGAAATGTTGAAAAAAGTGGTAACATTTTATAACACATGCTTTTAATGAAAGAGATACTAAGCAATTAAATACACACCCTTAAATTTAAAAATACATATTTTAAAAATAGCCACAAGAGGGGCGCCTGGGTGGCTCAGTCGTTAAGCGTCTGCCTTCGGCTCAGGTCATGATCCCAGGGTCCTGGGATCGAGTCCCACATCGGGCTCCCTGTTCGGCGGGAAGCCTGCTTCTCCCTCTCCCACTCCCTCTGCTTGTGTTCCCTCTCTCGCTGTGTCTCTCTCTGTCAAATAAATGAATAAAATCTTTAAAAAAAAAATATCCACAAGATAGCATAATTCCTTATATGTATATATATCAACACCCCCCCCCCACCTCCTCCCCATTAGGCTAAGTGTCCTAACTTCTAAATTGCAACTCAACCAAATATTTTATCCCACGCAGTCTGTCCAGATAGATTTACAACTGAGTGAGTTCTCAATTCATCCCAGATTCTGGATCTTTTTATCTCAGGCCAAGGATCAGTATGTCCCCAGTTTGCCACTCCTACCCAAACACAACTACTAGCATCATCTGAGCCCCTGCAGGCTGCACTGCCTAAGAAACAATGTGAAATAGCTAGATAAGATAATAGGATTTAAAATGGTGTTGAGGGAAAAAAATTGCTTTATTATTATACAATGTATGTTCACTGTAAAAGATAAGTAAAAAATGGAGTGCTTGGGTGGCTGGGTTAAGTATCCAACTCCTGGTTTCAGCTCAGGTCTCTCAGGGTCATGAAATTGAGCCCCACATCAGGCTCCACACTCAGCAGACAGTCTGCTTGAGATTCTCTCTCTCCTTCTCCTTCTGCTCCTCCGTCTGCTTGTGCTCTAAATAAATCTATTATTTAAAAAATAAAAGGGGGAAAAAAGAAAATAGAAACATGCTGGGGGCACATGAGTGGCTTAATTGGCTGGGCATCCGAATCTTGATTTCGGCTCAGGTCGTCATCTCAGGGTGGTGGGATCGAGCCCCATGTCAGGCTCCAAGCTCAGTGGGGAGTCTGCTTGTTCCTTGCCCTCTGCTCCTCCCTTGCTCTCTCTCTCTCTTAAATAGATAAATAAAATCTTTTTTAAAAAAATCATAAAACTTCTTAAAAAAAAAAAAAGAAACATGCTAGAATTTTCTTAGTTTTTTGTTTGTTTGTTTGTTTTTTGTCAGAGAGAGAGAGAGGGAACACAAGCAGGGGGAGTGAGAGAGGGAGAAGCAGGCTTCCCGCTGAGCAGGGAGCCTGATGTGGGGTTCGATCCCAGGACCCTGGGATCATGACCCGAGCCAAAGGCAGATGCTTAACCGACTGAGCCACCCAGGCATCCCCATGCTGGAATTTTCTCAAAGAATGATCAACAATGAAATAAATTATCACTATTACATCCTCTGGTTTTTCTTATCACTTTGCTAAAGAGTGTGGCATCAACTTTCAACAAGATATAGAAGTTTGTAGACGCCAGCTTTGTAGACTTTTTTTTTTTTTAAGCTCTCACAGAACATATTTGAGAATACAGGAATTTTCATTTTCTGCCAAAATAGTCAAAGAGAAGAATACTGTTAAAGGAAAATATTTTACAATTATTAGATGAGAAGATGAATGCAAAAAAGACAGATAACAGCACTGTAAACTCTGATGAAGGTGAAACTGATCATGTAATGTAAATCTCAAGACTATGAGTCTTCAAATCACCAATTCACAGATGAATTTTCTCACGTTCAATAATCAATGAGTAAATCGTAGAAATGTAAGGTCATTCATAGAACTGAACCATCAATATACAGAAAAATCAATCAATGTAATTCACCATACTAATAAAGGACAAAACCCTAATAATCACCTCAACAGAAAAAGAAAAAGCATTTGACAAAAGACTATACCCTTCCATGACAATACCACTCAACACACTTGGAACAGAAGGAAACTTCCTCAAATTGATAAAGGGCATCTATGAAAAACCTATAGCTAACATCATCCTCAGTGCCGAAAGACACTATTTTCCCCCCAAGATTAAGACAAGAGTGTCTGCACTTATCACTTCCATTCAACAGTTAGAAAAGTTCTAGCCAAGGGAATTAGGCAAGAAAAAGAAAGAAAAGTATCTAAACAGGAAAGGAAGAAGTAAATTTGTCTATATTCACAGATAACTTGACTTTATATATGTCTAAAGAATCCACCAAAAAACTAGTAGAGCTAATAAAAGAATTCAACAAAGTTGCAGGACACAAAAATCAGTTGTATTTCTATACTATAGTAATGAACAATCCAAAGATGAAATCAAGAAAACAATTCCATTTGTGATAGCATCAAATTGAATATTTAAAAGTTTAGGAATAAAGTGAGCAAAAAAAGCACAAGACTTGTACACTGAAAACTACAAAGCATCACTGAAAAAATTTTTAAAAAGACCTAATTATATAAATGGAAAGACACCCCCTGTTCATGGATTAGAAAGTGTAATACTGCTAAGATGGCAACACTCCTCAAATTGATCTATAGATTCAATGCAATAACCTAACAAAATCCCAGGTAACTTTTCGCAGAAATTGAGAAGTCCATCTTAGAATTCACATGGGAACTCAAGGGAGCCAGAAGAGCCAAGACACTCTCAAAAAAGAGCAAAGTCAATAAAAGACCTGCTTCAAGGTATCCAAATTCTAATATCCAGGACTTATTACCTTACATGGCAAAAGGAACTTTGTATATGTGATTAAGTTAAGGAATTTAATAAAGGGAGATTATCCTAGATTTTATCTAGATGTAATGTAATAAGAAGAGTCCTTAAAACGGGAAAAGACTGCAGAAGAATCTCAGAAGATGTAATGACAGAAGAGAGGTCAAAGTGGTGTGGCCATAAGCCAAAAAATTTAGGTGGCTACCAGACCCTGGAAAAGACAAGGAAGAGATCTCTGGTAGTGCCTTCAGAAGGAGCACAATTACGCTAAAACCTTGGTTTTAGCCCATATCTGATCCATTTCAACCTTCTGATCTCCTGAACTGTAAGAAATATAATACTTCTGTGTTGTTTTAAACCACTAAATTTATGGAAACTTGTTACAAGAGCAATAGGAAATGAACACAATCAGAATAGCAACCAACATGTATAACATAGTTATTATTACCATATAACAATGTCTCAAACACCTATGAAAGCATGCAGAGTTGCCACACTATTAATGTGGCTGTCCAAATGCTGTGTTATTTAAAAACTGCTTACTGTACTACTCTACAGGTCTATTTTTTTATATGTAAGAGCAAAGTTTTCAACTCTCAGTGAAAACACTTGATTTTTTTTGAGTGGGGGTGTCACCAGTCTAAAAGTGATTTTATACTTTTTTTTAAGATTTTATTTACTTAGGGGCGCCTGTGTGGCTCAGTCATTAAGCATCTGCCTTCAGCTCAGGTTGTGGTCCTGGGGTCTTGGGATCGAGCCCCACATCGGGCTCCCTGCTCAGCAGGAGGCCTGCTTCTCCCTCTCCCACTCCCCCTGCTTGTGTTCTCTCTCTCACTGTGTCTCTCTCTGTCAAAAAATAAATAAAATCTTTTAAAAATTATTTATTTATTTATTTGAGAGAGAGAGAGAGAGAGAGAACAAGCTGTGGGAAGGGGCAGAGGGAGAAGGAGAAGCAGACTCCCCGCCAAGCAGGGAGCCCCATGCAGGGCTCAATCCCAGGAACCCTAGATCATGACCTGAGCCAAAGGCAGCCACTTAACCAACTGAGCCACCCAGGCGCCCCTGATTCTATCTTCTTACAGCAAGTTATTCCACATCATTTATTACTCAGCTCAACAGTCAAACTGAAAGACACTGAACTTATAATACACAGTTGTGACTAAAATAAACCTCACATACTGATTAAAAATTTACACTATACCTGGGGCACCTGGGTGGCTCAGTTGGTTAAACAACTGACTTCAGCTCAGGTCATGGTCTCAGGGTCCTGGGATCGAGCCCCACAATGAGCTCCATGCTCAGCGGGGAGTCTGCTTGTCCCTCTGCCCCTCCCCCCGCTTACACTTTCTCTCAAATAAATAAATAAAATCCTAAAAAAAAAATTTACACCATATCTAAAGAGTTCTCATAACATACCACATAAGAACAATAGCATTGGGGTGAGCCATGGATGTATAAGGTATATAGAAACCTAATCTTAGCCTCAAATCTTGCTCTCAACCTATACAATGTTAAAGTTTTCTAGTTAGATCACCAAAGAAAAAGATGGTCACATAACGGAAAATATGGCATGCAACAGCACAAGAAAATATGCGTAGAACTTTTTCCCCCCAGATTTTAGGAAGTGGTTTCAACATATATGGTGATATAAATGAAGCCTTTTAAGTCCTAGGGATCATTCGTCTCCTCTGGTCTTTAATTCTTTATCACCAAATGAGAATACTGGATCTATCATTTCAATCACTCTTCCACCAAAATCCCAAACTCCCTAGCCGCTTTGTTCTCTGGTTCCACACACCAGACAAAAATCAAAATTCAGGCTGATTCTACTCTATCAAGGCCACTAAGCACTACTGCAGAGAGTCACATTACTAACCAGACTAGACTGATAACACTAGAAAGCCATGGTTGCAAATTTCAACTGACCCTTTTTACTGTTCAGCAATCTACTGTTTTTCTCTAGTCAATTCCTTCTGAACACTGTTTGACTCTCCATTTCTCCCCATCATTCTCAGGACAATGGTTCTGGCTCCTATTACACAAAGAAAAATATGTATCTTCAAATTTATCAGAAAGAACTCCTTTAACTACCTACCAACAAACATACAGATTTGAGCCCATCAATACACACCTTCTCCTCCTATTAAAATAAATGTATTATTACTTAGGTGAAGGGGATTAAAAGTACACTTACCTTGATGAGCACTGAATAATGTATAGAATTACTGACTCACTATATTGTATACCTGAAACTAATAACACTGTATGTTACCTATACTATAATTAAAATTAAAAAAAAGAAAATCATACAAATTCATTCCAGAAAGAAGAGTGTTATCAATCTAAATAGGATAAAAATAAATGTATCTCTGTTGCTAACACTAAAAACAGACAGATAAATGTATTACTGTCATATTCTCTGCCTTTGCTCTGTATCCCACTCTCTTCCATTCTTCCTGGGACCTTTTATATTTTGACTTCTAGATTTTGAATTTCTTCCTTTAATGGCTCCTTCCATCAGCATTTCCATATGCTCAAGATCCTCCCATCTTAAAAAAATAAAAATCCTTTCTCAATGCCCTCCCTCTCTAGTTCATCCATTGCCATTATTCTGCCACCTTTTATCTGGATAACCAAATCTCACTCTCCTCTAGTTTTAGTTAGTACTTTCTAGCCCAGTAAATTAGCATCATCACTAACTTGTTCAATCATCCTTTTTTCTTTCTCACCCACCTAACTTTTCTAACCAGTCAGCATATACCTTCACTCATGTCCCAGAAGAGATTACCTCCAGCAATTATAACTCCCAATACTTTTTTTTTTTAAGATTTTTATTTATTTATTTGACAGAGAGATAGAAGAGCACAAGCAGAGGGAGTGGCAGAGGGAGAGGGAGAAGCAGGCTCTGCACTGAGCAGGGAACCCGATGCGGGACTCGATCCCAGGACCCTGAGATCATGACCTGAGCCGAAGGCAGACGCTTAACCATCTGAGCCACCCAGGCGCCCTTATAACTCCCAATACTTAAACAACTTGTTCTTGATCTTTTATAACACTAATAACCTACAGTGTTTGACTTTCACACTAAACATATGTATGTCCCATGAGGCAATAGACCATGTTTGTCATGTTCACCGCCGTCCCTGTACTTACACACTGACAACATATACTAGAGGCTCAATAAATAATGAATAAATGAAAGGCAAAACCAAGGCCACACCATACCCCACATCTGGTGATACACATAGATAAATATCATAAATCAATATGAAGTATATTTTCTAAAATGCTGAATAAAGGGAGCATGTTTCCAGTCACTCATTCAGCAAACATTTACTTTCATGCTTACCAAGCACCAGTACTATCCTAGGTGCTAATGATACAGCAATGAACAAAACAGTAGTCCCTTCCCTCATGGAGTTTATGATTCAGCTAACCAAAGGAATGGGATGCCCTTTAAAAGAATCCAATTCAAATCCAAAAGACAATACAATAAGACATGGCTTTCATAAAACAGGGACAGAAAACAATCCTTAAAAAAAAAAAAGAATGAGGGGTGCCTAGGTGCCTCAGCTGGTTCAACATCTGCCATCTGCTCAGGTCATGATCCCAGGGTCCTGGGGTTGAGCCTCGGGTCGGGCTCCCTGTTCAGCAGGAAACCTGCTTCTCCCTCTCTCTCTGCCCCTGTCCCTGGCTTGTGCTATCGCTTCTGCTCATGCTCTCTAAATATTTTTTTTAAAAAAAGAATGAAATTAAAAGACAAAAAGAGAGATAACTGACATAAGGAAGATTCACCTAAACGGTAACACACACACACACACACACACACACACACACACACAGAGTTGATATATATGAAGAGCTAATACTGTGAAAAAAAATCAATCAGTTCAGCAGTGCAGGGACACAGTTTGATATACTTGATACTTACATACTTAATATACCAGAATTCAGAAGCCAGCCCCTGGTAAACACTAGTCTGCTTTCTGTTTCTATGAATTCACTTATTCCAGGTATTTCACATAAATAGATTTCCATTTATTTTTAAATATCATAGTTTATATTTTTCTTGGAAAAATCACTTCTTCTAATTTTTCAAATTGTTAACCAAAACTTACATGCAATATTCTCTTATTCTTAATCTCTGGTATATCTGTAGTTAGATTTTTTTTCTCTCCTACCTTCAACTCTCAGTTCTCATTTTCGGGGCATTTGGGTGGCTCAGAACGTTAAGCATCTGCCTTCGGCTCAGGTCATGATCTCAGGGTCCTGGGATTGAGCCCCACATCGGGCTCCCTGCTGAGCACGGTTCTCCCTCTCCCTCTGCCTGCTGCTTCCCCTGCTTGTACACTCTCTGTCAAAAAAAAAAAATCTTTAAAAAAAAAAGAGTTCTCATTTTCTACTATATATCAGGCAACCTTCTAGGCAGGGAAATATAAAGCTTTAAAAAAAAGAGCCATATAAGAGTTTTGCTAATTTAGAAGGGAAAAGAGACAATAAGTAAACAAATGAATACATGATCTAATTTCAAGTAGTGAAATATGCTATGAAGACAAATAAAGAAGGGCAATGTTTAGAAAGTGAGATAGGGTGCTATATTACACAAATAAGATCAGGGCAGATTTGTCTGAGAGGATGACATTTGCAGAGATTGAATGAAATGAGAAAGTAATCCTTCAGAATGTATATGAAGATCTAGGCCAGAGAAAAACCAATTACAAAAATATTGAGGCAGGAATGAGCTTGGAATGTTCAAGGACCAACAATAAAGGCCAGCGTGACTGGAGAAGAGTAAGAAAGAATGGTAGATGAGGTCACAGAGGTAGCCAGGGTTCACATTATAAAGGGTACTGTCGATCCTGGTAAAGACTGAGTTTTATTCTCAGTATGATGGGAAACCACGAGAATTTTCATGACAGGCTGCTCCATAAACAGAAAATTGCAGGCAGACCAATTAGGAACCTTCTGGAGTAGCCCAAGTAAGAGATTATGAGGACTACCACCATCATGACAGAAATGATGTGCTAACTGGTCAAAACTGCTATACATAGGGGCACCTGGGTGGCTCAGTCAGTTAAGTGCCTGCCTTCGGCTCAGGTCATGACCCCAGGATCCTAGGATCAAGCCCCACGTCGGGCTCTCTGCTCGGGGGGAGCATGCTTCTCCCTCTCCCTCTGCCTGACCCTCCCCCGGCTTGTCTCTCTCTCTCTCTCTGCCAAATAAATATAATCTTTCAAAAAAAGAATTGCTATATATGTTTTATTTTTTTGTTTAAAGAATTGCTATAAATTTTATTTAAATTCAATTAATTAACATATAATGTATTATTTTTCAGAGGTAGAGGTCAGTGATTCATCAGTCTTATACAATACCCCCAGTGCTCATTACATCACGTGGCCTCCTTAATGTCCATCACCTAGTTACCCCATCCCCCAACCCCCTCCCCTCCAGCAACCCTCAGTTTGTTTCCTAGAATTAAAAGTTTTTTATGCTTTGTTTCCCTCTCTGATTTCATCTTGTTTTATTTTTTCCTTTCTTCCCCTATGATCCTCTGTTTTGTTTCTTAAATTCCACATATCAGTGAGATCATACAATAACTGTCTTTCTCTGATTGACTTATTTTGATTAGCGTTAATATCCTCTAATTCCATCCATGTTGTTGCAGATGGCAAGGCTTCATTTTTCTTGATGGCTGAGTAGTATTCCATTGTGTGTGTGTGTGTGTCACATCTTTTTTATCCATTCATTTGTTGATAGACATCTGGACTCTTTTCATAGTCTGGCTATTGTGGACATTACTGCTATAAACATTGGGGTGCATGTGCCCCTTCTGATCACGACATTTGTATCTTTGGGGTAAATACCCAGTAGTGCAATTGCTGGATCATATGGTAGCTCTATTTTCAACTTTTTGAGGAACCTCCATACTGTTTTCCAGAGTGGCTGCACCAGCTTGCATTCCCACCAACAGTGTAGGAGGGTTCCCCTATCTCTGCATCCTCACCAACATCTGTCATTTCCTGACTTGTTAATTTTAGCCATTCTGACTGGTGTGAGGTGGTATCTCATTGAGGTTTTATTTGGATTTCCCTGATGCCAAGTGATTTAGAGGGTTTTTTCATGTGTCTGTTGGCCATTTGGATATCTTCTTTGGAGAAATGTCTATTCACGTCTTCTGCCCATTTCTTGATTGGATTATTTGTTCTTTGGGTGTTGAGTTTGAGAAGTTCTTTATAGATTTTGGATACTAGCCCTTTATCTGATAAGACATTTGCAAGTATCTTCTCCCATTCTATCGATGTCTTTGGTTTTGTTGACTGTTTCCTTTGCTGTGCAAAACCTTTTTATCTTGATGAACTCCCAATAGTTCATTTTTACCCTTGTTTCCCTTGCCTTTGGAGATGTGTCTAGCAAGAAGTTGCTGTAGCCGAGGTCACAGAGGGTGCTGCCTGTGTTCTCCTCTAGGATTTTGATGGATTCCTGTCTCACATTCAGGTCTTTCATCCATTTTGAGTCTATTTTTGTGTATGATGTAAGAAAATGGTCCAGGTTCATTCTTCTGCATGTGGCTGTCCAATTTTCTCAACACCATTTGTTGAAGAGACTGTCTTTTTTCCATTGGACATTCTTTCCTGCTTTGTCAAAGATTAGTTGACCATAGAGTTGAGGGTCCATTTCTGGGTTCTCTATTCTGTTCCATTGATCTATGTGTCTGTTTTTGTGCCAATACAATACCATCTTGATGATAACAGCTTTGTAATAGAGCTTCACGTCCAGACTTGTGATGCCCCCAGCTTTGGTTTTCTTTTTCAACATTCCTTTGGCTATTCAGGGTCTTTTCTGGTTCCATACAAATTTTAGGATTATTTGTTCCAGCTCTGTGAAAAAAGCTGATGGTATTTTGATAGGAGTTGCACTGAATGCGCAGATTGCTCAAGGTAGCATAGACATTTTAACAATATTTGTTCTTCCAATCCATGAACATGGAATGTTTTTTCATTTCTTTGTGTCTCCCTCAATTTCTTTCATGAATGTTCTATAGTTTTCTGAGTACAGCTCCTTTGCCTCTTTGGTTAGATTTATTATTCCTAGGTATCTTACGGTTTTGGGTGCAATTATACATGGGATCGACTCCTTAATTTCTTTCTCTGTCTCATTGTTAGTGTATAGAAATGCAACTGATTTATGTGCATTGATTTTATATCCTGCCACTTTGCTGAATTCCTGTATGAGTTCTAGCAATTTTGGGGTGCAGTCTTTTGGGTTTTCCACATAGAGTATCATGTTATCTGCAAAGAGTGAGAGTTTGACTTCTTCTTTGCCGATTCGGATGCTTTTTATTTCTTTTTGTTGTCGGACTGCTGAGGCTAGGACTTCTAGTACTATGTTGTCACATGCCTGTCGTGTTCCTGACCTTAGGGGAAAAGCTCTCAGTTTTTCCCCACTGAGAATGATATTCGCTGTGGGCTTTTCATATATGGCTTTTATGATATTGAGGTATGTTCCCTCTATCCCTACACTGTGAAGAAATTTAATCAAGAAAGGATGCTATACATTGTCAAATGCTTTTTCTGCATCTATTGAGATGATCATATAGTTCCTGTCCATTCTTTTATTAATGTAGTGTAACAGGTTGATTGATCTGCAGATGTTGAACCACCCTTGCAGCCCAGGAATAAATCCCACTTGGTTGTGGTGAATAATCCTTTTAATATACTGTTGGATCCTACTGGCTAATATCTCGGCGAGAATTTTTGCATCCAAGTTCATCAGGGATATTGGTCTGTAATTCTCCTTGGTGGGGTCTTTGTCTGGTTTTGGGATCAAGGTAATGCTGGCCTCACAGAAAGAGTTTGGAAGTTTTCCTTCCATTTCTATTTTTTGAAACAGCTTCAGAAGAATGGGTATTAATTCTTCTTTAAATGTTTGGTAGAATTCCCCTGGGAAGCCATCGGGCCCAGGACTCTTGTTTGTTGGGAGATTTTTGATTACTGCTTCAATTTCTTTGCTGGTTATGTGTCTGTTCAGGTTTTCTACTTCTTCCTGGTTCAGTTTTGGTAGTTTATACATCTCTAGGGATGCATCCATTTCTTCCAGATTGCCTAATTTGTTGGCATATAGTTCCTGCTGATATGTTCTTATAATTGTTTGTATTTCTTCAGTGTTGGTTGTGATCCCTCCTCTTTCATTCATGATTTTATTTATTTGGATCTTTTCTCTTTTCTTCTTGATAAGTCTGGCCAGGAGTTTATCAATTCTTTCAAAGAACAAGCTCCTAGTTTCGTTGATCTGTTCTACTGTTCTTTTGGTTTCTATTTCATTGATTTCTGCTCTTATTTTTATTATTTTTCTTCTCCGGCTGGGTTTAGGCTTTATTTGCTGTTTTTTCTCCAGCTCCTTTCTCCAGCTGTAAGGTTAGGCTGTGTATCTGAGACCTTGTTTCTTGAGAAAGGCTTGTATTGTTATATACTTCCCTCTTAGGACTGCCTTTGCTGCATCCCAAAGATTTTGAATGGTTGTGCTTTCATTTTCATTTGTTTCTATGAATTTTTTAAATTCTTCTTTAATTTCCTGGTTAACCCATTCATTCTTCAGTAGGATGCTCTTTAACCTCCATGTTTTGAGTTCTTTCCAAAATTCCTCTTGTGATTGAGTTCAAGTTTCAAAGCATTGTGGTCCAAAAATATGCAAGGAATGATCCCATTTCTTTTGGTGCCAGTTGAGACCTGATTTGTGACCTAGTATGTGATCTATTCTGGAGAATGTTCCATGTGCACCTGAGAAGAATGTGTATTCTGTTGCTTTCAGATGGGATGCTCTGAAAATATCTGTGAAGTCCATAAGGCCCAGTGTGTCATTCAAAGCCCTTGTTTCCTTGTTAATCTTCTGCATAGATGATGTGTCCATTGTAGTGAGTAGGGTGTTAAAGTCCCTACTATTATTGCATTATTATCAATGTGTTTCTTGTGTTTCTTATATTGATGGGTCTGCTTTTTTTATCCAATCTGATACCTTGCATCTTTTGATTGGGATATTTAGCCCATTTACATTCAGAGTAACTACTGAAAGATATAAATTTAGTGCCATTGTATTACCTGTAAAGTCACTGTTTTTGTATATTGTCTCTGTTTCTTTCTGGTCTATGTTACTTTTGGGCTGTCTCTTCACTTAAAGGATCCCCTTTAATATTTTTTTGCAGGGCTGGTTTAATGATCACAAATTCTTTTAGTTTCTGTTTGTCCTAGAGGCTTTTTATCTCTCCCATTTTGAATGACATCCTTGCTGGATAAAGTATTCTTGACTGCATATTTTTCTCATTTAGCACCCTGAATATCATTCCAGTCTTTTCTGGCCTGCCAGGTCTCTGTGGATAGGTCTGCTGCCCACCTAATGTTTCTACCCTTGTAGGTTACAGACCTCTTGTCCTGAGGTGCTTTCAGGATTTTCTCTTTGCCTCTGAGATTTGCAAGCTTCATTATTATATGTCGAGGTGTTGACCTATTTTTATTGATTTTGAGGGTGGCGTTCTCTGTGCCTCTTGGACTTGAACACCTGCTTCTTTCCCCCAGATTAGGGAAGTTCTCCACTATAATTTGCTCCAATATACCTTCTGCCCCTCTCTCTCCTCTTCTTCTGGGATCCCAATTATTCTAATATTGTTTTTCTTTATGGTATCACATATCTCTTGAATTCTCCCCTTGTGATCCAGTAGTTGTTTATCTCTTTTTTCAGCTTTATTGTCATCTATATCACTAATTCTCTCTTCTGCCTCATTTATCCTAGCAGTTAGAGCCTCCATTTTTTATTTTATCTCATTAATACTTTTTTATTTCAACTTGATTAGATTTTAGTTCTTTTATTTCTCCAGAAAGGGATTCTCTAGTGTCTTCTATGCTTTTTTCAAGCCCAGCTAGTATCTTTATAATCATTATTCTGAACTCTAGTTCCAACATCTTACTTATATCCATACTAATTAGGCCCCTGGCAGTCCATACTGCCTCTTGTTCTCTTTTTTTGAGGTGAGTTTTTCCATCTTGTCATTCTTGAAGACAGTGATCACTTTTCTATTTGTAGAGTTGCAGCTATTCTTTTCTTAGATCTGGCTGAGTCTGCAGGTGTTCAGAATGATTTGATAGCTATCTAGCTGAATTCCTGGGACCAGATGAAACTAAGATCTCCTATTCCTCTATCATCTTGGACTATCTCCCCTTTTATTCTTGTAGTACTTCACTATATATATTTTAAAGGTGCAACTTATAGGATTTGCTGATATGGTGATGTGAGGTATGAGGAAATTAGATTAACATTGTTTATGAACATTTTTTCCTTTTTCTTGGTCAGTGATTTACCTATTCTTCTTTTCAAAGAACCAGATTTTGGGTGTATTTGTTAAGTCTTTTTTTTAAAAGATTTTATTTATTTATTTGACAGAGAGAGACACAACAAGAGAGAGAACACAAGCAGGGGGAGTGGAAGAGGGAGAAGCAGGCTTCCCATGGAGCAGGGAGCCTGCTTCTCCCTCTCCCTCTGCCTGCCGTTCCCCCTGCTTGGGATCTCTCTCTCTGTCAAATAAATAAATAAAACCTTTAAAAAAAATTTGTAGGAAAAAACTCACTAGATGACTATAATAAAAAAAGCAGTGTACCACAATGATCAAAAGGAAAGACTCACTGTCTTACCACTTCCTAGTTATGTTATATTGGGCAAGTTACTTAAAATTTCTGTATCTTATAGATGGCTATGAAATTAAGTAATTCATGTAAAAACTTAGCATACTGCCTGGCTTATGAAAAAGCCCATTATATATTATTTTTTATAGTAAAAGGCCATTAAATATTGATCATTATTTTTTTAGGAGGCTTCAAAGCCTTGTATTGTATAACTATTTTATTGTTAAGATTTAACAAAATAAAGAGATTTATATAGATTAGATAGTCAAACATACTTCTATCTCAGCTTGTGTAACTCCTACTCATTCTTGAAATTTTAGCTCAGACTCCCATGACTACCCCTGCCACATTCTGGTTACCTGTCCCTCCTTTGTCCTTCCCTTATAATAAACACTTACAATTCTATCAACACTTACATTCTATCATAATTGCTTTTTTAACTGTTTCCTCTACTAGCCTATCAGCTCTATGAATGGAAAAATTAAACTTTTTATCTTTGCACCTTCTGTCTCCCACACATAAAAGGTGCTCAATAGGGGTGCCTGGGTGGCTCAGTCTGTTGAGCATCCAACTCTTGGTTTCAGCTCAAGTCATGATTTTGGGGTCATGGGATTGAGCCCCACATCAGGCTCCACGCCCTGCAGGGGGTCTGCTTAAGATTTTCTCTCTCTCCTTCTCTGCCCCTCCCCCTGCTCATGTTCTCTCTAAAATAAATATTTTTTTTAAAAGTGCTCAATAAATATTTGCAGAATGAAGGCATAAACTAATACAGTAATAACTAGATTACAAGAAAAATAAGTTACAATGACATATCTCCCTTGTCCATCCCTTTCCAGGACAATCAGCAAAACACACACACACACATCATCATCATCATCATCATCATCACACCAGGACCCTGATCCATACAGAGCCAGGATATAGAGATAATCAGTGTAATAATAATTAACCAGAGTTTTGCTCTAAGAGGCAATCAATATTAGCAAGATAAAGACTGGTTTAACTTGTCAATATATCCTTCTGAGACTGAACTAGCTATTTTCAGGACTTGAACCCCTACCCCCATCTTGACAAAAACACCCTTTTTAGTGAAATACACAGATGTGGCTTCAGAGAGACACATTACTGTGCTAATAGCCATAATAAACGCAATAAAAAATTACTCTAAGCCTTATCTTAAGGAAGATGGGAAGCACTCAGAGGCCTCCTTGGTAAGGATAACTAGTTTCTGTTATACTGCTGTCAAATAAAGCATGTTCTGATAAATTAAATCCATCACACAAGAACTCCACCCATTTGTTGGAAAAGGAGATCAGGAAATAATCTTTGAACCCCCAACTGAAACTACTCAGACCCCACACTGCCTAAGACTCAACCCCCCAGCATTGCTTCCAATATCTCCTATCCTCCCTGAAATTGGTGGGACAGCAAGTGAAGGTTGCAGTAAGAAGAGCCATATCAAATTCATTATGATGAACAAGCCACAACCATTTTTCGGTTGGTCTAGTTGTTGTACCTGGCGCACATACACATAACCACAAGATCTGAATGGGGTGGGGCTGGTGAGGTACACCGTGGAATGCCTGGAATTTCTAAAAGAATATTGGGGTTAAAAAAGTAGAAGTTACTACATTTCAGCAGTGTGTGGACCCTCCAAGTCTGACCATACCAATGCACTATTTCGTACCAACTGTTAGACTGATTTTATAAAAAGAAATCTATACTTAGTCTTCTACCACTGTTCTAGGCACACAGCTCCTAAAACCCTAGTGATTTGCCAAGGGAGTGGTAATTTTCTTTTGTTATGTTAATAAGATGACTTTGGACAACCTCTAGGTAACCTCAGGATGGGGGCTGGTTGCCAAGAGAACCAACCATGTGATTAGAGGGTTGGAACTTACAGTCTCACTCTACAAACTTTTGGGGAAGAAGGGAAAGGCTGGAGGTTGAATTAATCACCAATGCCCAAAATTTAACCAACTGTGCCTACCTAATGAAGTCTCCACAAAAACCCAGAAGGATAGGGTTCAGAGAGCTTCCATCAGGTTGGTGAACACATGGAGATTCAGGGAGAATGGTGCACCTAGAGAGCAGGGAAGCTCCGTGCCCCTTCTCACATCCCTTGCCCTATGCATCTCTTCCATCTGGCTGCTCCTGAGTTGTATCCTTTTATAATAAACTGATAATCTCATAAGCAAAAAGTTTCTCTGAATTATTAGAGCCACTCTAGCACACTAACTGAATGCAAGGAAGGGGCACAGTATGTCTGATGCCTCCAATCTATAGCCAGTAGGGTCAGAAGCACAGGTGACAACCTAGACTTGCAATTGGCATCTGAAGTGGGCTCTGGGAAGGAACGAGCAAACTTGTAGCAAGCACTGAGCCCTTAACCTGTGGGATCTGACCCTATCTCTAGGTAGGGTCAGAATTAAGATAACTGCTCACTACTGGGTATTTACCCCAACGATACAAATGAAGGGATCCAAAGGGATACATGCACCCCGATGTTTATAGCAGCAATGTCCACAATAGCCAAACTGTGGAAAGAGCCAAGATGTCCATCGACAGATGAATGGATAAAGAAGATGTGGTATATATACTCAATGGAATATTATGCAGCCGTCAAAAGGAATGACATCTTGCCATTTGCAACGACATGGATGGAACTGGAGGGTGTTATGCTGAGCGAAATAAGTCAAGCAGAGAAAGACATGTATCATATGACCTCACTGATATGAGGAATTCTTAATCTCAGTAAACAAACTGAGGGTTGCTGCAGTGGGGGGTGGGGTGGGAGGGATGGGGTGACTGGGTGATAGACATTGAGGAGGGTATGTGGTATGGTGAGCGCTGTGAATTGTGCAAGACTGTTGAATCACAGATCTGTACCTCTGAAACAAATAATGCAATATAGGTTAAGAAAGAAAAAAAAAGAAGAAGATAGCAGGAGGGGAAGAATGAAGGGGGGGAATCGGAGGCGGAGACGAACCATGAGAGACTATGGACTCTGAAAAACAAACTGAGGGTTCTAGAGGGGAGGGGGTTGGGGGGATGGGTTAGCCTGGTGATGGGTATTAAGGAGGGTACGTTCTGCATGGAGCACTGGGTGTTATGCACAAGCAATGAATCATGGAACACTACATCAAAAACTAATGATGTAATGTATGGTGATTAACATAACAATAAAAAATTTTTTTAAAAAGATAACTGCTCAGTGGTGCTGAAAAAAAAACACACATCAGACTGACCAACTACGATTTCAGATAATAACATCCATGTTGTTGGTTACTAAATGGTGTGCAATATCTGATCAAGCTCCTAATATATGTTCTGTATGCTAATTTTATACAATCAGAAGCTCCAAGGACCCAGGGGACGACCACCTACACATCTTAGCCAGCACCTTCCAAAGGGTGGTGATAAACAGTTTTGATTTCAGCAATTTGTCAAAATATAAAGGGGACTAAAGAAACAGCTTTGAGGCAGGAGTAATGTATTCCTACTCCCATGAATGGAAATATAGTTTGTGTAAAAAGAGAACAAGAGCTACACATTTTCAAAAGACAGCTCTGTCACAATTATCTAAGGGATCATATTAAGTTTGTTTTAAAAACTGTCACGACAACCAAGTCTGAGTCTATACAAATATCCCAACATCTAGTAGAGACACAACTATCTGGAAGGACTTACAAAGAATAGGAGAAGCAATTCTTTAAGGTACCCTCAGCAGTTAAAACTTTCTGTAACAAGGAAACAACTCAATCCTCACTGGCTTAAGCAAAATAGAGAATTTTCTGTTTATTTTAGAGAATAACCAGGAGTAAGGTTGACCTCTGCTGCAACCAAGGCTTGAGGATGAGAAGGATCCAACTCTTTTTTTTTTTTTTAAAGATTTTATTTGTCAGAAATAGAAAGAGAGAGAGAGAGCACAAGCAGGGGGAGTGGCAGGCAGAGGGAGAAGCAGGCTCCCCGCTGAGGAAGGAGCCCGATGTGGGACTCGATCCCAGGACCCAGGGATCATGACCTGAGCCAAAGGCAGATGCTTAACTGACTGAACCACCCAGGTGTCCCAAGGATCCAACTCTTGATTCTATTTCACCTACACTGGATCCAGTCTCAGTCTCCCCATTGTGGTCCCCAACAACTTCACACTCACATCATTAGCACATCCAGTCCAGCAGGAGAGAGCAAGGTCTTTGTTCTGAGATTTACTCTGATTTGATGGTTTAGGTCATGTGTGTACTACTGAACCAAAGCAATGTGATGTACCGATTAGCTGAGGCCTATGTCATGTCTTCCACCTCTAGCCCCACTCAGGCCAGGTGGATGGAATATTGAAAAACAGCATCTCACACTAAAATTGAATCTACTAAACCAAAGGGAAAACAGAATGTAAGTTAAGGAAATCAACAATGTCCCCCACAGTGCTATATTGCCTAGAGGAGATAGTTAAAACCATCACTTGGATGACTGTCATTTCTACCATAATTCAGTGAAAGAAGCTATGAGGCAGAGCCATAATTTCTCAAACAAGGAAACAGAGAGGAGATTTTGCTCAAAGGCCTAACTGCACCATCTTTAGAGAAAACTATATTTGAGAGACTAAGCAGATATAACAGGCAGACTACATGACTCTCACTAAGCCCCTTGCCAAGTTGACTAGAGAGAATCTGGCTGGCCTTAGTATCTGATATCAGCCAGAAAACAGCAGGAGCAACTGTGTGTACTTACAAGGCAGGTACTCAATCTATGGCCTAGTTTTGGAGAGAGATGGGGAAGGCCTGCAAGCAGCAATATTAAATGGTGGAAAAATCAATGTCCCTATAATGACTCTTTACAACCCCCATATGCCTTTGCACAATTACCCTTTATACACCCACTTCAGATGACTGAGGGAACAATACTGTATCAAGATGATTCAGAGAAAATAAACATATGGCATTCCCTATTCAGAAACCATCCAAGAGAAAGACTAATATACCACTAATAAGTTTGAGTTTTATCACTGAGGTAAATAATTATCCAAAAATATAAGGAGTATAGGGGCGCCTGGGTGGCTTGGTCGTTAAGCGTCTGCCTTCGGCTCAGGTCATGATCCCAGGATCCTGGGATCGAGCCCCACATTGGGCTCCCTGCTCGGTGGGAAGCCTGCTTCTCCTTCTCCCACTCTCCCTGCTTGTGTTCCCTCTCTCGCTGTCTGTCAGAAAATAAATAAAATCTTTAAAAAATACATATATATAAGGAGTATATACCTTCATAAATGCAGATTGATAAAAACTTCATACATGTCCTTACCAGCATTAAATTGAATATCACAGGGCAACAAGAATGACCCTTAAACTATGATCACAGTATTAATTATTGGCAGTGCATAATGAACTGCTTCCACCCCCTAAACCACTGAGGTAATATCTAGGAGGAGTGGATGTCATCTGAGTTCTGTATATGTATCTGGAGCAGTCTTGATTTACATACCCTTAAAACTTGAGCCACTGTTCCCAAATGAGAGTGGAATATTGGTATAAAGTGGGAAGATCTGTAACATCCTATAGCAGTAAAGGGGAGAAAGTGCACAGTGAACACTTCTCATAGGGGAGACTAAAGGTAATAATGCTCTATTCCAGGAATGTCAGAAATTATCACTAACTAATGGGATATTGTATAAGGGACTATAGTCCTCCAGCAAAATGGGTTTTGGAAACAGCTGTATACTCTCTCAGAAGTAGTATCTAATAATTCAGAGAATACCTGCCAGCTTAAAATAGTACAACCAAACCAGGGCCAGAACTGGCAGAGAGATAAGCAATAAGCAAAGATTAGCCAGTAGTGCTCCAAGTGGGAGCAGACAAGAGCCTCCTTCAATGACCAGATGAACAACACATATCACCATCCCACAAGTGAGCAAGACACAGTAACCATAAGGAGAGGGAGGCAATATTTAATGCCTTAGGGAGGAGTCCTCAGTTACCTCTCAAAGAAAAGGACACCTCCCTCTACCACACATGGAAGCAATGAGTTCCCTTTCATAGATTCTAAAGCACAAGCCTCAGATTGTAGATTGTGCCTGTGAGATATCTAGGGCAAGAATTTGAGAATGGTATCAGTAATGCAGAAGGAGGGCGCCTGGGTGGCTCAGTTGGTTAAGCGACTGCCTTCAGCTCAGGTCATGATCCCAGGGTCCTGGGATTGAGTCCCGCATCGGGCTCCCTGCTCTGCGGGGAGCCTGCTTCTCCCTCTCCCACTCCCCCTGCTTGTGTTCCCTCTCTCGCTGTGTCTCTCTCTGTCAAATAAATAAATAAAATCTTAAAAATAAAAAAAAAAAAAAAAGTAATGCAGAAGGACAGGGAAAGGGTAGGGAAGACTCAGAGTGGAAAGGGCTGCGGAGAAACTGCAATTCAGGAGTAGAAGGGCAACACTTTCTCTGGACCAGAAAATCCAACCAAAATTCTGATCTATGAACTGAGGATGCCCAGAAAGGACGCTTTGTATGTGGCCTGACAATGACACATAGTGGGGTATACACTCTACTGACTAAAGGGGGATGGAGAAGCATTCCCTTTTACAAGGAGTCACAGGATTCAACTAAAGGAAGAAAGTAACAGGACTGTGTCTTCTCACCTATGCCTACCTATCCATCTCTACTGATGCAAGTAATTTAATGGTTATTGGTATATTCAGGTTTTCTGTTTCTTGAGTCAATTTTTAAAGATATTTTTTAAGCCATCTATTTGATCGAAGTATTAAAGTGGGCTTAAGGGAATATGAGCAGGAACCAATAGTGTTTACTACAGAAGGGAAAGGCTCTTTCTCGCTTAACCACTCTCATATTTTCCATCTCTTTATCTGCGTTGCACTCTGACAATTTCTTCAAATCTATCTGCAAATCACTAATTCTCTCTTCAGCCATTTCTACTTTGTAATTCAGTGAAATATTCAGTGAACCAAGAGTGAACCCTAATGTAAACTACAGACTTTGGGTGATAATGGTGTGTCAATGTAGGAATTCATTGATTTTAACAAAAGTATACAACTGTAGTGTGGGATGCTGACAGGGGGTAGGGTTGCACATGTGTGGGGACAGGGGGGACATGAGAACTTCTGTACTTTCTGTTCAATTGTGCTGTGAATCCAAAACTGCTCTAAAAAATAAGTTTATTAATTGCTTTTTTAAAAGGGAAAGAAGGAAGAGAATGAGGGAAAGATGGGGAAAGGGAGGATCAACTAATAGGGAAATTATCAAATTTTTGACATATGAGATACTATGAACCATGGAATATTATGTAGAGTTTAAACAGTGTACAGTGCATCTATTGTAAGATGAAAAACTCTCCAAGTTTTATACTTAAGTGAAAAAAAGCAAGTCACAGAGCAGTATGTAAAGTATGGCCTTATTATAGTTTTTAAAACAATGTGTTTACAGACCTGTGTGTATGTATATATATATTTAGAACTGAGAAAATACACATAAAACTTTATAAATGTTCCCACAGAAAATGAGTACAGTATGAAAAGGGAGATAAAGGTGAAATTTTTATAAATATACTTCTTAACTTAAAAAATAATAAATGAAATTCAATGTGCAATGTACTACATTCACCATCTCTGTCTAGTTCCAAAACACTTTCATCACCCCAAAAGCATTTATTCATTATTAATGTCAGTATAACTTTTTAATTATTAAGTCAGTATAAATTTTCTGTGAATCCCCACAAAGAAGATCTCAAAAGAGTGAAGGATGAGAGACTAGAAAATCTTTAGAAAATCTAGAAAATCTTTGCCTTTCAAGTTGACTGGCTTCTCAAAGAGTAATCCTACAATGTCTCAATGCATACCTAGTGGCACATATAAAAAAAAAAATCCAAAATCACGGAAATGAATCTTAAAAATTTAGATCCTTTTTAATATATGCATTTTCTAACAAAATATTTTAAAGTTACATTACAGAACTGTTTTGTCACCAGTTCAGTAAAAGGTCAAATCAAAAGAGTATTTACAGAACTACCACTACCACTTCCTGCATCATTTGCTTTCCCTTGGTTTCTCCAAACCATATAATGAACCAGTCCAGCAGGACTCTGAAGTTAAAATTAACCTGCTATTTTAGAGGACTAAGTCCAGGCACTAAGCATTCTTATAAATAACATCAAGAAACAACCAAAACACATCTACACAGTAAAAACTTTATTTTAGTAACATATGTTAGCTAAAATTCTTTACAAATTATATTCTTGGACTTAGGAATGCTTCTCTACTTCTAAAACATGTGAAATACAGATGGGCAAGGCTGCCTCAAATCTGTTTCTAGTATTAACCTATAAATAAAATTTAAAATAAAATGTCTTCTGATCTTCTAGTCATTCAAAGTTCATTATGAATAAACTAAGTATAAGGCCTTGAGAAGGTACTGGAGAAAAAAATTTTTAAGTTAGTAACAGTTCCTGCCTAAAAGGAGCATCCAGTCTGGTAATGAGAGTTAAGGAAAACTGAAGCAAAGTACAATTCAAAATAGATGGTGCTAGGTACCACAAGAGAAATACAAAATGTGATAGGAGATTTTAAGAGGGTTTAAGTAAACAAACAGTTCCTAAGTGTTTACTAAGGTGCCCAGTGTCATGCTGGATACTAAGGATAGCAACAGGGCACTGCCCTCAAGAAATTTGACAGCCTAGGGGCGCCTGGGTGGCTTAGTCGGTTAAGCATCTGCCTTCGGCTCTGTCATGATCCCAGAGTCCTGGATTAAGCCCCACATCAGGCTCCCTGCTCAGCGTGGAGCCTGCTTCTCCCTCTCCCGTTCCCCCTGCTTGTGCTCGCTCTCTCTCTCTGTCAAATAAATATTTTTTTAAAAATTCTAAAAGAAAGAAATTTGACAGCCTAGGGGGCCTGGCTGGCTCAGTCAGTGGAGCATGCAGCTCTTGATCTCAGGGTTGGGTACAGTTTTCTGCATTTCCCTGGTATTTCTCACAGAGGAAATTGTGCATAAGCCCATGAACTTCCCATTATGCTCACCTCGTTCCCTGATATATCAATCACATTAAAATAAATTCACATTTTCAAAATAAGTGATATAGCAGAACGAAAATAATCTCAATTCTTACAGTATTGAGGATGGGAAATAATTTGCTGTTTTCTAATGAACATTCTTAGAAAGCAATGACTGGATATTCTTAGACATTGCAATAACCTAAAACCAAACAAAGACTGTCAATAAACTATTTTATAAGCAGTTAGCCGAATAACTACATTGTCATTAAGGAGATCAAAATAAGTTACCCACAAGAACCAATTTAATTTTTTTTTTTCTACCAAAACAGTTAATGCCAGGGATGACTATAATGATTAGTTATAGAAAGCAACCACTCTTACCAGAATATCTGTCCTCCAAAGCAATTTTTTATGATTTCATCATGAAATATGGACACAAGTTAAATCCATTAATCCTCCAAATATGAACCATCTTCAAATTTTTGGAAAACACTACTTACAACCTTTACTTGGCTTCTATGCTACTCCCAGCTATCTACTTTGGACATTTAAAGATAATGCCAGGACCAGCCTCCAATTTCTAAAGCTGACAGACATAGGAAGCAGAAGATATCAGAAGACAAGCCAGGCTTGATAAGAAGATGACTCAGGAGTAGATGAAAGGCAGATTATTTAACTATCCTAGAATTTTCACCAAATCAGAACCACCATTAGAAATCAAGTTTCCCGATATCTGCCTTTAATCATCACTGTCATATTTGATTCTCTCTTCATACCAAACAGAAAAAAAAACAGTTAATTGTATTAGTGTAATAGTAAGAATTGGGGTTCTGGGGATATTCTCCATTGCCACTTACTAGTTTTCTGAGTGTGAGCAAAGTAATTAGCCTTACAAAGATTCAGTTTCCTCATCTATAAATTGAGGCCAATCATATAAAAGTGACTTTCTATTCATATGTTTTAAAAAATAAGGGAACTAAAGCAAATAAAGGACTTCAGCATAGCCTGGCACCTACTAAGCAATTGATACATGAAAGTGTTAACTGAAAATCAGTATTCACTGGGGATACAAACTACCATCACTTTTCTAAATTCCTTAGTTGTTCATTTATAACAGGTCTCTTACACTGGCTGCCAACTTCTTTTTTAAAATGTCATCTTCCTAGAAGTAGACTTTTGCATAAGTAAAATAATTTCTCCTAGCTTCCTGGAAATAAAGTTCAAGGGAAAGTTTACATATAAACTTGGCTCCTTTTCTCCATCTTGAAGGGAAGTACAGTATTAGTCTTGCTTCCTTCTAAGCTCAGTTCTGGGGCATGGTGAAGAACTAGAGCTGGTGCTGATGTGGTCTTCTGAAAAACTTAAGAGCTGTGCCTGAGTGCTGGATTTGTAAATCTGGGGTATCTAAATCATACTCAGTGAGAATCATTTTATTATTTTTGCCCTAATTATGTAGCCCTAATTGTATACCATTTAAAAATAAAATGTTTGGGGCGCCTGGGTGGCTCAGCTGGTTAAGCGACTGCCTTCGGCTCAGGTCATGATCCTGAAGTCCCTGGATCGAGTCCCGCATCGGGCTCCCTGCTCGGCAGGGAGTCTGCTTCTCCCTCTGACCCTCCCCCCTCTCATGTGCTTGCTCTCTCTCATTCTCTCTCTCTCAAATAAATAAATAAATAAAATCTTTTTAAAAATAAATAAATAAATAAAATAAAAAAATAAAAATAAAATGTTTTCCCTTATCTATTTTCCTCTAAATTCCTGATTTGCCTATATTGGGCTATAACCCAAAGCAATTATTCACCTTAATACATGCTCTCACTATATATCAACTGCATTTAAACCTCAAAAATCATTCTTACACATGAACACCACTGCTATTCTCAACATGCAACCAGAGAAAACCTCATTATAGTATTAACAAAGCTTAAGTGCTGAAGCAAATCTACAAGAAAGTAATTAAAGCAAGAAAGCAGGTCCCATCTAAGACATCCTGAGATTGAAGTAAGCTGATCTCCCGTGTATTTATCCCTTATCTTCTAAGAAAAATTATTACTCTCACCAAGCAAAAATATTACAGATGAATCAAAAAGAGTGTTTAACAGAGACTTACTACATTCACTGTCACAACTATGGAGGATATCCATATTATGTGACATGTGACTTCTCTTATTAATATGTTCTAGTCTCCTGCCCCCAACACTCCTAAAAAAAAAAAAAACACTTTCTCTCCACTGGGTTGCATGTTTACTCCCTACTATACCTTCATTATCATCATGGTAGTAGATAATAGTTTTTGAGATGCTTACCATATGCCAAAAACTGTGCTAAGCGCGTTAGATGCATTCATTCGTTTAACCCAAAAACACTAAGACATGAGTCTTTTACAGATGAGAAACCTGAGGCTTCGAGGGGTCAAATAACTTGTCACAAATCATATACCCGGCAAATAAGTCAGAATGTGAACTCAGATCCGCCAGACTCCAACACCTGTCCTTATAATCCCTTATTTCATATACTATGTTTTGCCCTAAATTCATCCTTTATCTTTAGCAAGTCACTCATGTTAACATTCAATAAATATTTTCTGTAAGAGTGGTAAGCCTAATTATTCTGACATTTAAAGTCCCCCACTGGGAGAGATGAGGAAATTCCCATTATTCCTTAATGCAAACCACCACCTTCTCCAACTAAACTATGATCACTGGGATCCACGGAATTTGAACCCTGGCAGTGGGGGAAGAAGGCAGAGGAGGAGAAGAGAACTTGGGTTTTTCTCTCAGTGTAAATAATAATTTCTACTTGTTTTAATATCTCTACCTAGCTATATCTCAATATAAGCTCTTTGACACATTTATAAGTAAGCTACACAAATACACTTTAATGAGTAGTTATCCATAAGATGACAAAGAAGAAAAGTATCGTCCTAACAAGTATCTGAAGTACCAGAATTTGCAAATAAGAAATTAAAAAGATATAAACAAAATGCAGAATATCTTGCCAATGTGAGAACAAGTTTATTCTTAATAAAAGCATTTATCAAAATACCAATTGGTGACACTTTATGATTTGCCACATTAGATTTTCTAGTCAGACACACTAAGGAATATCAGTATTTAGGCAGGTGATGATTATAAATCACAGAATACTAGTGAAATCAGTAAAAGAAACCTGAAATGACCTGCTTTATGACAATTCCCCAATTATTAAACATTACTATATCTAGTTTAATTTGAAAAGCCAGCTATGGTCTTTATAAGATGTTGTGATAATCCTCTATTTGAGCAGATCTCAATAAAGTTACACACGGCATTCACAGTTTATCTTGATTCTGATACAAGAATTTCATCATTTTTACATATCCAAAAGATCAAGCAGCAGGAACCCTCTTGTACTCACTGTATTTTTTTTTAAAAAACCAATAAACTGTTCTGAAAGAGCACCACATTCTAAAAAATATCTTAAATATTATTTGTACAAAATCTTTACTTAAATCAGACTGCTAAGTGGGCAATATATAGAGATCACGCAACTTAATGGAAAGAATATGATCTTTGGACAGAGATTTACTTACATTCATATCCTGGCTTTATCGATTACTTTATCTGCACAAATTATTTAGCTTCTATGACCCCTAGTTTCTCCTCTGCAATGAAAATGACATTGTCTAACTTGCAAGGCTGTTGTAAGGAATAAAGATGTATGATTTGATACCACCTATCAACTACTAAAGTTACCTACCCCAAATTCTCACTCTCTTCCCTGTTATCAGAATACTAATTTTGGAGAAAGTAATGGGCTTAAAATATCAACTTCCCAGACTCCCTTGCAGCCCACAGTGGCCACGTGACCCGTTTGTAATCAATGAGATGAAATCGTAAGGCTTATGAGCAAGGATTAAAGGAAAACTACTGTTTTGCTAATAAAAAGCGAAAATGGGGAAAAAGTAGCCATCTTGCAATCCATTGAACAAAAGCCATCCTTCAAAGATAACAGAGAAGAAACAAAGAAGGAGCCTGATGGCATTGCATAACTGCCATAAACCCCGGACTGCCTATGCCCAGGTTTCTTTGTTACCTGAAGAAAAAGTCCAATCCGATTAAGCCACTGCACTTGAGTTTCTGTTACATGCAGCTGAACACAATCCTAATAGAGTATATAAAAGCACCTAGGAAAAGAATCTAACACCCAGAAGACCAATAAAGGCAATTATCTCACAAAACTTCTCATTTAACAGAATGTGTTAAATTATTCATCAGTAGTGTTAAATTATTCATCAGTAAAGCAATGAAACAGTGGGATGTCAACTAACACATGTAGACGCACACACACACAGCCCAGTTATTAAAAACCGGGGTATTATAATGTATTCACTAAGATAAAAATTCTAACAGCAGAGAATCAAAGAATGAATAGTTTTAATCAAGAAAGGTGTCCTAGGGGCACCTGGGTGGCTCAGTCGTTAAGCGTCTGCCTTCGGCTCAGGTCATGATCCCAGGGTCCTGGGATCGAGTCCCACATCCGGCTCCCTGCTCAGCGGGAAGCCTGCTTCTCCCTCTCCCACTCCCCCTGCTTGTGTTCCTGCTCTCGCTGTCTCTCTCTGTCAAATAAAAAAAAAAAAAAAAGGTGTCCTAGGTGAGGTACAAAGAAGAAAAAAAACGCATTTGGGTGAAAATTCTATTATTATTGCTTATAAGTTCATTCACCAATACAGCATACCCACACCACAATGTGCAAGCCCTAAATGCTATGGAATGAAGTACATGAATTTGAAATCGCTGTTAGGAAGGGGGCACACAACTAAAACTAAGAATTCTGTTTCAGATAAAGTAAACTTTTCAATGAAGAGTTAATGACAGATAAAGACTAATAAGTTTAGTTACTTTTTAAAATAACAGCCAGTAAGTACTCTTCCCTTAAAATAATGAAATAAGTTACAAAACAATAGCAGAAAGAGAATACCACCAAGATAATTTTCTGAATCAGAATGTAGAAGGGTACAGAATGTGATATGAAGAAAAGTAGTCAGAATAGATAGGTAATACAATAATCAGAGAAAGGGGCAGAGAAAAGGTGAAGACAGAGCAAGACAGAATCAGAAAATAAAACGGGATAAAAGGGATGCCTGGGTGGCTCAGTCGGTTAAGCATCTGCCTGCAGCTCAGGTCATGATCTCAGGGTCTTGGAATTGAGTCCCACATCGGGCTCCTTACTCAGCGGGAAGCCTGTTTCTCCCTCTGCCTGCCACTCCCCCTACTTGTGCTCTCTCTCTCTCTCTGACAAATAAGTAAAATCTTAAAAAAACAAAACAAAAAAAACCACTAGGGATTAAAAAAGGGAGGTGAAGTTTTAAGGACAAAGTTTAAGTTAATCCATTTTACAACTTTAAACCCCACTAACCCACACTCTGCCAGATCCCTACCTACTAGCTAATAAGCAAACTTATTTATTATCATGTTTAAATCTTTTTCTCTACAAATTATCCCAGTCCTCCCCCTTAGTATTATCCCTTTCCATCTCCTTGTGAGCCTTAAAGATCTATTAAAATCCTATTTTCCCTACCAATTTTTTATAATCTTCACATGCATTCATAACATTTAAAACAATTGTTCTGAATATACTTTTATAGTAAATGAAATTTCAGTTTTCCCTTCTAATCAAAAGACATGAGGCATGCTAAAGTTTAAGAACCAACGCTCTAAGCTGAAAAAAAGATTTAAAAGATTTAAAGAGCTCTGAGTTCCAGATAGGATTAATTCATTCAACTCATCCAACAAGTAATTACTCATTATTTACTATATGTCAAACACTATTCTATACAAATATAGCAAGGAACCAGTCAGCAATCTTTGCTTTTAACAAGCTTAGAGTTTATATAACTATTTATATAAATAAATAAGTAAAGCATAGTATGTCAGAAAATGATAAACCCTAGAAGGGGGAAAAAAAGCAGGGAAGGGGGACAGGAATACTGGGGGTTGAGAGAAAGGAAGACTAGGTTTCAACTGTGAACTGGAGAAGCAAAACCTGAAGAGGATGATGAAATAAATTATGCAGATACCTGGGGAAAGAAAATTCTAGAGAGAAGAAATAGTAAAAGCAAAGGTCATAAGCCAGAACCATGCTCAGCTTATTCAAGGAGCAGCAAGAAGGCCTGTGTAACTAAAGCCTGGGGGATCAGGGGCAGGAGGGAGGGGTTAGAGAAGGAGGTAAGAGCAGAGAACTCACTTGAGCCAAAATATGTAGGCCTTACTGGCTCTTGTAAGAACTTCAGCTTTTATTCTGAGTAAGATGAAAATTCACAGGACAGACATTAACAAGAGTAAAGACATGATCTGACATATTTTTAAAAGATCACTCTGGCTGCTATTTTGAAGAGAAATTATAGAAGCAAACCAGTCATTAGGTGGCTACAGTAATTCAGGTAAGTGATACTAGTAGCTCAGACCTGGGTGGAAGTGGTCAGTAGCGGTCAGATTCTAAGTATGTTTTGAAGGCAGCCAATAGATCACCTGATAGATTGGATATGGCAAGTAAATAAGAAATCAAGGATGACTCCAACATTCTGAACAAGTCGAAGGAAGGAGCTTCTACAACAAGATGGAAAATACTGCAGGTAGAATAGTTGGGGGGGAAGAGAGAAATGGAATAGTGAGAAGTTTAATTTGGGGCAAATGTGCTTGAAATGTCTATTAGACATCCAAGTAGAAATGTGAAGTAAGCAGCTGGATATAGAAGTTTGGAATTTGGGAAAGAAATCTGGATTGATACATATACCTGGTAGTTACCAGCACTTGGACAGTAAATAGGACATAAAACTGAGTGAGATTATCAAGGGAATGAATACAGACTGAGATCATATGAAATCTTCATCTTAGATAGGACTACTGTCATGAACAACATAGAGGTCACTGAGGTCTTTGATAAGAGAAGTTTCACTGGAAGAGTAAGAGCATAATTTTGTTTAGAAGGAGTTGCAAACAGGATGTACTCCATTAATACATAAAAAAAAAGATAACTTATTACAGTATTTTTTACTGCAACATACTGGAAACTATGTAAATGCTCAAACATAGGAGGTCAAGGAAATAAACAATGGCCCATATACACTATGAAGTACTATATAGAACTTTCAAAAAAAAGGAATAGGGGCGCCTGGGTGGGTCAGTCGTTAAGCATCTGCCTTTGGCTCAGGTCATGATCCCAGGGTCCTGGGATCAAGCCCCACATCGGGCTCCCTGCTCAGCGAGGAGCCTGCTTCTCTCTCTCCCACTCCCCCTGCTTGTGTTCCCTCTCTCGCTGTGTCTCTCTCTGTCAAATAAATAAAATCTTTAAAAAAAAAAAAAAGGAACAAACATCTCTATAAAATATATAAAATTATTTGAGGTATACTGTTAAGTAAAAAAAAGCAAAATACAAAAGAGTATTATATTATGCTACCTTCTCTATAAGAAAGAGAAAAATTAAAATATGCATGTATATGCTAATTTTTCAGAAGAATAAACACAGGAAGGATAAGCCAAAAACATCTGGCAGCCAGGACATAAAACAGAGAGAAATCTTCTGCATTCAGAAGCTGGGGACTAAGCTGTAAAGCACAAAGAAATCTCTGAAAACTTGCCAGTATTCAGACACTAAGCCCTCCTGACAAAAAAGTCCTGACACCACCCCGATGTTTATAGCAGCAATGTCCACAATAACCAAACTGGGGAAAGAGCCAAGATGTCCATCAACAGACGAATGGATAAAGAAGATGTGGTATATATATACAATGGAATATTATGCAGCCATCAAAAGGAATGAGATCTTGCCATTTGCGACGACGTGGATGGAACTGGAGGGTATTATGCTGAGCGAAATAAGTCAATCAGAGAAAGACATGTATCATATGACCTCACTGATATGAGGAATTCTTGATCTCAGGAAACAAACTGAGGGTTGCTGGAGTGGGGGGTGGGGGGGGATGGGGTGACTGGGTGATGGACACTGGGGAGGGTATGTGCTCTGGTAAGCGCTGTGAATTGTGCAAGATTGTTGAATCTCAGATCTGTACCTCTGAAACAAATAATGCAATATATGTTAAGAAAGAAAAAAAAAAGAAGAAGAAGATAGTAGGAGGGGAAGAATGAAGGGGGGGAATCAGACGGGTAGACGAACCATGAGAGACGATGGACTCTGAAAAACAAACTGAGGGTTCTAGAGGGGAGGGGGGTGGGAGGATGGGTTAGCATGGTGATGAGTATTGAGGAGGGCACGTTCTGCATGCAGCACTGGGTGTTATGCACAAACAATGAACCATGGAACACTACATCTAAAACTAATGATGTAATGTATGGGGATTAACATAACAATAAAAAATTAAAAAAAAAAAAAAAAAAAGTCCTGACACCACCCTCAATATATTTGAAGCCAGTGGTGAAATGAAATTAACTAAACAATAACAAAGCCCAGTCACAGGTCAAAGATAAATCAGATGGACTGAGCCTCCTACTCTATCTAGTTATGGGGCAGAAGTAGCAGCATGCCCCTTTCTGGAGGTGAATATTATTTATCTAGGTTTCTACTATTCTTTTATACAAAATGCCTAGCATACAACCAAAAATTAGGAGATTCCAAAGAAAATGTGACCTGCACTAATAACTTTTTGACTCTCGGCCCCAAATTCATCCTTTTTTGCCTGCTCTGTGAAAATGGATCTGAGACCTTTAAATATTTTTTCCTTTGCCAGCTGACACAATGTTAAGCTTTATCAAAAGTCACTGGAGAGACTTTGCAGAAGGAAAATTTTGTTTTTGTGTTCCATTGTGTTTGCGCAGCAGACTCCTATAGTGCACAGGATTTCTCTAGCACCTGGTTCCTATAGCAAAGGCAGCTTCTCCAACATCAGGTTACTACCTCATGTGCAACTTATCCAATACCCTGCCCCCTGGGCTACAGAGTAGCCAAGAGTACCCAGCAACCAGCACCTTCACCAAACACCCTCCTTCTGGTGGTTTTATGGTAGAGTACCTTTAGTGAGATGCTTCCCTTTGTATAGCTTTCCTTGGCAGGGCAGATTTCCAGCAATTCTGGAAGGCAGATTTCCAGAATGTTCTTTCAGTGTGGCATTTCAGCAATTTCTCTGCCATTCAAGTGAGTCATGGCCATGCCCTTTCCAACAAAGCCTGGATGTCAGCTGTGGGTTGGGGGAAGCACTCTTCCTTGGACACACTATTTCACTCAATCTAGTAGTGTCTTCTCTGTATAACTGCTATTCCCAATTTCTCTTTACTTCTTACTAGCCTCATTATTCCATTTTCCTGCTATAGTTAGTAACTCTTTGTATTAAATGTTTGCTATTCAAATTACTATGTAGTTTCTCTCTCATGACTAGACTCAGACTGATACAGAAACCAAACCAAAAAAAATCCTTAATGTAGGATTCCATGTATATTAAGTAGAAGACTACACAAAACTAATCCATGGTAGCAGAAGTTAAAAAAAAAAAAAAGTTGCCTCTTGTTTGGGGGAAGGGAGAAGGATTGGATAGAAAGATGCATGAGTAAACTTTCTTAGATGATAGAAATGTTCTATATATCATGTTCGTGGTAATAGTTACACAGATGTATACAACTGCTAAAACTCATTAAACTAAACATCAATATCTTTGCATATGATTCTTTGTAAATCATACCTCAATTATAAGAAAGATAAAAAAAAATCCAAGCTTCCATGGAGAAATGCCTGATTCTACTGCTGGGATAGGAAAGCAAAACTTGAGCCTGGAATATCATGTTGTTCCAAAGTGTAAGGAAGTGCTCAAAATAATGATCAGTGCATGTAGCAAGGAACCAGTCTGAAGCTGCTCCCATTGGGCAAACCAGGAAAAATTTGAGCATCAAACGATAGAAATAGATCATAACCCACCAAATAAAGTAGGAATCCATGAATTCATATTATTAATTAAGGAATGGAAGATGAAGGCTTGGCTGGTTCTTCCATAGCAGAATATTGTGAAATAATAGAAAATATATATATATATTGGTCTCTGCCCCCAGTTTCTGGCACAGAGCTCCTAAAACCTTTGTAATTTCCTAAGTGATACAAACACTAGGAACATCTCTTGTTCTAATATTTGTCTTGGACCTATCACTGACACAGGGCTCCTTAAAACCCTTGTGAATTCCTAAATAATGACAGCACTAGGAGTGCATCTTCTGTTCTAATGAGGTGACTCTGGGTGGGTTCCTGGATGACTCTTCCTGGATGGCACCAGAAAGACCAAACCATGCTTAGAAGCTTGGAATTTTCAGTTTTACCCCACATCCTCCAAAGGGGGGGGGGGCCTAGAAAAAGAGTAAATAATTAATCATGCCTACATGAGGAAGCCTCTATAACATCCCAATAGCATGGGGTTCAGGGAACTTCCAGGCTGGCGAACACACCACGCAGGGAGGGTGACACACCTCAACTCCACCAGGCCAGAAGCTCCTGTACTTGGAACCCTCCCAGACCTCACCCTATGTATTTCTTCATCTGGCTGTTCATCTGTATCCTTTATCATGATCTTTAATAAACTGGTAAATGTGTCTCCCTGAGTTCTATGAACCACTCTAGCAAATTAATTGAATCTGAGGAGGGGGGTCATTGGAACCCCTAATTTATAGCCAGTTGGTCAGAAGCACAGGTGATAATCTGAACTTGAGACTGGCATCTGAAGTTGGGGTAAGAGGGAGCAGTCTGGTAAAATTGAGTCCTTACCTGTGAGATCTAACACTACTGTACGTTTTAATTTCAAAGTAAAAAATTGAAAAAAAGAATGGGAGAAAAATGGAGCAGCATTATAGACAACTCTTAAAGGGTTTGCTACAAGATGGAACAGAGAAATTAGGTGATAGTTGGAGGGGAAAGTAAGGTCAAGAAAACTTTCTTTTTTTAACATGAGAGAAATAACATGTTTGAATGCTGATGGGAATGAGTCAGTTAGAGAAGAAAAAATTGAAGGAGAAAATAATTAAGGCAATTTTTTTTTTTAAAGATTTTATTTATTTATTTGACAGAGACAGAGATAGTGAGAGCAGGAACACAAGCAGCGGGAGTGGGAGAGGGAGAAGCAGGCTTCCCCATCAAGGAGGGAGCCCGATGTGGGACTCGATCCCAGGACCCTGGGATCATGACCTGAGCTGAAGGCAGACGCTTAACGACTGAGACACCCAGGTGCCCTTAAGGCAATGTTCTTGAGTAGGCAAGAGTGGGTACGATCTAGTGCACTAATAGAGGAACTGCCTCAGGCAGAAGTAGGCATAGCTCTATAGTAACTGTCAGAATATGTGAACGCAAATACTGATAAATGAGTAAATATGACTGAAATTCTACAGAAGTTCTCTTCAACTTTTTCAATAAAGTAGCAAGAAATGTCATTAGCTGAGAAAAAGAATGGAAGTATTAGAAGTGAGATGAGAGACAGCTTCAGTACAATAGATATTATTTCTTCTTTGAATGTTTGGTAGAATTCCCCAGGGAGGGCGCCTGGGTGGCTCAGATGGTTAAGCGTCTGCCTTCGGCTCAGGTCATGATCCCAGGGTCCTGGGATCGAGTCCCGCATCGGGTTCTCTGCTCCTTGGGAGCCTGCTTCTCCCTCTGCCTCTTTCTCTCTCTCTCTGTCTCTCATGAATAAACAAATAAAATCTTAAAAAAAAAAAAAAAAGAATTCCCCAGGGAATCCATCAGGCCCTGGACTCCTGTTTTTTGGGAGGTTTTTGATCACTGCTCCAATCTCCTTACTGGTTATTGGCCTATTCAGGTTGTCAATTTCTTCCTGTTTCAGTCTTGGCAGCTTATAGATTTCCAGGAAGGCCTCCATTTCATCCAGATTGCTCAGTTTATTGGCCCAAAAACAGACATATAGACCAATGGAACAGAACAGAGAACCCAGATATGGACCCTCAACTCTATGGTCAAATAATCTTTGACAAAGCAGGAAAAAACATGCAATGGAAAAAAGTCTCTTCAATAAACAGTGCTGGGAAAACTGGACAGCCACATGCAGAAGAATGAAACTCGACCATTCTCTAACACCATACACAAAAATAAACTCAAAGTGGATGAAAGACCTCAATGTGAGACAGGAATCCATCAAAATCCTAGAAGAGAACATAGGCAGTAACCTCTTTGACATCGGCCACAGCAACTTCTTTCAAGATACATCTCCAAAAGCTAGTGAAACAAAAGCAAAAATGAACTTTTGGGACTTCATCAAGATAAAAAGCTTCTGCACAGCAAAGGAAACAGTCAACAAAACAAAGAGGCAACCCACAGAATGGGAGAAGATATTTGCAAATGACACTACAGATAAAGGCCTGGTATCCAAGATCTATAAAGAACTTCTCAAACTCAACACCCAAAAAAACAAATAATCACGTCAAAAAATGGGCAGAAGATATGAAAAGACACTTCTCTGAAGAAGATACACAAATGGCTAACAGACACATGAAAAAATGTTCATCATCATCAGCCATCAGGGAAATTCAAATCAAAACCACACTGAGATACCACCTTACACCAGTTAGAATGGCAAAAATGGACAGGGAAAGAAACAACAAATGTTGGAGAGGTTGTGGAGAAAGGGGAACCCTCTTACACTGTTGGTGGGAATGCAAGTTGGTACAGCCACTTTGGAAAACAGTGTGGAGGTGCCTCAAAAATTTAAAAATAGAGCTACCGTATGACCCAGCAATCGCACTCCTGGGTATTTACCCCAAAGACACAGATGTAGTGAAAAGAAGAGCCATATGCACCCCAATGTTCATAGCAGCAATGTCCGCAATAGCCAAACTGTGGAAAGAACCGAGATGCCCTTCAACAGATGAATGGATCAAGAAGATGTGGTCCATACATACAATGGAATATTACTCAGCCATCAGAAAGGATGAATACCCAACTTTTACATCAACATGGATGGGACTGGAGGAGATTATGCTAAGTGAAATAAGTCAAGCAGAGAAAGTCAATTATCATATGGTTTCACTTATTTGTGGAACATAAGGAATAGCATGGAGGACATTAGAAGAAGGAAGGGAAAAATGAAGGGAGGGAAATCGGAGGGAGAGATGAACCATGAAAGACTATGGACTCTGAGAAACAAACAGGGCTTTAGAGGGGATGGGGAAGGGGGGATTGGTTAGCCCGGTGATGGGTATTAAGGAGGGCACGTACTGCATGGAGCACTGGGTGTTATACAAAAACAATGGATTGTGGATCACCACATCAAAAACTAATGATGTATTGTATGGTGACTAACATAACATAATAAAATTTAAAAAAAAAAAAAGAAGTGAGATGAGAGGGAAAAAGTGTAAAATAATCATCCATTCATTCTTCCACCTACTAGACTAAGGATATATACCATGCTTACCTGGAAGCATTAGGATTCCACTTGAGGTTTATGGTCATGAATTTAAAATGAAACCAATCAGGGGCGCCTGGGTGGCTCAGTCATTGGGCGCCTGCCTTTGGCTCAGGTCATGATCCCAGGGTCCTGGGATCGAGCCCCGCATCGGGCTCCCTGCTCTGCAGGAAGCCTGCTTCTCCTTCTCCCACTCCCCCTGCTTCTGTTCCCTCTCCCGCTGTGTCTGTCAGATAAATAAAAAATCTTTAAAAAATAAATAAATAAAATAAAATGAAACCAATCATCAAGGTTATATGTTTTTCACTAACCACATTCAGCTTCATGTGTGCAGGCATGGAAGAGGTGGTAAGTGGATTTAACTAGTAATGTGGTTTTGGCACAGCAAGGACAATGAATAAAGAAAGAAGAAATGATGTCAAAGGTATGTGCAAAGGAGAACTATGATTTTGTGTGATTTGAGTATGGAAGGGAAAGAAGTTATTAAGAGTGTGAGACAGAAATGGTGGTAAAATCAATAGATTAGAGGTCCTAGTGGGGTCAAAGAATTATTGGAGTCAGGGTACTAAAGGGAAAAAGATTTAGAAAGAGAAAGTGGTGATCAGAGAGTGGATACATAAAATTGAAATTATGGAGAGGGGGCGCCTGGGTGGCTCAGTCGGTTGGGCGTCTGCCTTCAACTCAGGTCATGATCTCAGGGTCCTGGGATCAAGTCCTGCATTGGGCTCCCTGCTCAGTGGGGAGCCTGCTTCTCCCTCTGCCCTTCCCCTCTGCTCTCTCAAAATAAATAAATAAAATCTTTTTTTAAAAAAAAAAAGGAAATTATGGAGAGGTTGTAATTATTAGTCAAGATCTAGGGTATAACTTTGTTAATGAATGATTTAGGTAAGGTGGAAGACGATTACTGATGGAGATTCAAAGAACTGAAAAATCTGAATGTTGAAAAAATATCTACATGGCTGAAATCACCAAGAATTGAAATCAGACATAGTATTGGTGAGAGAGAAGGGGAGTATAAACAAACAAAAAAGTAAGAAGGAAGAAGGAATCCTGTGTAATAAAGAATTTGGCTGGCTTTTGTTCCTGGTTCCTGGGAGGTAGTCTCTAAATCCTAGGAATTTCCTGAGTGACAGGAGTGTCATTGCTAATCATGGTGGACCCTGATAGCATATGTTAAGGAGATGACTCATGGTGGGCCCCTAAATAGTTCATGCTAATAAAATGACTCAGGATGGGGGCTGGCTTTACCAAAAAGACCATCCACGTAATCAGAGGGTTGGGGCTTTGAGCCACAATATCACAGCCTGCCTTCCAGTGAGGGGAAGGTGGCTGGAGACTGAGTTTAATCAGTGGCCAATGATTCAATCAATCATGCCTACATACCAAAATCCCAATAAAACCCCTGGACACCAAAATTTGGCTGAGCTTCAGGGTTTGTAATACTCTGTGTACTGTAAATAAACAGATGTGCCAGAAGGAAGATGTTCCAGGAGGATGATGTGTCCTGATTCCAAAGCGGGAGGACACCAGAAGCTGCACATTTGAGAGCTTCCTAGACCTTACCCTATGTGTCCCTTCTTTTGGCTGGTTCTGTTTTATATCCTTTTTGCCACAGTAAAACTGTATAAGTATAGCACTGTCCTGAGTTCTATAGCTATTCTAGTAAATTATCAAATCTGAGGAAGTAGCAAGAACTCCCACATTTGCAGCCAGTTGGTTAGAAGTAAGGGTAATTCTGGGAACCCCCAAGCCTGCAGCTGGTGTCTGAAGTGAAAGCTGTCCTGTGGATGACTGTGCCCTTAACATGTGAAGTTTGGTCTAATCCCAGATAGTAACCATCAGAAGTCACTGTAGGAGATGAACCAGGAAGTACAGTCAACCGCAATAGGGGTTGTAATAAATAATACGTGATGACATGAATTTCAAAGCGAGAGAATTTTAGGGAAGAGAGGAGAATGATTTCAACGCTGAAAGGGGGAAATGGAGAGAGTACCTATCTTCATATCCAGTGGTATGAGGGTTCTGAGAAGAAAAAAAGGGAAGGGCATCACTTGAGATGGCAGAAGGAGAAATAACGTCCTCAGGAGAGATAAAATTCCTAACGCACTGCAAGTGTTATAGGCTATGAGAATGAGGAGGACTAAGTGAAAGAAATCCACAAAAATGAGAGTATCCAGTGATATAGAAGAACCAAGAGATAGTGTTATCTTGGAAGTCAAAGACTTCAAGGGAGGAGAGTGTAATCAATTGTATCTAACAGAACTGATAGATAAAGCAAGAGAGACTAAGAAACTACCACTGGATTGAGCAATATGAAACTCACTGATGACCACAACAAGAAGTTTCAATGAAATGGTGGGAGAGGAAGCCTGGCTGGAATGCGTTCAAAGAGAATGGATCTGGAAATCAACTAAAGGCATACAACAAACTAAGAAATGGTTATTCAAGCAAACTAGGCAACACTGGGTAAGAACGATGCAAGCCTGTGGCATTTTTGCCTGGGGCTACTCTCATTCTCCCCAGTCCTGCCCTCTACAAGTAGTAGTTCAAGCATGGGGGACCAGGCCATGAAAACCAGGAGCTCTACTCCTGCTGCTGCCGAACAGGACTCAATTTATAGCACTGCCAATTAAAGTAGCCATCTCAGCGGCAAGTGAACAGAGGCAGTGTCCGATCTCCTACCCTGAGGCTGTAGTCCTGTTCTGAGCAAACAATAATCTAATGGACTGAGGATCTAACAGGAAGTCCCATGTAGTGATACAGCCACTGTATCACGGATGATAATCCCTTCTCCTGCCCCAAGTACTCATTTTTTTTAATTGTATCAAAACAATTTATTGGAAGAAAGGATGGTCTTTTGAACAAACGGTGTTGGGGCAACTGGATATCTATACGTAGAAAAAACAAACTTAAGGGGCGCCTGGGTGGCTCAGTCGTTAAGCATCTGCCTTCAGCTCAGGTCATGATCCCAGGGTCCTGGGATCGAGCCCCGCTACGGGCTCCCTGCTTGGCGGGAAGCCTGCTTCCTCTCCTACTCCCCCTGCTTGTGTTCCCTCTCTCGCTATCTTTCTCTCTGTCAAATAAATAAATAAAATCTTAAAAAAAAAAAAAAAGAAAAAACAAACTTAGATCCTTACCTCATCCCGTATCCAAAAATTAACTCAAAATGGATCACAAACCCAGCAATTCCACTCCTAGGGATCTATCCAGAAGAAATTAAAACATCTATCCACACCAACGCTTGTACATGAATGATTACAGTGGCATTATTCATAAAAGCCAAAAACTGGAAATAATCAAAATGTATGGATATGTATGTCCATACAATGAAACGATATTCAGCAATAAAAAGGAATGAAATATTAACCTCAAAAACATTATGCTAAGTGAAAGAAGACAGAAGCAAAAGACTGTGTATTATAAAACAAAACTACAAACTTATGATTCCTTTAATATGAATGTCCAAAGGCCAATTTATAGAAAGAAAAGCAGATGAGTGGTCGCCTAAGGGTAAGGTTAAGAATGGAGATTGAATGCAAATGAGCTCAAAGAATTTTGGGGAGTGATGAAAATACTGTAAAACTGGATTGTGGTGATGACTGCACAATTCTATAAATTTACCCATAATCATCCAATTGTACTGTTACAATGGGTAAATTTTGGATTATGTACAATCTACCTCAATAAAGCTACAAAAAAGAGAGTTCGGTAAGGTCAACACAGATAACTGTTTTACGGAGTCTAGCATAAATGATAAAAGAAATGGGGTAGTAGCTGCAAGGGTTAGTAAGGTCAAGAGAGTTTCTTTCAGATGAAAGAAATTAGAATATGCTCTTACTTACCACTACTGACAGTGATCCAGAAAAGGAAAAACAGGAAGAACTGCAGAAAGAATGTCCTTGAGAAGGCAAGAAGGGGTGGGCTCAAAGGAACAATTGGTGGGAATGACCTTCAACAGAGGAAAAGACAGTTAATTCACAATAACTGGTAAAGATGCAGGTGGTAGGAAGACTGTTTCTACGTTCTTAATGAAATAGGAAGGTCACCAGCTGAAAGAGAGGATGTAAAGGGAAATGCTGAAGATTTGCATGCAAGGAAAAGATATACTCATCTAAGCAAATGAGAGTGTGGAAGAACTAGAATAATAAAATAGGGTACCTTGGCAGCACTAAGCACTGTATTTAAAGTCACTGGGTATTAACTAAGAATTTATAGTTAACCTAGTTGTTTTGCTCCAGCCGTATACATGTACAAGTACACAGGTGTAAAAAAGTAGAGTTGGTTTTAACCAGGATTGGGTTTTGCCAGGCAAGAACAACCAAGGGAAAGAGGTCAAGGGGATTGAGTATAGATGCAGAAGAGCAATTACAATGAGAATCCAGCAAGTCAGAAAAGGAACTGAGAACATGTATGCATCGAGGAACAGTGCAAAGGGAATTCACCAAGTCAGAAAAGGAATTGAGGACACATATGTATCGAGGAAAAGTGAAAAGGTGGTAAATTGAAAGGTCCCAGTGACGTCAAAGATTTAAGGTTGTTGGGTACTTAGAAGTAAGCTAGAAAAATTGGAGGTGCTAGTTGGAGAGTAAAATGCCAGAAATTACTTTATAGAAAGTTGTAGCTATTCGTAATAATGAGCTGTGGAACAGTGACTCTCAATCCTGGCTGCACATTAAAGTCACCCTGGAAAACTTAAAAATAACATACCAAGCCAAACCTCAGATTCTCTGGGAGTGAGTCCTAGATCCTTATAGTTTCTCGAAACTCCCCAATTAATGCAGATGCACTGAGGGTTTAAAAACATATGGCAGATGATATGCCATAAAAGTGAATAGCTGAGGCAAAGGACAAGAGCAGTAGAGGAGAGGAAGTCAAGAGACCAGAATACCAGAAGGATCATCTGTGTGGATACTGTAATCACCAATAATCATAACTGGAGTAGTAGGAGAGTACCAGTGAGCCCCCGAAGATAAGAGAGCGCAAAGAGAACACTTAACCCATGTCAATAGGAGGAGCCACCACTCAAGAACTCCATGGGGAAGTAGCACCCTCAGGGGAGAGGTAAGTTTACTGAAAGCAAGAAGATATTCATGTTTAGAGAAGAGGTTAAAGATAAAGGGAGTTTTGCAGATGACTGACAGTGAACTCCAGAAGGCACAGAGAAAGGGTTCAATGGTCATAAAGGGGTGAAAATTGGGATCAGACAAGAGAGACAAAGGAAAGAAAAGATCCAGACAAAACTACTGGCCAGGAAGTCTCAGAACACAAGCACCATATTTTTTTTTAACACTACACAAAAACAACCACAGGAAAAGCTCTATGAAGTTAGAAAAATCTTCACTGAATCCCGCCACTTTCTAAAAGATTTTTTGAAATTAATTCCTAATAAAAACGAGTCACGGAAAGTATCAAGGTCAATTCCATATACTAAGTTACAAGAAGAGAGAATAAGGGGCAGAATAACATCCCTAGAGATGACGAAAGCATGCCAGAAAGACATGCCCACCTAACAGATCAAAGCTGTAACATGCTAGGGGTGCCTGGGTGGCTCAGTCAGTTAAGCGGCTGCCTTTGGCTCAGGTCGTGATCCCAGCGTCCTGGGATCAAGTCCCAGGTTGGGTCTTTGCTCAGCAGGGAGTCTGCTTCTCCCTCCCCCCTGCTCTTGTGCTCTTGCTTGCTCTCTCTCTCTCTCTCTCATATAAATAAAATCTTTAAAAACAAAACAAAACAACTGTAACATGCTATTTCAAAATGAACTAAAAGACCTTAAGAGAATGACACAAGACATGAAAGAACAGATGTAAGAATTATAAAAACTCAAAATGACAAAACTCAAAATAATTAAAAACAAAAGGAAAGAATCATTCCAGAAATAGTGAATAAAAACAGATACTCCCTTAAGAAAAATACAAAGTAAAAAATAAGAAAATTTTAAAACTCAAAGAGATTAAAAAGATTTGAGAAAAATTGACAAATATTGAAAACAAAGAAGACTGAATGTACAGTGATAGGAAGCCCTGAAGAAGGAAATCCAAGCAAAGGACAGAATAGTAAAAATAGTAATTAAAAAAAACTTTCCTGAAATAAAGATTTGAAACTACATCTTGAAAGAGCACAATGTATACCTGAGAATATCAACTCAGAACGACTAAAATTATTTTACTATACTACTGCTAAACATTAAAGAATAAGAAAAAAGGGGGGAAGGGGACTGGGGTCAGAAAGGGGGAAATACAGAACTATAGACAGGAGTCCAGGAAATGAGAGATGAACCGCAGTACTGGGTTTCCCAGGCTATAAAAGGGTTAAAGTGCATAATGAGATTAGATCTAAATATCTCAGGGTACATAAGGGTGGCAAGACTGCGTAGGAGATGAGGAACCAGTTACTTATAAAGAAAGGAGAATGAGACTGGCATCAGACTTATCTATTGCACAAGCTCAAAAACGGTGGTGTATATGTTATATAGCAGGGAAAAAAAGGGGGGGGATGATGATCCAAGAACACTATTCAGCCAAGATAAAAGGCATTTTCACTCAAACAAGGATTCAGAAATTGTACCACATCCACTGAGGAAATTATTCCAAATGTTTTTCTGGCATCCATAAGTTTCTTTTTTTCCAGTCTCTACCACTCTCAGAGTTGGGGCTGGCAGTACAGAAATGGCTAAATCCAAGAACATCATATATGACCAGCCCTAGAAAGCTTCAAGAAACTTAGATCCTAAGGAATGCATATTTTGCCAACAAACACAAAAAAGGCCTCAAAAAGATTCAGGCCAATATTTCCAAACAATGAGCACTAGTACAGAGGCCACAAGGTGCTCATTAAGCCCAGAATAATCAAATACATCTTAAAAGATGCCAACCCTAAGAGTTAGACAGGCTCAGCCTTATCATCCATCCCAGTCTCAGGAAGTACACTTATTTCCATAGTGTCAAGAGTACCAGGCTTTAGCAACCAAAGTCCAGGAGTCAGGCCAAAGTCAAAGCTCAAGTCCAGGCCCCACAAAGCCCCCCCCCAAAGACTCTGGAAAAAAGGCTTCTATCAACTTTGAGGGTCAAAGAATTGTACAAAACTTGGACTACTGTCCACAAAGGCAGGCATCTCCCTATGCTATTTCATATAAATACAATACAAAGTCCTCCAATTAATACTAAAAGAGAGAGGTAATCATATAGTTTTGATCTTATAATTTTTTAATATAATAAATTATATTAATACTTAACTGTCCCTGCCTTCCTGGAATAAACTCTGATGTATTATCTTTTAAATACACTACTAGTTTTATCTTGCTAATATTTTATTTAGAATGTTTGCTTCTCTGGGGCACCTGGGTGGCTCAGGTAGTTGAATGTCCAACTCTTGATTTCGGTTCAGGTCGTAATCTCAGGGTCATGGAATCGAGCCCCACACTGGGCTCTGTGCTCAGTGGGGAGTCTGCGGGAGATTTTCTCTCTCTCCCTCTCCCTCCCCACACTCGCACATGCTCTCTCTAAAATAAATAAATAAATCTTAAAAAAAAAAAAGAATGTTTGCTTCTCTGGTCATGAGTAAGAGTGGACTAATGTTTATAATGGCAAAAAAAAAAAAAGAAAAGAAAAAAGAAAACAATCTTAATGTCCATCAGTTGGGGAACAACAGAATAAATTATGGTGTAGTATGCTTTGGAATGTTATTCAGCTTTTTAAAATTAGATTTCCATTTACTAAGCTGGAGAGATGCCATGATACATTCTTAAAAGAATAAAGCAAGTTACAAAAAGCCTGTATGTGTGTGTGTATACTTACATGATTTTGAGTGAGAAAAAGATGTTGAAAAATACTCAGTGTTGGTTAATATTGGCTACTCCAAGGAGGAAAACTGGAGAAGGGAGAGACCTGAGGGGAGAGGAAAATACTAACTTTTCCTTTATTCATCCCTATTTATTTTCGTGGTTGCAAGCAGAGTCTTACTTTCATAATTTTCTAATAAAGGTAGAATGGGGGGGGGAGAGAACAGTTATCTACTAAAAGTATGACAATTAACATTAGTTGACAACTAATAAATGACTACCTTTATTGCATCCAAAGACAAAATTAGAATTAAATTATGTAAAGCAAGGAGAGGAACTATTACGAAGTTCATTTATTTAAAAATACAAAACAATCCAATCTGGAACCAAAGTTGCATATAAGTGGTCTTTCTCAAGTACATTAAGCAAGACGTCTTCAGGATGAACTAGTTTTTATTTTTTAACTAGCACAAACTTACCTGTTCATGAGTATTTTGACAACTAAGGAGAAAACTAAGAGAAAGTGAGTCAAAGAAAAATATTCAATGAATAACTATGCATGATACACTGATTAGCAAAAGTGGGCAAAATGTTAGAGAAGTAATGGAAACTCAGGAAAAAAATGAGATTTTGAATAACTTGTTATTTATACTAAAGAAAGAGGGGTAAACTTTTTCTAATGTATTATTTTACACTGTAAACAGACAAGGCCTTTTTATTAAGTAAATCACAAAAGAAAAGCAACCACCTTAACTGATATCACACACAAATTTTTAAAAAAGAAAAATTACAAAAAGCTATCAACATGTAGCATGGGTGATGGGGGGATAAAGTTATCATAGAAAATTCCAGTTATTCACAAAAGTGAGAAATGTTATGACATTTACGTGATCGAATTGAAAAAAGAATTGTCAAAGGGCTCACTGTCTCAAGAAATGCCATGGTTTGCTATTTTATAGAGATTAAAAACTAATTTTTTGTCGAGTTTGTGGTACTTAAAGGGAAATAGGCCAAAAAGGTATGCACACCAGGAGTCTGCCCAACAGCATCTCACTTCTAAAACTCTTTATTTTTAAATTTGCAGTTATTTAAGAACTCTCTCTCTCAGCTCTCATCAAATCTTTCATAAGAGAAAATTTCAGGATACAAAATAAATCAGTAACTTAATTACCATGGGTCTTTTAAATGCCTGGCAAGGCTGAAAAGGAGAGCAAGACAAGATAACAGGGGAAAGCTGGACTGACAATGCTAGTAGAAAATTGTGGGGAGGAGTTGGGTGAAGCATGCATTAAATAAACAGAAATCCAGGATGATTTCCAAGGCCTAATAAAAATGACCATTCCTTAAGTATTAAACATTGTCCTAAGGATTTTCACTGACATTATTTCACTTTGTCATCACCAAAACCCTGCAAGATAGATTTTAGCCCCTCAGACATCCAGTAAGTGACAGAGCAGTAATTTCAACCTGTTTTCATGATTCAAAAACTCACAAATTCAAGTTCTTTCTACTATAAAATGGGTCTCACGATTGTAGAATTTCAAAAGCTTCTTACAACTGAACAACAGTATTGTCATTCTATCATAATGAAATGTGTGGGGCACCTGGGTGGCTCAGTTAGTTAAGCATCTGACTCTTGATTTCGGGTCATGATCTCAGGGTCATGAGATAGAGCACCCCCTCAGGATCCACACTGAGCGTGGAACCTACTTAAGATTCTCTCTCTCCCTCTGCCCCTCCCCCCCTAAAACAAAATAAAATAAAGGAATGTCTGATAACTTCCAAAAGAAGTCTTTCTTCCTCTTCAAAACCCCAAGAAGAAAGAGCTAAGATTCTCTGATGCTAAAACAGGATTTGGGTATGTAGTAAATCTTCATCCCATATGTCTAATAAAACTAATTACCTTCATTCACCCTAATTCCCAATCCGGAGGAACCCTACAGAATTCCTTGGAATTAAAACAAAAACAGAATTCTAGAGTAACAACAAATACCCATCAAGCTTCCATAACCTGACTAGCTTTACCCTACCAAATTTCAGCAACTAGAGCTAGAAATTGTGGGATCCCACAACCCAAGATTGTAAAGGGCTAAGAAAAGACTTCCTTCATTTAAACAGAAGGAATTTGGCTAGATCTGAGGCAGATTCTCCATGACTAAAATGATTAAATCACAGTATCTACATACCCAGTCCCATTCCCAAGTTTAATAACTAATCTACTTATAAGGCTAGATCCATAGGTGGGGTTGCCATGGCAATTAAAAACTGGTGCCATATTTCGTCATGTTGTCAATCTCTATAATCGGATATCATCTGATATAATCAGATAATGATATGCAAGTACGGTATTACAGTCAAGGAAATAAAGCATGGCTACCTAATCCAAAGATACCTGTTTGGAGTAAATAAGTTTTCCATTATTATTGCTTATATATATTGCTTTGTGAATTTTAGGTCTGCAATACTTTTGATATTTATAAAAAGGAATGTTTAAAGCACTGTTTTCCTTTAATTATTTTTGTTTTTTGTTTGTTTTTTTAAGATTTTATTTATTTATTTGGCAGAGAGAGAGACAGCGAGAGCAGGAACACAAGCAGGGGGAGTGGGAGAGGGAGAAGCAGGCTTCCCAGGCTTCCTGCTGAGCAGGGAGCCCAATGCGGGGCTCGATCCCAGGACCCTGGGATCATGACCTGAGCCAAAGGCAGAGGCTCAACGACAAAGCCACCCAGGCGCCCCTTTTTTTGTTTTGTTTTGTTTTTAAGAGTTTATTTATTTTTGTGAGAGAAAGAGACAGCACGAGTGCGCCTGCATGGGGTTGGGGGGCAGCGCAGAGGGAGAAACAGACTCCCCGCTGAGCAGGGAGCCCTACCAAAGGCTCCATCCCCAGGACCCTAGGATCATGACCTGAACGGAAGGCAGACACTTCACCGACTGAGCCACCAAGGCGCCCACTGTTTCCTTTTCATGATACCTTTGCCACCTAATGAAAACACTAAAACTTACCAACACTGACCAGTAAAACTTTAGGGAAGTGACAAATTTAATACACTGGGTTTTTCCCAGAATAGAATGAATATTAGGACACAGAATTCTGAATTACACTATTAGTTTTGATTTAAGGAAGAATATGAAATGTCTACCTTCAATTGAAAGACTACAGTAGTAAAACTATGTATACACAGTATGGAGTCAACAAATATTTAAGTGAGGGGCGCCTGGGTGGCTCAGTCGTTAAGCATCTGCCTTCAGCTCAGGTCATGATCCCAGGGTCCTGGGATCGAGTCCCGCATCGGGCTCCCTGCTCAGCAGGAAGCCTGCTTTCCCTCTCCCACTCCCCCTGCTTGTGTTCCCTCTCTCACTGTGTGTCTCTCTGTCAAGTAAATAAATAAAATCTTTAAAAAAAAAACACACACACAAATATTTTTTTTTTTTTTTTTAAAGATTTTATTTATTTATTTGAGACAGAGAGAATGAGATACAGAGAGCATGAGAGGGAGGAGGGTCAGAGGGAGAAGCAGACTCCCTGCCGAGCAGGGAGCCCGATGCGGGACTCGATCCCGGGACTCCAGGATCCTGACCTGAGCCGAAGGCAGTCGCTTAACCAACTGAGCCACCCAGGCGCCCCACACACACAAATATTTAAGTGAATGATTTAATGTGTTAATATTCTGCATAAAAATACCCCAATTTTTCCAATATAACTAATCTAACTCAACTCATTATGCCTTAAACACAAGATATCTATATAACAAGCTAATATAAAAAATCAAGGTGTTTTTTTTTTTGTAACAATGATCTTTTTCAATACAAAATATGCATAAGAGAGACTGAGACTTGGGCAAACAAAGAAAAATGTTCTCATATGCTGTGCTCCAAAACTCCTTACGTGGGCTACCTCTTCTAAGAAAAAGGAATAAATCAATTAATATACTTTGTCAGAAACGTCTTCAGAGTTAGACATAATATGGGTGTCACACAGATACTGTCAGATAAATCCCTACTAAGGCAAAATAGCCAATCTTTTTTCAGCAGACAGAAGTAATTATGCTCTGCAAGAGCCTTCAAGAGACATACCTGGTCTATCTCCAACTCTTGACGTTCAATGACCATTTATATAATAACCTAAGGATTGGTAACTTCATCTATAAAGGCCTCGACAGTAAATATTTAGGTTTTGTGTGCTAGCAGGTCTCTATAGAAACTACTCAACTCTGTGGCTGTACACAAAAAACAGCCATAAGCAATATGTAAATGAATGAGCATGGCCACATTCCAATAAATGTGTCAGGAGCACCTAACACTCAGTCATTAGGTGTCTGCTTTCGGCTGGGGTCATGGTCCCAGGGTCCCAGGATCAAGCCCTGCATCGGGCTCCCTGCTCGGCCGGAAGCCTGCTTCTCCCTCTGCCTCTCCCCCTGCTTGTGTTCCCTCTCTTGCTATCTCTCTTTCTGTCAAATAAATAAATAAAATCTTAAAAAAAAAAAAGATTCTATTCAAATAAACCAGGTGATAGTTTTCATGGTATTATAACAAAGACTGTTTGTTTATACAGTATATTTATATGGTGCCTTCTCTCCAAATAATAGTATTTGTTAATTACAGGCACTCAGCAGATATGACAACGCTGAGTTTCAATTCATTCACAAAGGGAAAAAAAAATCCAAATAATTAAATAGCTTCCAAACTATTTTATATTTGTTACCTTGATCAAACTAGTACTAGAAAAGTAAACAGCCATCTGCGACAGCTTGTTCTAGCTCCTTAAAATAAAATCTGGGAACCATGAGTAAAAATATTCCAGCTAACATTGGTGATTCTGTGTAAGTACATTCAACTACTATGCCCAATCACTAGGTCTCAGAAATTCAATTTTAATTCTATTGTAAAAGGAAGAAATATGACAAGGAGAGAACTTTGATGCATTTCTATTATGCACACTTGTTCTACCTTACATCTAATCAAGATCAACTATCCTAGGGATGCCTGGGTGGCTCAGTCGGTTAAGCGTCTGCCTTCAGCTCGGGTCATGATCCCAGGGTCCTGAAATTGAGCCCCTCATTGGGCTCCCTGCTCAGCAGGGAGCCTGCTTCTCCCTCTCTCTCTGCCCCTCCCCCCTGCTCATGCTCTGTGTGTGTGTCTCTCTCTCAAATAAATAAATAAAACCTAAAAAAAAAAATCAACCATCCTAATATTCCCCTTTTGGAACTAGTACTGGCTTAGTATATGGTAGTCCCCTGCTAATCCACCTCCAGTCCAGAAGCAGATAATCCTCCTTCTGATGTATAGTCAGAACATCAGTAGTAACCCAAGGCTACATCACATCGCCTACATCATTCACCTCATTTCATCTCACCACATAGGCATTTTATCATCTTGATAAAATGATAAGAAGTCATCACAAGAATGAATTCAGCACAATAAGATAATCTGAGAGGAGAGACCACATTCTCATAACTTTATTACATATACTATAATTGTTCTATCTTATTATTGTTGTTAATCTTTTATTATGCCCAATTTATAAATTAAACTTTATTGTAGGTATGTACTCATAGAAAAAAAAACAGTATATATAGGTTTCAGTACTATCCATAGTTTCAGGCATCCACTGGGAGTCTTGAAATGTATCCGCCTCAGATAAGAGGAGATTACTGTACTTCTTTCTAGGCTTACTTTTTTCTCCATTCAAAATAATGCATGCAAAATCTTTCAGAAAATATGAAAAGAGCAAAGGCATTTATGGGCAAATATGGGGAAAAGCCAGAGAGCCAGCATGGGACAGTCCAAAAATCAAACACGGAAGAGGGAAATAATCAAAAGTTTAATAATGTTAGTAAAACTTTATGATAAAGATGCAAACATCAAATTAGTTTCATAAATGAAGTATGCTAAAAGGAACTATCAGCCAATCTAAAATACACAGCATGACCTAAGTCTATGACAAATATACCAAAGTATATAAATATACATCTTGAATAAGTCTTAGTCATAATAGATTATCCTGAATTCCCTTATTTACAAATGTACATAAAAATGAAAGAAGTATTTGATTACATGAGCTTTACAGAATGGCAGAAAGTTTGGCTTACAGAAGAAAATAATTGTTACAAGTATAAGAGACGATTGTTATTCTTTTTTCTTCTTATTTTTAGGGGGAAGGGGTAGAGGAAGAGGGAGAGAATCTTAAGTAGGCTCCACACCCAGCACATGAGCCTGACACAGGGCTCCATCTCACAACCCTGAGATCATGAACTGAGCTGAAATCATGAGTTGGACGCTTAAATGACTAAGCCACCCAAGGGCCCTATTATTCTTTATACTTTACACATTTTTATAAATATGATTTCATATGTAATATATATGAAACAATGTGTAAGTGTGACAAAAATCTGAGCCAACGGTTATTGATGGAAGTGGTAAAATATACACAATCATCCATTTTTGTTACTTTTTAAAATAAAATAGATCATAAAAGTATGAATAAGCAGGAAAAATGGACAATTTCTCCTCAATTTTCCTTGAGAAAGTTAGCAGTAAAGATTTACTGGTGCTTTTAAAGAGATGGTATGTAGATCTGTGTGTGTGTGTGGTGTACTCTCTCTTTAAAAGCACCAGTAAACCTTTATTGCACACTATGTACACACACACACACCCAAAATTACTTGAAAGTAACTTTCTATCTCTAAAGTCCCCCAAAACCAACCTCCATCACAAATATGTCCTTAAACACATAAAAAGTACAGATACTCCTCTACTCATAATCCCAGAGATAAATTACAAAAATAAATCCCGTAAGAGAAATGTTCATACTATAAGTAACCGTATTTTTGGTAAATTTGTAGGCTTAATAGTTATGTGTCTTACTACTTACTTATTGAATTGAAACTCAACTCTTCCACTTGCCAGCTAAATCTGATTCTTTTTTTTTTTTTTTTTTAAAGATTTTATTTATTTATTTGACAGAGAGAGACACAGCGAGAGAGGGAACACAAGCAGGGGGAATGGGAGAGGGAGAAGCAGGCTCCCCGCAGAGCAGGGAGCCCGATGCGGGACTCGATCCCAGGACCCTGGGATCATGACCTGAGCTGAAGGCAGTCGCTTAACCAACTGAGCCACCCAGGCGCCCTAAATCTGATTCTTGATTGTCCTATGCAAGTTATTGAACATCTCTGTGTTTCAGTTTCTCATCAGTAAAACGTAAATAACAGGACATACTTCACAGGGTGCTGAAACTGATTAAAACATGTATAATGGGACTGGCACAGAGTAAGTGCTATATAAGGGTGAGCTATTACGACTAGTACTTCTAGTAACAGTACTCCATCTTCCCAAACATATTAAAAACATTCTGGACAATTTGAATTACTGATTAAAATTAGATACTATCAAAAACAGACATTAAATCTGAAGCCTGATTAACAGTAAGTTTAAAGCCCTGCAACTCTGAAAAGAATAGATCATTAATAGATCCACATAACCACCCTGTCAAGAACAATCGGAGGAGAGCGGTTTTCCCAAGTGCAACTATCAATTTCTTCCCTTACACAAGGGGGCAGTGATAACAAGAAAAGAATGGGGCTCTGCAACACCTCTTCCTACAGACAGTAGGGGGTGGCAGTACATATGGCTTACAGTCAGAACAAAACAGGAAGACCCAACAGAACTGCTCTTTATTCTCCTCTGGCCCTCTCCTCTCTGCTTTAGCCCCAACATAGCCTGAAGGTGAGGGATGTATCTATAGAAAACACTAAAACCCAGTATTAATCACCAAGTAAAATCCAGTTTCGTCTTTAAAGCAAATGATCCCTCAGTGGGTGAATGTGGATGCAGGAGGAAGCCCATCAGTATGAATTTTCAGATTATCTAGCAAATTACTTACTGTTATTATAAGAACAACATTCTTCAAGCAAGTCATTCAATTTCTCTACAATAATCACAACATAAAAGACTAAAATCTCAATCATTAACTATATTCTAATGAACACAGCCAGATATTTCTGCTTGTTTCATACCATACAGACACTCATTGAACGTACATATGTAAGTTATACTACATAGCTCATTGAACTATCTTTTGTTACTTCTGAAATTCCAGCTATTTTCTGACAATCCTCTCAAAACACAGATGTTCTTCTTAAATGGAAGTCACAATGTTTCGCAGCATGTGGGTAATTTCATATACAAAGATAGATAGAGAAAGAATATTTAATATTTTATTCTTGTGCTCACATTCCTAAGATGATGTACCTGGGAAACACTGACAGTATCCATGTTGCTGCTTTTTATGCTACATTTACTGTATTCAATTTTTTCCCCATTTTGCCACCCCAACACCAAGAACATGCAAGAATAGATCACTACTGTCATTCACTGTAATTAACCACTGCAATAGCTTTTGGCTCCAACCCCTCAAAATGCCTGAAAATTTATCCCTTTTGTTCACCATATTGTTTTGTTTTCCTCATTCCAGATATTTTCACCTGTGTGAAAATGAAGACAGGGGCACACAGGAAAAAAATCCCTTTGCCTAATGATCTTGAACTCAGAATTATGATCAAGATGTGGTGTTTTTTTGTTTATTGTTTTTCTTTTCCTGGAGAGGAGCAGAGAACAGAGTGAAAGACACCCAAAACACCAAATCTTCCTAATGTTTATTATCATTGTTTATGTTTTGTGAAACCCATTTTACACAACTGAAATAAAAGACAGGATACAATTATATCAGTGCTCTCTCCAAGCTGACGGCAAAACCTGGAATTATTTTAGCCTTATTTTTTCTTTCCCATCTCACAACCAGACACAATATGCTTTTTCTTCTTTCACGTGGGTACGTACTATCTCTATCTCAAAAAATAGCATATCATAGCTTCTCTCGATTTCCTGTGATAAAATATCTAGCAATGAGCCTTATTAATCTTTTCTTACACTACATCTCCTTTCCCAGAGGGATTGTTAATATCGCACACAACACTTCTACCCTGAATTTCAATGCTACACAGGCCAACCCACCCTGCGCCTTACCTGGCACATTTCACAACTACTTTTTATGCTGCATTCTGGGGGCACATTTTGCAACTCGTTCTGCACCACATTGCCTGCCACGTTTAGCAATCTGCCTCGCATCTCATCCTGGGTCCCCGTCACCTAGAGACTCTCTCGGTACCAAATTCCATGACACCTTCGGTGACACCGAAGTGACCGTCCCCGGCCTCATCTGAAGCCACCCTGAGTGCCACATCTGGAGCCAACCTTCCCCACACCTTGGACACCGGAGGCACTTCGCTGCCCGTTCCGCTGCTTCCCTGCTCGCCCCCGCCCCTCTCCCTGGAGCCGAGGCATTGGAGGCGAACGCCCCTGTCACTGAGGCGACCCCTCCTTCCGCCGCTCCCCGGGTCTCTTACCTGCCGCTCTGAGGGGCTCGCTGCAACTCCGGGTCAAGCCCCAGCCCCCGGGATCTCCAGTGAGGACCGCGCCGCCAGCCGGCGCCGCCCGCGATTCCCAGAGCACCTCGCTGCGCTCCGACGCCCGCGGTGGGTCTGCGCCCCGGAAAGGCGCGGCGGGGCCTCGCGGCGGGCAAGCGCAGCCCGCGGTGGTCCTCTTGTCAGCGGCGGCGCGGGTGCAGGCTCTCGCCCCTCAGCGCGGCGGCGGCGGCGGCGGCGGCGGCGGCGGCGGCGGCGGACGCCTTGCTCCGCCTCGCGCGCGGCACAGCCGGGAGGTGAGCGCGAGGGGGATGGGAACGGGGGCGGGGCCGCCCGGAGGAGGCGCGGAGGGCGGCGGCGGGAGGGCAGCGCCGGCAGCCCCGAGCCCGGTGCTCGGAGTGCTCGCAGCTTCCCCCGCCCGGCGGGCGGCTCGCGCGAAGCGGCTGTGCCAGCGGGCCCCGCCGGAGCAGCGCGCCCAGCAACCCGCGCCCGGCCGGCCGCTCGCTAGCGCCGCCGCCGCGCCGGGGGCGTCGCACCCTCCCAGGCCGCCCGCAGCCCCGCCCCCTCCGGGCCGGGGTGGGGAGGAGCGCGAGCGCGGAGGGAGAGCGCGTGCGTGGGGGCGCGTGCGCGGTGGAGCGCGCGCGCCCCCGCCCCCTCCACAGTTTGGGGGTGGGGAGCGGCTGGGAGAGAGAGTGAAGACCGAACCCTTCCCTGCGCGGAGAGGTTGGGCCCTGACTGTGCCGCTGTGTGAGCTCTGGGCATTTCTCGTTTCCTCAGGGGGCTCTGACTGGTGGGGTCGAGGGTTTTGGTGGGGAAGAGGGGTGGAAGCTCAATAGCAGACAAGGCCCTAAATAGTTCGGCTCCGCCCCCGGAGGGGTGATGTCACTCTCGAGGTGCTGCTGCTGTCACGTGCGCCCACTTCTGGGCCTGTCCTCCTGCTTTAATGGGCAGAACGTTCTTTTGGATTTCCCCCACTTCAGTCACCTTACGTACACATCACTCCTGGAATCATCAAACCCTACGTATGTCGGTTATTCTTTGCCTGATGCCCAATTGTAATATGTAAACTGCTTCAAATGCCACAGTTGGCTGGGGTGGGAATCAGAATGAGGTGCAAAACCAGCCCTGGGTGGGTAGGTGGGTGGGGAGGGAGGAGAGAGAAGGGAGACTATGTTATCTAGAATAATTGCTGAAAATTCACCGACCGCAGCTTGAGAGCTTGAGGTGAGGTTGTGACGCTGCTTCTGTCGCTGCCAGGCTGGACAAGAAGTAATGTGGTTTTAAGAGCTAGTAGGCAAGGCACGGAAAGCCACCACATTAAAGCCTCCTCAGAGGTCTTACTTCCCCCATTATCCTCCACCTAGATCTTCTTCCCCTTTTCCTTTCCCTTGCATCATAAAACAGCAAGTCAACTGTGGAAGATATCTGGACATAAATTTTTCCGCGGGCTGTAAGATGATGCAAAGCAATCACTATTACATACTCTGCCTGGCTAATCTTCCCGTCCATAAACTGAGACGACCTTTCCTGGTCATCTATTCCCTAATGAGACGCCATGATTGGAAATAGATGCCCCTAAATTACCTCAGTCAAGGAACCTGTGTCTGTGGTGTTCCCAAGATAGTTTTGTTTGTTTGCTAACTGTTCTTTGAATCTACTTCATCCAGGAGTTTCTTTGGTTTTTTAAAAATTAGTATTAACTTCAGAATAATACAGGAAATTGAATATGAAGCCATTTTCAACAGCTAGTCTCTATAATGAATGATTGAAAAGTTAGAGCAGCTTTGCATACTACAGCTAAAATGGCAAGGTGAAGGATTGATATATGGAATTTTTTGGTGATAACTCCAAAAACTTAGATTACTCTAGCTATAACCTGTCTATGGTGATAGTCACATGGTAGTGATTATTTATGGGGGATTTGACAGGGCAGGAGGGAACCTTCTGGGTTGCTGGAAATGTTCAATATCTGGATCTAATGACTATAAGGGTTAATATATATGCAAAAAGATTTATTCATACACACAAAGAGGCACTACAACATTATCATGATCGGAATCTGGAAACCTGGGTTTAAATCTCAGTGTCACCCACCACTCACCAGCTATGTGACCTTAAGCAAGTCTCCAAGCCTTCTTTTCTTCATCTGTCTAATGTGGATGATGATACCTCACAGGATGGTTGTAAAAATTAAATGAAATTATCTTTGAAAAATAGCACAGAGCCTGATATATAGTGAGTGCTTAGGAAGCAATAGCTATTGTTACCTTATTCCTTTTGCACCCAGATTTACTGTATTCCATTCTCCTTTGGGTTTGTTTGTTTATTTTAAAGATTACTTTGTATCTCAACCTTTGTGAGTTTCACTGAACTAATAACATTCTTTCCCACAAGAAATAACAAAAGGCAGTCAGGGGTGTACTGTGTTAGTTTTCAAACTAGTTCAGGTGGCAGTACTTAGAAATTATTGTGCTCATTGTGGAACACCATGAAATATTGATAGATTTAATTCTGCCATATGGACATGACAATTTTACCAGCACTAAATCTGGCTATATTATGTTTATGCAGATCTCTCACATATTTTTAAAAAATGTATTTTTAAGAAATAATAGGTCCATGTTTTTCCTTTAAAATTTGTTTGCAACTTTTCACAAAGTAGAAAGTACCAAAAGTTTAATAACAATTCACAAAATGAAAACCTTGAAGTCCATTTTTCCTGGAAATTAGAAAAACACTGTAATTGTTCAGTTTTAGCAGCAGAGTTCTCTTTATTGGATTTTCCCACAGTAAGCTCTAATAGCTGTGACCCACAGGGTCTCTTGCTCTGATGAAGTGAGTAACTCTGACTCACTGTCCTCATCATACTCCCAAAGATCAGTCTCCATTTCTTTTGGCTGACCTTTCCCAGATCCCATGTTCACACTGAGCAGTGCGAGTACCCACTGAATGAACTCACTGCCTTGCTGTTTTGATCATCCAGCATGATTCTATTCAGCCCATTCTCTTCCACATAATACTGCTGTTAAGTCTTGCAATTTGCTGCCACACTCTAACTTTGTGGAGGAAACCCTGTGTCCCTGACAGAGGTAAGGGTGGGGTATAGTAGGGATGGTGAGCAACACTGTAGAGAGAAATCAACCCTGTTCTCAGCTCTTCTCCCTGATTTGCTTTTCTGTCAGTGATACCTGAAATCCTGAGAATGCTAATTTTTTAACCTACTACAAATCCATTCTAGTCAAAATGATCATTTAGTCTATAACTTAAATTTGGAAACCTAATGTATGCCATGTAAGAGGAACATGCAAATGTGCATAAATTAGCCCAACCTTATCTTATACCTACCAACTCATCAGTGCCATCTATACCAGTCAAAATGCCCTTTCTTGGTCTATCAACTCTGCACACTTGTACTCACCTCTGCATATGTCTTCCCCTGGTACCTCTAAGTCTCTTAAGCAAACCATCAGGCTCACCTTGCCTACCCTTTTTCCTCAATTCTCTCCCTGTTGAATAAAGAATAAAGATATCCACTATTGATTGATTGCCTACTGGCCGCAAATGCTTTACCAAATGCCTTAAATATACTATCTCATTTAATTCTCACAACATCCCATCAATATTAACTCAGTTTTCTAGATTGTTGGGGTGGAGGGCTTTGAGAGGTTAAATGACCAGGTCAAGATCACACTGAATGGGTGGGCAGAGCCACAGTCTAAACCCAAACAAACTTTATCCTCTATCAGTTACCCTCAAGATAATGGCCTATGAAATATAAATGAGAACACAGAATACATCATTTGAAAAATGTGAACCATATTATACCATGAAATTATCTCTCAAAAGTTGACATAAAAGAGATTTTTCTCATTGATTGTTTTTCATAATCTCCTTTTTTTTTTTCAAGATTTTATTTATTTTTTTATTTGAGAGAGAGAGAATGAGAGACAGAGAGCAGGAGAGGGAAGAGGGCAGAGGGAGAAGCAGACCCCCTGCTGAGCAGGGAGCCGATGTGGGACTCGATCCCGGGACTTCAGGATCATGACCTGAGCCGAAGGCAGTTGCTTAACCAACTGAGCCACCCAGGCGCCCCAATCTCCTTTCTTTTTAACTGCAATTAATAATTCCAAACTCAATAGCTTCAACATTTTCCCCACCAACTCCCACCTCGGTCTTTTGATGAATATTTAATAATTTCAAGACTAACACTTAAAAGCATTTCCACATAGAGGAAATACTACTTAAAAGAAATTTCCAGTAAATCTTTTTTTTTTTTTTTTGGAAACTGAAAAATTCATGTACAATATGAAGAAGCAAAACTCCATATATTTTTACATTGACATTTATAAATGCTTGACAAGTATTTGTCCCTACTGTATGCTTATAACTGTGGTAAAAAGTATACTTAACTAATTTGAGAGATGTCTTGCCTACTAGAAACACATAATAATCTATTTAGGAAACAAAATACTTTAAATATTTAAATATTAATACAGCATAATATAGAATTAAGTGTTAAAACATGAGTTAAACAGTGGGTTCTGTGATCATTCATAAAAGGAAGAAAGATACGTTTGACTGGAATGGTATGGGACTGCTACTTGAGGAAAGTAGTATAGGAAAAAATACAGATGGAAAGAAGGAAGAACTATTCCAGAGAGGGCCCTAGAGAATCAACAAAAGTTTAAAGCAGGGAATAAGTATAAGAACTCTTAAGTCAAAGAATAAGTCCCTTTTGGAGGTGAGTTGCTTTCGTAACAAAGACAAGTATTGGTATGAACTACAAATAGACATGGTGCAAATCGAAAAAAAACAGACCAATGAGCAATAAGTGTGGATGAATAGAAGAGTATTTACTAGTTAAGAGATAAAGCATCTGGTAACATCTTACCAACATCTGGTTAGTAAGAGGTTGGAAAAATGGGCCAGGACCAAACTGCAGAGGGTGCTGCCCAGAAAAGGAAGACACCATGATGTCTTTGAATAGAAGAATGACAAGAAGACAGTGTTTAAAACTTTATCTAGTAGGGTGGATTTCAGCATGGAAGGACTAGTGATAAGGACATGATTAAGAAGATATTACTATTTTATGAGCTAAAGAAGGTGACAGCTGATAGTCAAGAATTGTGGCAGTGGGAATAGAATGGAATAGTTCCAACAGCCATTGCATGGAAAGAATTAACAGAACTTTCTGAATAACTGAATGCAAAGGGTAAAGAAGAGTGAGAAATCAAAATACAGCAAGGTGATAAGACTCTAGAAGACCATGGTACCTGTGACAGAAGCAGGGGAGTCAACAGGAATGGTTTGAGAGAGAAGACAGAAAGAGATGGTGTTAGCATATTTTGTGTTTGTGGTAGTTTTTTATTGCTTTTGAATTACAAATCACTTAAGAATCTGATGAAACCGGGCACCTGGGTGGCTCAGTTGGTTAAGCGACTGCCTTCGGCTCAGGTCATGATCCTGGAGTCCCGGGATCGAGTCCCGCATCGGGCTCCCTGCTCAGCAGGGAGCCTGCTTCTCCCTCTGACCCTCCCCCCTCTCATGTACTGTCTCTCATTCTCGCTCTCTCAAATAAATAAAATAAAATAAATCTTAAAAAAAAAAAGAATCTGATGAAACCAATGGATTCTCTCTTTTACAAAAAAAAAAAATTATTCATACTTGTACATGCTACACATTTGTAATGGATACCCTTGGAACCAACTACCAGAAAGCTCTTGACACAAGCTTGGCCCATCAGAGCCCTGTCTGGAATTTTTGTGCTTTATATCCAGAGGTTCAAATCAGTCTCTCCATAGTAGCTGAAGCTATGATGCTGTTAGCTGATCTGTTTCCTAAACGAGCATGAGAAAGAGAAAATGCTTAAATGCAGAATGAGAGGAGAAAGGAAAAGAGAGAGAGTCTCATAGAGAAAAACAAAGGTCAGAAGTGAGAGAGGGAACGTACCTTAATGGCATTTGAGTCCATGGATCCATCACATTTCTATCCTTGAATTCCAGGAGATAACCGAGTCCTTTATGGAAATTCCTCCATGGTTAAACTTGCTTGAGCTGCATTTCTTCAATTTATATATGAGAGTTCTGATTAATTCAGGGGTTAAAGCTATTAACTGAAATCCACCCATGGGCTCCAGGTAAGAATTCTTGATTCAAGATATTGGAAAGTCACCCAAGTGGAAATAGACCGGTAAACAGGTTGAATTTAGGTGAGAAAGGGAAGAAAATGAATACTGATGCAGAGAGACTATAGATGGCACAGGTGTTTAAGAGCAAGGACCCTGGATCCAGACTGACTGCACTCAAATCCTAATTTAACTATTTACTAAATGCGCGATCTCAAGAAAGTTATTCTACATTTCCAGATCTCAGGTTACCTATCTGCGAATGGCAAATTAAAAACTATATCTTATAGGGTTGATGTGAAGATTTTAAGTTGGTACATGTAGAAGTACCTGGCCTATACATAGCAAGTCTCTATGGACTATTATCATTCAATGTAATAGGCCTATACCTAGGTGTTTTGCATAGGTTACATTATTTTTTTAAAGATTTATTTATTTATTATTTTAGAGGGTGGGGAGAGGAAGAGGGAGAGAGAGAATCCCAAGCAGACTCCCCGCTGAGGGGGAACCCCACACTGGGCTCGATCTCACAACCCTGAAATCATGACCTGAGCTAAAACCAAGAGTCGGATGCTTAACCAACTGAGCCACCCAAGTGCCACACATATGTTACATTATTTAATCCTCATAAAGACATTATCATCATCAAGGGTATTTATTATACCCAAACACAAAGATGAAGCCACTGACCCACCATTAATAAAACATGATGTTTGAGTTGATTCTCCAATATTGCATGGGTTTTATTGAACCTGCTATATCCCCTCACTCAAAGCACCTAAGTAGTTACAAGGTAGTTAGTAAATATTAGGAGAGGCAATTAGAAGCAAAGGGGGAATGATTGGCCTTTACAGAGAATGCCCACACAATCTTGGTTTAGAACCACAGCCCTTATCAATTAACCATGAGCAAAAGTAAAGATGAGAATACAGTAGAGTTGTGTAAATTGTCTTTGCTTTCCTTCATATAATGGAATATGCTTCACTTCTTTTTAATCAAAAGAATCTTTAGATAAGAAATGAATTCTCTTAAATATAAGGGAATGATAGTTTTGTTGATGTGAAATAAAGAGAAGTTTTACTTATTAAAAAGAGGTGCAAGAAAGAAAAGGTAGGGGAAGTGAAGGTTTCCACTGGACCTTATCTCACACATCTGAAGCCCAATTAACATTTTCTCTAGATTGAGTCAACTAGCCTGACACACAATGTGAAAGGAACAAAAGAAAGTAAAGAATCAAAATTCAGCAGAGGAAAAGAAAAAGAGGCGTCTTAATGTTACCAATATAATAATTGTAATGGAACTTCATTTATGTGGAACTCGGTTATCTGACAATCTCATTTATCTGGAGCACAGCAAAGACCCAGGGAAATAAAGGAGATGAAAAAAGACCTCTGCAAAAACAAAACAGAAATCACCAAAGTCCATGCCCTAAAGATCATGCCCATTACTGCTAGAGCTTCGATTCATCGAAGCCTTTTCTCAGAGGCTATTAATTTTTGCTTGGATTCGATTTTAAAAGACCTGGCAATCTGGTTTCCAAAATCATAAAAAATTAAAAGCAGTAAACTAGAAGAGGGAAGAGAAACTATCGCATTCAGGCATGCAGATAGCAGTGAGAAGAGAAAGCTGGAAGTCTTAAACAGGGCAGAGACGAAAAAAGGCATAAAAATTTACTTAATGATCAAAAAACACAGCAATTTAGCGCCTTTAGCGTAGGAGAAAACAGTCCTACGTACCTCCATAGGCCTTAGGGAAGAAATTTTTAAAATTGATTCTATATTAACCCTGAGGAACCAAGAAAATTAAATTACATTCAGTATAAAGACATTCCATGAGTTATGCAGCACTCAGCTTTATGTAAATAGTTCCATAAGGCACATAATAAAATTTTGAAGATGTGAGAGATTTTATATCACACCGAGAAATGCAAAGAAGTCAAGTGTACAAATGAACAATGCGAAGAAAGAATGTAAGGGCTGAAGTTGCAAGAACAAGGAGATAATGGCCTTCCGTGGTCAGTCTTGCATGGCTTTTGGTCCCACATAGACTCTCATGCATCAGTTTGGGTTATGGAACTGCTATTTGTTTATGCCCCATTTTGTTACTTTCTAATCATGTCCAGAAAGTGACTAAGAGTTAGGAAGAATGCAGGTCCAGTTTGTAAGAGTAAGTAATTGAATAAGAGCAAAATATTAAAACTTTAAAAAAGTATGAAGATAATTTCAACTTACCCTGATTTTGTGTTAAAGATTTATGCACAAAGATGTTCATCACAGTAGTATTTAGCATTTTATTTTATTTTATTTTATTTTATTTTTAAGATTTTATTTATTTACTTGACAGAGAGAGACACAGCGAGAGAGGGAACACAAGCAGGGGGAGTGGGAGAGGGAGAAGCAGGCTTCCCACTGAGCAGGGAGCCCGATGTGAGACTCGATCCCAGGACCCTGGGATCGTGACCTGAGCCGAAGGCAGACGCTTAACGACTGAGCCACCCAGGCGCCCCTAGCATTTTAAAAATCAGAAGCAATCTACCAACCCTAAAGAATGGTTAAATAAATTATGGCACATAAAATACCTGTTGGACAATTATGCAACCATAAAAACAATATTTTTATTAGGAAACTTATATGGCAAAATATTAAGTTAAAAAACAAGGTACAGAATTGCATATGTAGCATAATCTCAACAACATACAAAATATGTGGAAAGAAAATGAAATGAAAAGATCTCATTAATAATGCCCTGCCCCCCCCCCAAGTTTTTTCAAACCCAGGAACAAACTATATGTTCAATACTCACACAAAATAACTATAAACATTCACTGAAGGAAACTGAAAAACTGCATAAATAAAGAGGCATACCATTTTCCCTGATGAGAAGACTCATTGTAAAGATGCCATTGTACCCAAAAAATTTGCAAATTCAAGGCAATTCCAACCAAAATTACAGTAGGAATTTTAACAAAATTGACATGCTAGTTCTAAAATTCATCTGGATGAGTAAATACTTAAGAATAGCTAGACTTTTGTTAAGTATCATGAGGGTCTTCTTCTTACCAGATATCAAAACCTGTTATACAATCACAGTAATTAAAGTATCATATTGGCTCATAAATAGAAGAATAGATTAATGAAAGAGGATAGATCCTCAGCTACTGACACAAATATATGGGAAAGAATTTCAAATAATTGAGAATACTGGTTATTCATTTAAAGGAAAAAAAAAGTGTATCTCTTACATCACATCATTCAAAAATAATTAACTTCCCCTATTCGGCAATTGGCATGGTCAGGGCCAAGGCCTGGAGAGGCAGCTGCCAGCATGGTGGAGGTTGGCATGGCTAGGATTGGCATAGCTGGAGCCAGACAAGCAGCAGCCAGTAGGTGTGGGGCAGAGGAGACGACTGGCATGGCAGGGAGATCTGTCATATTCAGGGGTGTTGGACAAATGAGGAAATACATAGAGGATGGTGAAAGCAGTTTTCTGTTGGAGAGGGGTGTTACAAATGTGGAAAGTGAGAAGCCTAAAATGAACTCTGTGTGTTGGATTGGAGAAATTGGTGTGAACTCAAAGTTATATTTCTATGTCCTGATTCAGATTCCTGTGCTAAAGTTACATAAGAGCATACCCTTGTGTTGAGGAAGTATACACTGAAGTGTTTACAAGTAAGGGCTTTATGCCCACAATGGACCAGCTGTCTCAAATGGATCAGAAAAAATAATCATACGTATATGATAACAATTGGGGGATTGAGCTGAAGAGGATATGGCAGTTTATTATAAGCTACTCTTGCAGCTTTTCTGTGTATTTGAAATTATTTCAAAATATAAAGTTTTTAAAGATAATTTCCAGATGTATCAAAAATGTAAATAAATAATCATACTTCTTCGAAGACATCCCCCAAAATACTCTTGTATGTATACACACAAAGATGTGTAAGAGTTCTTATTTCATCATTCTTGGTCATAAAGAAAAATTAGAAATATAGGAATATGCATCATTAAGGAGTGATTACATATAACCATACCATAGAAGGATATACAGGCCTAAGAAAGAAGGAGGTAGATTTATATGTACTGACATGGAAAGATCTCCCATATATATGATTAAGTAGAAAAGCAAGTGATAGACCAGAAGGTAGGGTATGATCCTATTTATGTTTTAAAAAAAAAGTTAAAAACAACCTGCTATGGGTGTAAGTGTGTGTGTGCGCATGTGTGTGTGTGTGTGTGTATCTATGCTTATAAACAGATTTTTAAAAAGGTCTGAAAGAATACACACCAAACTATAGGCAATGGTTAACTACCGGGAAGGAAAATGGCACTATATTTTCCGAGTTTTGGGTGGCCACGTAATACTTTCATTATCAGTTGAAAAAAGCCTAAGTACAAAAAGGCAGGAGTGTAAACAATGCATTCTGAAAGATTTCCTCTCAAGATGATTACAATATTAAATGCTGGGAATTACCTTTGGTTATCTGGAAAATTCCTGGTCCAAACCCCACATATAGGGAATTGGCCTTTCAGGGGATGGTGCCCGGGTACACTCTATCATTAATTTAATAGAGGATTAGGCAGCCTGCTGAGCCACTCCCTGCTTGCTGGGCCACTGTCCAGAAGTGAATTCCCTTGCAGCGCTCCAAAAGGAGGTCAAACAAGTCCCCAGGGACTCTCAACAGAAAGAAGTTGCCAAAGGCTAAATTTGGCATCGAAGTCAGGTCCTGGACTGGGATAAACTGTGCCAGCACTTTTCATTTATGCTTTCAAGATCTCGATCAGAATAAGCAGGACTAGATACCTGTTTCCAAGAGTGGCTTAGCAGCCCAAATTGGAAACAATTGTTAAAACCAGAGTTTTGGGGTGAACCTGAAAACGTACAATTCCTTCTTTTCCCGCTTGACCCCTATTGTCTCTTATTCGAAGGATATTTAAATTCCCCTTCCTATCTCTTGCTCCAAGCAATTTATCCTAGTGAAAATTCCTGCCAACCTGATCAGATCCTCAGTTTAGCCCTACTTAAGACAGGAAAGGCAGGCTAACCATCTTTTTCTTTTTTCTTTTTCCTTTTTAGGTGCAAGTGGCCAGTTTTATATTTATACATTGCTTTTTTTTTTGCCTTTTTAAATTTATTTTTATTTTATTTTATTTTATTTTATTTTATTTTTAAGACTTTATGTATTTGACAGAGAGAGACACAGCGAGAGAGGGAACACAAGCTGGGGGAGTGGGAGAGGGAGAAGCAGGCTTCCCGCTGAGCAGGGAGCCCGATGCGGGGCTCAATCCCAGGACCCTGGGATCATGACCTGAGCCAAAGGCAGACGCTTAATGACTGAGCCACCCAGGCGCCCCTTTTTTTTTGCCTTTTTTAAATAATACTTTTGAGTTGTAATTCATATACCATCAAATTCATCATTTAAAGTATATAATTCAGTGGGTTTTTAGTATATTCACAGTTGTGAAACCATCACCACAATAGATTTTAGAACATTTCATTGCCCCCAAAAGAAACCTTTTACCCATTAGCAATCATTCCTCATTTCCTCTCAACCCTTCCAGCCCTCGGCAACCACTAATCTACTTTCTGTCTCTTATAGATTTGCTTACTGTGGACATTTCATATAAATGAAATTATTCAGCGTGTGGTCTTTTGTGTGTGGTTCCTTTCGCTTAGCGTAATGTTTTTGAGGTTCGTCCATGCTATAGCATGTGTCAGTACCCTATTGTTTTTTAAAGCTGAATAATATTCCATTGTATGGCTATATCACATTTTATTTATCCATTCATCGGTTTATGGATATTTGAGTTGATTTCCACTTTGGCACTATTATGAATAGTGCTGCTATGAACATTCATGTACATATTTTTGTGTGCATATACATTTTCAGTTTTCTTGGGTATATACTAGGTGTAGAATTGCTGGGTCATACAGTAACTCTGTTTAACTTTTTGAGAAACTGCCAAATTATTTTCCAGAGCAGCTGTACCATTTTACATTCCCACCAGCAATGTATGTAGGTTCCAATTTCTCCACATCCTTGCCAACACTTCATGTTGTATGTCCTTTTGATTATACCTATCCTCTTGGGTGTAAAGTGGTATTTCGTTGTGGTTTTGATTTGCATTTCCCTAATGACTAATGATGTTGAACATATTTTCATGTGCTTATTGGCCATTTGTGTATTTCTTTTGGAGAAGTAGGTATTAAAATCCTTTTCCCATTCTTTAATTGGGTTGTCTTTTTATTGCTGAGTTGTAAGAGTTCTTTATATATTCTGGATAATAGTCCCCTATCAGATATATGGTTTGCAGATATTTTCTCCCATTCTGTGGATTACCTTTTCACCTTCTTGATGGTGAAGAGGAAGAGGGAATAATAGAGAATTACTGTTAATGGGTAAGCAGTTTCTTTTTTTTTTATTTTTAAGATTTTATTCATTTATTTGAGAGAGAGAGCACAAGCAAGGGGAGTGGCAGGCAGAGGGAGAGGGAGAAGCAGGCTCCCCACCAAGCAGGAGGCCTGATGTGGGGCTCAATCCCAACACCCTGGGATCACGACCCAAGCCGAAGGCAGTCACTTAACCGACTGAGCCACCCAGGCACCCCATGTAAGCAGTTTCTTTTTCAGGTGACAAAAATATTCTGGAATTAAATAGTGGTGATGTTTGCACAACTGTGAGTATACCAAAAACCACTGAATATACTAAAATGGTGGATTTAATCTCAGTTTTTTAAAGAATAATGACCATGTTAAAAAGTGTTATCCGATCCACCTGACTTCAAACCTGATGTCAACCATTTCATTTGAATTTAACGATTTTTTACTGACACAGCCAGATGTGCTGAGATACAAAGACTGAAAAGACTTTACCTCTACCTTTAAAGAGCCCAGATTCTAAAAGGGGAGACAATCACATACACATTACATTTTAAATTACCTCGGTTGGGACTAAGATAGAGGTGTGCTTTGGGATCATGAGGGCCATAAGAAACCTGGGCTTCATTTAGAGGAAGAAGGGAACCATCGAGTTTTTAAGATGGGGGTTGACATGATCAGTGTGTTTTAGACATCCCATCTTGGCAGCTGTATAGAAGACTGTTATGAAGGCAGCGTGGCTGGTATCAGACCAGTTAGGAGGCAACTGCAGTAGTTTGAGTGAGAAATGGGGGAAGCTTGAATAAAAGCAGTGGTGGTAAGAATGGAGAAAAAAAGGTCAGAGTCAAAAAATACTTAATAGTTAAACTGTAGGATTTGGTGTGATGATGAGTAAGGGAGAGGGAGAAGTCTGAGATGATTCACAGATTTCTGGCTTGGGTCACTGGGTAGATGGCTGTACCATTAACTAAGAAAAGGAATATAAGAAGAGGAAGTTTGTGGTCCAAAATAATGAGTTCAGTTTTGGACAATATTTAGGTATAAGACACCTGGAAAATGATCAAAGCAGATGTATCCAGCAAGCACTGTAACTTTAATCTCTTTCTGATGCAGTTTCCTGATCTATAAAATATGTGTATTTTATATTTATTATAATAATTCAAAAATATTATATTTATTATATATTTTATATTTAAATTTTACCTGTAAAATATAAATATATATTTGTATATATATATATATATATATATAAAATCACAACAGAATTTGGGTATTAGAGGTATTCACCAAATCTGCTTTGTGGAAATTACAAGCTCTATTAACTATTTCTTTTTTTTAAAGATTTTTATTTATTTGTTTAACACAGAGAGAGAGAGCACAAGTAGGCAGAGCAGCAGAGAGAGGGAGAGGGAGAAGCAGGCTCTCCGCCGAGCAGGGAGCCCGATGCGGGGCTCAAGAAAACTTGCTCAGTGACACTGTAGGCATACTTACATTTACAGGTGCAACTTGATTTAAGCCAACTCAATGAAAATACAGATGCACCAAAAAAGGTCAGTCAGAGGGTGATAATTTGCTGCCCACCAAAGACTCAGTAGAAGATTCTTTTAATTAGGCATTCCTCTTAGTATAAACCAGTTTGCCTTGGAGAAATTACACTAACAAAAATTTCAAAAAAAAAAAAGGTAACATTTATTTTGTGCTTGCTGCATGTTAGGCAAAGTACTAAGCTCTTTGTCAGTACTATCTTTTTTATCCTCACAATAATTCCATTGAGGGAGATACTATTAGCATTCACATTTTATAAATAAAGAAACAAGGACTTAGAGAGGTTAAGTAATAGAATCAAAATCATTAATCTGGTTGTGCAGTAAATCCAGGATACAAACCCAGGTCTCTCTGACTCCAAAGTACAGGTTCATGGCCAGGAGCTATTATTTTATATGTAAAGCCACGGTTATATGCATGCTTAGTTCAATGAACAAAGAATGTGGAAACTATCGACCCTTCACTATTCCATTTATATCCTTCTTCCTCTTTAGCATTCCCAGTTAATTTCCAGATTCATGCTCTACTCTTCATGTGAGGTCCCATTTTCTCCCTGTCCATCTTCCCATGCTCTCATCACATTGCTCTATTCAGCACACGAATTGAATGCATTCAGTAAACAAGGAAGGCTTTGCCTTGAAATAGCATTTATGGTATCTCTCAGAAGGCCCTTTGTCAAACTCATTCCTTATCTGTGTTCCTGGATGTAGGGCTGCTGAAATGACTATGGCTGAGCCCAGAAGCCCATCAACACAAAAACATACTGGAGGAGGAAGAAGGGCTAAAGCAAATGTATATTCATGATGAGATGGGCCAATGGTGCCAGAGGAATTCACTGAGTGGGGATGGAGAAGTTAAGACTCATTTGTTTTCCATAAGAAAGTGTGGCTGTGCTTTTTCCAGAAAATGAAAAGGAAACCAGCTGAGAAGGTCATCTCTAGCACTGACACATTTGGGTACATAGAGAATGGGCACAACAGAGGTCTTCGCAAGATGGGGCTAGGCTGGCAGTGACTGGCCTAAAATATGTTTGAATGAGGGCATCTGAACTCCTCAGACCAGATTGTTTAGGCAAGGAATAATCCCTGCCCACAGATATCCATCTGAATAGTAACCAAAAGTTCAGAGAAGAACCTTGCCAAAGAACAGAACTTTAAATTAATCTAACATGCAGATTTTCTTTTGTTAATTGTTGGACTGAATTTATCTTTTCATGATGAGAAGGCACCTCAAATAATTAGGATGAATTTCGTTCAGGATCTAATTTCCCAAATGTCAACATGCAATACATTTCAAAAATAATTCATTTGCAGTATGTTTTTCCCATTACACTCATATGGCTAAAATTATTGCAAATAGTAGCCTAGAAAGCTGGGATCGTCATTATATCAGCTAAGGGCTCTGACTGGGCTGTTGACATAAAGGTTATTTCTATTGAAAAGAGAACTAAAATTCCACACTATTTCAAAAATAAACATATTTGATGTCTTCTGTCAACTGCCCCCCGCCTTTCTCTAGCTTCACATATTCCCTCCGTTCCTCAAGCTTGTCTGTAATATATTGCCTGAACATGACTTACTATTTTGCCTCTGTGCTTTGCATGTTCTTCTCCCTGCTTAGAAGAAAATCTATGCCTCTTCTCTTCTATATATTTCCATCTAACCTTCAAAACCAGAATATACCTCTTTTCACATGCCTTCCCTAGTAATCACATCTTGAGTGTGATCACTTAACTATTTTTAGCTTTCTTATCTCTTGTAGCTTTAGTCTACACGATACCTTATTTTCTGGCAGTTACTGAAATATTTCTTTAGATTTCATCTCAACTTGTTTTGTATATGTATGTTTTAGCCTCCAGTTAGATTTTACATCGTCTGGAGAACTCAAGAGTTGTGACTTTTATTTCTTTAGCATCCAGGAATAGTACGAATGACTCACATTAAGGGGTGCCTGGGTGGCTTAGTCGGTTAAGCCTCCAACTCTTGATTTCAGCTCAGATCATGATCTCGGTGTTGTGGGATCGAGCCCCACATTGGGCTCCATGCTCAGTGGGGGGGCTGCTTGAGATTCTCTCTCTCTCTCTCCCTCTACCCATCCCCCCAAGCCGTGCGCATGTGTTCTTTCTCTCTCTCCAAAATAAATAAATAAAATTTTAAAATAAATAAACAAAATGAAATTAAATAAATGCCATACCTGTGACATATTGCAACCAGCCTTATACATTGGGCAATGATACCAAGAAAGATTTTATTAAACAGGCGTAAAATTGGAGGGGAGGGGAGCAAAAAGAAAAAAAGAAAAAAGAAAAACAGGCATAAAATCAATTTCAAAAAAATTATGGACGAACCATGAAAGACGATGGACTCTGAAAAACAAACAGGGTTCTAGAGGGGAGGGAGGTGGGAGGATGGGTTAGCCTGGTGGTGGGTATTGAGGAGGGCACGTTCTGCATGGAGCACTGGGTGTTATGCACAAACAATGAATCATGGAACACTTCATCTAAAACTAACGATGTAATGTATGGGGATTAACATAAGAATAAAATAAATAAATAAATAAATAAATAAAATTAAAAAATAAAAATTATGGATGTAATGTGAATATCCAATCTGTCCCTCATGGATCTTTCATCCAAGGAGTTACTAAAACTTTTTTTTTTTTTAAAAAGGTTTTATTTATTTGACAGAGAGAGACACAGCGAGAGAGGGAACACAAGCAGGTGGAGTGGGAGAGGGAGAAGCAGGCTTCCCGCGGAGCAGGGAGCCCGATGCGGGGCTCGATCCCAGAACCCTGGGATCATGACCTGAGCCGAAGGCAGACGCTTAACGACTGAGCCACCCAGGCACCCACTAAAACTTTTTTTGTATATGTTTATAGTAGATGCCTTTATCAAATCTCAGAATAATTAACTAATGGATGGAAGATTCTATCCTAGAAAACAAGGTCAGCCCACTCATTACCAATTTATTTGTCAAAAAATTTAATTATTCAACATCTATTTAGCACATAGTATATGGATAACACAGAGTAGACACTTTGAAAGGACATTAAAATTACATTCTATCTGAGAAACCAAAAAACACAAAGTGAAATAAAAACAAAAAATAGAGCAAAAAGTTGTCTCCATTTTAGGTCTGAATAAGGAACCCACACAACGTGCTGCTGAGTTAGAGGGGTGAGGAGGAGACATAAATGAAAAAGTGGCCAATGATCTCTTCCTGAAGATGTGATGATGTACATCTAGCCTCGAGGAATGGGCAAGGGAGAGACCAGAGGCACAGAGGCGAGAATATACAGGCTGGGTTTGAATGACAATGCGTGTTCTGTCCATCAGTATGAAAGGTACCTGAAAAGTTTTAAACACCACAAGATGTTGTTGTTTTAAACAATCAATACTAATTTAGATGTCCTCTTTCTGATGCTATTTGTCCCTTCTTGAATTTCTGGGCTCCTTGCTGATTTTTTTTTTTTTTTGGTATTCTTTTTTTTTTTTTAATTTTTTTTATTCTTATGTTAATCCCCATACATTACATCATTAATTTTAGATGTAATGTTCCATGATTCATTGTTTGTGCATAACACCCAGTGCTCCATGCAGAATGTGCCCTCCTCAATACCCATCACCAGGCTAACCCACCCTCCCACCCCCCTCCCCTCTAGAACCCTCAGTTTGTTTTTCAGAGTCCATCCTCTCTCATGGTTCGTCTACCTCTCCGATTTCCCCCCCTTCATTCTTCGCCTACTGCCTTCTTCTTCTTCTTCTTCTTTTTTTTTTTTCTTAACCTATATTGCATTATTTGTTTCAGAGGTACAGATCTGAGATTCAACAGTCTTACACAATTCACAGCGCTTACCAGAGCACATACCCTCCCCAGTGTCTATCACCCAGTCACCCCATCCCTCCCACCCCATCCCCCACTCCAGCAACCCTCAGTTTGTTTCCTGAGATTAAGAATTCCTCATATCAGTGAGGTCATATGATACATGTCTTTCTCTGTTTGACTTATTTTGCTCAACATAATACCCTCCAGTTCCATCCACATCGTTGCAAATGGCAAGATCTCATTCCTTTTGATGGCTGCATAATATTCCATTGTATATATATACCACATCTTCTTTATCCATTCATCTGTCGATGGACATCTTGGCTCTTTCCATAGTTTGGCTATTGTGGACATTGCTGCCATAAACATCGGGGTGCACGTACCCTTTCGGATCCCTACTTTTGTATCTTTGGGGTAAATACCCAGTAGTGCAATTGCTGGATCATATGGTAGCTCTATTTTCAACTTTTTGAGGAACCTCCATACTGTTTTCCAGAGTGGCTGCACCAGCTTGCATTCCCACCAACAGTGTAGGAGGGTTCCCCTTTCTCCGCATCCCCGCCAACATCTGTCGTTTCCTGACTTGTTAATTTTAGCCATTCTGACTGGTGTGAGGTGGTATCTCATTGAGGTTTTATTGAAGAATTCTTTTTATTATTTCTTTTAGTGACCATCTGTTGACATTGGACTCTGTAGGTTCTTGTTTTTATGAAAATGTCTGTTTTACCTTAATTTTTGGAGAATATTTTTGCTAATATTGCATAATTTTTGCTAATATTTTGCATAATTTTTCCCCACTCCATTGTCTTCTTGTCACTCCATCATCTGGATGTCACTCCATTGTCTTCTGGTTTCCATCAGTTCTGTTGGAAAAGTTATCTGTCAGTTTTATTGTTGCTCATTTGAAGATAATGTGCCTTTTTTTTTCCTCTGGCTGTTTTTTTGTTTTTTTTTAAGATTTTATTTATTTATTTGACAGAGAGAGAGATAGCGAGAGAGGGAATACAAGCAGGGGGAGTGGGAGAGGGAGAAGCAGGCTTCCCGCTGAGCAGGGAGCCTGATGTGGGGCTCGATCCCAGGATCCTGGGATCATGACCTGAGCCGAAGGCAGACGCTTAACGACTGAGCCACCCAGGCGTCCCTTCTCTGGCTGATTTTAACATTTTAATATTAGCATTTAGTTTTCAGTAGTTTGACTAGGTGCAGTTTTCCTTGTATTTATCTTGCTTCAGATTTACAGAGCTTCTTGATTCTGTGACTTAATGTCTTCTGACGGGGGAAATTCTTGGCTAGTGTCTCTTCAAATATGTCTCCTGACACATTTCTTGTCTCCTTCTGGGACTCCACTGACAGTAATAACAAAATCTTTCATCATGTCCCATATGTTTCTTATATTCTTTTCTCTATATTCCATAGTTTTTTCTCTATGCTTCAATCTGGGTATTTTCTATCAACCGATCTTCTAATTCACTAATCTCTTCTGCAGGGTTGTTGTTGTTTTTTTTTAATTGAAGTATGGTTGACACACAATGTTAGATTAGGTTTAGGTATAAAACATAGTGATTTGACAAGTCTATACATTGTGCTATGCCTGGGATCCTGGCATCGTGGACCCTGGGATCATGACCTGAGCTGAAGGCAGACACTTAACTGACTAACCCACCCAAGTAGCCTACCACCACCACTTTTTTGCATATGCTCACCTCCCATATTTTGTGGTTGGGCTACATCTACACTTTGGAGCATACAGCCATTATGTGTAATAATCTCTTTTTGCCCCCACTTAGTCTTAGCTCTACCAGTAATTCTTAATGCTCACCACCATTTCTTATGTTGATGTCTCTCCAGTCATTCTGCTTGTCTGAAGCTCATTTACTAGTAAATTCCTTGGGAAGGGCTCATGGAAACAATATTCCTTGAGTTCTTAGAGGTTGTTAAAGGTTTGACTCTGTTCTTACTTGACTCTTCTTTCTTTCCTTAATTATCTTAAAGATATGACTCCTTTTTCTGATAATAATTGTAAAAAGTAAGTCTGATGATAATCTCATTTCCTTTCCCTTTCAAGTCATACATTCCTTTTTTCTAGGGGCCCAAAGGATTTTTTTCTTCTTCTTTAAAATCCAATAATCTTACTAGAATTTTCATTCTGTACTTTGAATGTGGTAGTGTACTCTGTCAGTGACTCATTTCACATTTTTTTTTCCAGAAAGGTTTTCTTGGACATAGTTTTAGTATTTGTTCTGTTCTCTTGTTTTTTGTTTTCTTTACAGATTTCCTTTATCTGTGTTTTAGATCCTCTTTGTCACTCTTTAATATCTGTCACTTTCTCTCAAATCCTTTTTTGTCTCTTTCTTCATTAAAAAAAAAAATTAGGGGTGCCTGGGTGGCTCAGATGGTTAAGCGTCTGCTTTCGGCTCAGGTCATGATCCCAGAGTCCTGGGATCGAGTCCTGCATCAGGCTCCCTGCTCCTTGGGAGCCTGCTTCTCCCTATGCCTCTCTCTCTCTCTCTGTCTCTCATGAATAAATAAATAAAATCTTTAAAAATAAATAAATAAAATAAAATAAAAATTAAATATTTTCTTGTATTGGTTTCTCTTTGGGCACTACTGTTGAATTTATTTTCTCTTATTTCCTTTCTAGAATACTCATCATTTCTTAAATTGTTGTGTGGGGTTTTTTTTTAAGATTTTATTTTTAAGTAATCTCTACACCCAGCATGGGACCCAAACTCACAACCCCAACAAGATTTGCATGCTCCTCCGACTGAGCCAGGCAGGCACCCCTGTTTCCTTATTTCTAATTGTTTTTTGAGTCCTATCACATCATTTCTGAGTTTCTAATTCTTTTTGTTGTTGTTATTTCATATCGTGTATAATTTTCTTAATTTCTTTTAGCTCATTTGGAAATAGTAGGTTACAGTTTTGCTCTGTTTTGTCTGTATACCTTTCCAGAGCACTCTCATTGTCTGAAGGGATTTTATTCAGCTTCTTGTCCCTTCTTTTTTTTTCCTTATATAAACTATGTTACCTTTATATTTTTCTGTTGCTCCTTATAATATGAAATCAGTTTTCCTGAACTTTTGTTAGAGGGTGGCATTCAGGAAAGCTTTCCTCACTTCACAGAACTTCCTCTGTTGATTTTGGAAAGTATTAAAAAATAAAGCAGCTTGCTTTATGATATTGTACCACTTTGGTCTGGGGCTTTTCTTTCTCATCTTTGTTGTTCATGTCCTGTTATATTGTTATTCTACCCTAAGTAGTTTCTCTTTGCTTTGAGTCTCTGTCCTACAAAGGGGTTGAATTTGAGAGTTCATAGGAGCCCCTTCAGACCTTTTCTCATGGGCTTGATATTGATAATGGTCAAAACCCCTCCCAGTTTCAGCTGCTCTTCTCAAATTGGCCTGCCTTCTTTCCAGCCAATGCCCATTGGCTGTTTGGGGGTCTTCCTCTTCTCAGGTCCATCAGATGCATCTTCCTTATCCTTTCTCCCACACAGACACTGATACCATGAAGGTCTTGTGGCTCATGGTGGTTTGTACCCACCCACTTATATTTTGGAGTTTGTGGGAGTACCTTGTCACCTAGGTCTATTGTAAATATTGTTCACAGGTTTTGGGTTTTGCTATCCAGTTTTTCTCTCTGGCGTTTATGTAAGGATTCAGAGAGAATGAAAAATTACTGATGCTGTCATCTTCCCAGAATCCTCTCCTGAGTTAATTCAATTATAAGTGTATTTTGTATTACAGTCCCTTTGGGAGCCTGCTCATAACTTATGGGTGTTGACATCTTGCTTCTGCTTGGGCCTGGGAAGGTTAAGTGCTGTAAATCTTAGCTGTTTATGATACCACAATTAATGACCAAACATAAGGAAGCTAAAATATGAAAATAGTAAATTGCCAACTCACATAAATTTTTTAAAAAGCATTTAAATTTAATTACAGCAGAAATATTTCTGAGGATTTGGGGATTCTTCTTAATAATAAATAAATTATTCATGTATATATTCTCAGAATTAACACAATGAACTTTTCATTTATGGGGTACATATACATATATTTCTTGTGTACAAACTCTATAGGCTATATTTGCATATACTGTTGTAAATTTTAATTTTACTACTTTTATAGTTGGGAAATTATAACAACTGTCAAAAAAAAAAAGCAAGAAAAAATAATAATTTTCAGTAGGCAGGCAGTCAATTGATTCTATCATGAGCTCTAATAGAATCCAGCATGGGCCTTTAGAACTAGAAAAAGTCTCAAGTGGTCATCTTGTCCAGACCACAGTCTCAAGACTCTTTACAACTCAATGTTTTTAAGTACTGACAATTTTTAACAACTAACAGTCTATGAGAAATGGGTTTTTGGTTTTGCTACCAGCCGAACTAAAGTGTAGTGACAAGCAGCACAGCCAACAGAAACAATACTTAAGCACGACTTCAAAAAAAATATAACAGAGCTATGGTAGCTAGGAAACAGCAGCACAGATAGTGCATTGAAGAGGAATAGTTGAGGAGCCAGGGGTAACTCTAGGGCCATGTTATGATGCTATGCAAGTGACATTGCACATGGTTTCCATAGCTACAGAACTGCACAAGCTATAGACATGCAGACCCTATGTACCCACCCACCCTGCTGCCACTGCTTTCCACACCTGCCCCTCTGAGTTTTCCACAGCCCTAGCGTAAGGAGAAAAAGGCCATATGGCTTAAATCAAAATATTTTTTTCACTTCTAAAAATCAGAATAAGAAATTCAGAGCAGAAGGCAAAGAAGCATTGGAAAATGTTTATTTCCCAAGGGTCAAGAAGCTTCAGAACATCCACTCCAGGAGGAAAGGTGGGTGACCCTTCGTCACCGCCCCTCCCCCATGTCTACTTTCTTGTTCCTTTTTACCCTATCTGTTCCTCTTCTGGCTAGACAGACTCTGTCTCTCTCTCTCTCTCTCTCTCTCTCTCTCTCTGCCTTCCCCGCCCCACCTCCCTGTCTTGACAGCAGCACCAGGGAGAGTTATCACATTGTTCAAAGGAATACATGTGGATTGAAGTGGTAGAGCAGGGATTAGATATTTTGGTACTCTGTTTCCTTCCAGTGGGATTAAAGAAAGGCTTTTGGATGTCACCGCCAGATGTACTACAAAACCAGGGTAAGCTGAAGAAAAAAACAGTGGTTGTTGAGGTTAGGGAGTAGGGAGAAGAAGAAAGAAGAGGAAAACATCTTGGATATAATTAGGTCCCTAGGTGTCATCCTAAATTTGGGGGTGAGGAGGTGGGCAATGACAAACACATGTTGGGGCAGATGCCCAGGGGAACGTCTCATTTTTCCTGGTGTACTCTTTCTAGTGAACAAACTTGGACTTGGTCAACTGGAGGACCTACTTCTTCACATTTGTGGACATCATAACATGAATAAATAAATCATCAGGTGCTTTCTGGTTCTGTTTTTGGGATTTCAGCTGAAATGAAGTCTCTAGACTCTTTAAGTATGCATTCTTTCCCTGCTCATTCCTTATTAAGTCAATCCTGCGCTAAATATCTAAGGTGGTATGGCACAGAGGAGAGACTGCATTAGTTTCCTAGTTAGTTAGTTGCTGTAGCAAAGAACCACAAACCGGGTGGCTTCGAACAAGAGAAAGTTATTGTCTGTCTCACAGTTCTAGAAGCAAGAAGTCTGAAATCACACTTCCTCTGAAACCTGTCGGTGAATCCTTCCTTGCCTGGTCCTAGCTTCTGGTGCCTTGCCTGCAGTCTTTGGTTTTCCATGGCTTATAGACACAACCCTCCAATCCTGCATGATCACACAGAGTTCTCCCTCTGTCTCTTCACATGCCATTCTTTTTATAAGGACATCCATCATATTGGATTACAGGTACCAGGGGGGCAGCCCTTCAGCATACCTTATTTGGAGGAGACACAATTCAACCCATAATACCATCCATCCTACCCAAGTTTAAATCCAAGTTCAGGTACTTATTAGCTTTGTGGTCTTGGATAAGTCACTTAGCCTCTCTGAACTGAGGTTTCCTTATCTATGAAATGGAGTGGTTGCTTGGGGGTGTCATAATCCCTACCTCACAGGGTCATTGCCACATGAAAGAATAGAAAAGATGACAAGAAAGGAGCATGTGTGTGTGTGTGGGGGGGGGGGGAGATAGAGAGGCTCAGCAGATTTGTTCTTTTGTAGGAATAAGCACTTCTGACCCAGTGAGTGAATATTAGGGTACAAGGGGTAAGGTTTCAGGCTACGTGGTCAAGGGCAGGTGAGTAAACCTTTTCATATGACCCTGTGTAGGTCAATTTAAAGTAAAAAACATTTAGGGGCGCCTGGGTGGCTCAGTTGGTTGGGCAACTGCCTTCGGCTCAGGTCATGATCCTGGAGTCCTGGGATCAAGTCCCACATCGGGCTCCCAGCTCGGCGGAGAGCCTGCTTCTCCCTCTGACCCTATCCCCTCTCATGCTGTTTCTCTCTCTCTCTCTCTCTCTCTCAAATAAATAAATAAATAAAATCTTTAAAAATAAATAAATAAAGTAAAAAACATTTGATATTCTTTGAACTCAAAGGCAGGGATGTAGTTAATACCTTGAATTTGCCTCCAGGCTGCCTCAGACCCTATATTGCTGTCTGATGAAGTGTGCTCCCCCATGTGTTCCCATGGCACTTCATGTAATTCTTATGAGGGTCAGTGCTGCTAAGTATAGACACTGTGGTTCATTTGTTCATTCGACAATATTTATTTATTTTTTTTTTTAAGATTTTATTTATTTATTTGACAGAGAGAGACACAGCGAGAGAGGGAACACAAGCAGGGGGAGTGGGAGAGGGAGAAGCAGGCTTCCCGCTGAGCAGGGAGCCCGATGCGGGGCTCGATCTTAGGACCCTGGGATCATGACCTGAGCAGAAGGCAGACGCTTAATGACTGAGCCACCCAGGCGCCCCTCGACAATATTTATTGAGCAACTTGTATGTGCCAGGCACTGTTTTAGGCACTGAGGAAGTAGAACAAAGAACCCACTCTCACAGAGCTCTCATTAGAGATGGGGAGAGAGACAATAAACAAGTTGATTCCTTTTTTTTTTTTTAAGTAGGCTCCACACCCAGCATGGAACCCAATGCAGGGCTTGAACTCATGACCCTGAGATCAAGACCTGAGCTGAGATCAAAAGTCAGATGCTTAAGCAAGTGAGCCACCCAGGTGCCCCTAAACAAGTTGATTTCTAATGCTAGAAAACTATATATACTACAAAGAAAATGAAGATCAAAAGTCAGATGCTTAACCAAGTGAGCCACCCAGGTGCCCCTAAACAAGTTGATTTCTTTTTTTTTTTTTTTAAGATTTTATTTATTTATTTGAGAGAGAGAGAATGAGAGACAGAGAGCATGAGAGGGAGGAGGGTCAGAGGGAGAAGCAGGCTCCCTGCCGAGCAGGGAGCCCGTTGTGGGACTCGATCCCGGGACTCCAGGATCATGACCTGAGCCGAAGGCAGTCGCTTAACCAACTGAGCCACCCAGGCGCCCCAACAAGTTGATTTCTAATGCTAGAAAACTATATATACTACAAAGAAAATGAAACAGAGTAAAGGGATAGAACATTAAGGATGAGAGTAGTCAGGGAAGGCCTCTAAATATAAAATTTGAACTGAAACCTGAGGATCATCATGCTGCCTGAGGAAAGAGCATTCCAGGCAGAGGGAACCATCAATGTAGAGACCTCAAGGCTGCAACGTACTTGGTATATTCAGGGAGCAGGAGGAAGGCCATTATGGTTGGAGAGTAAATGTGTAACAATTTAATAATAACAATATATAAGCCAAATTTCATAGAAAGTATGGGAGGCAGTACAATATAGGAAAAAGAGTCTAGGCTTTAAAGCCAACAAGACCCGAGTTCAAACCTGAGCCCTGCCATTTACCAGCTTTCTGTGCTCGGACAAGTCATCTAGCATTTATCAGCCTTGGTTTTCTTGTCTATAAAGTGGGAAAAATAAGAGTGTTGTAAAGTCAAAGCGAGATTTCAAATGAGGTTTGAAAAAGGGTGGGATTTGGAAGATAGATTTGTGTTTGAATTCCAGTTCTGTACCTTACTTATCTTGTAGCCATCTACTGAGGTTTGTCTTCTTCACATAGGAAATACGAATAATGATATTATATAATAGGATTGCTATGAGGATTTAACTAGATGAAAAATGCTTTTATGTTCTGCAGTTTTATTATTATGTGTGTGATTGTGGATTTGTTTTTATTTGTCCTCCTCAGAACTCAATATGCTCATTTAATCTGAAGACTCCTATCTTTTTTCAATTCTAGAAAATTCTCATTCATTAGCACTTTAAAGTGGTGTCTTTTGCCTCTGCTTGCCATTTTCTTGATATCAGTCAGGAAGGACTATGTGATGCTTCAGAACAAAGTTTGAGAAACAAATAGCTTACTGTCTTTTAAGCATTTCTATATACTTGGACTTGGGGATGGGGTTGTTTTAAGTTACCTCAGTTCTCCATATTGACTAGAATTTCCTCTCCCTCTTAAGGTGAACAGCCTTAAAATGAATGAGTTCAATAAGATGATAGCTAGTATGTTATGAAGTGTCAGGAAAGGGCTTTAAAGAGGGGACACATAAGCATTTACATATGCTCAAGGAAAGAAACCATAGAGAAGTGGCAAGGGAGAAAACAAAACAAGGCAGAAATGGCAGATATGGGAATGAGAGGGAATAATCAATCGCACAGGAACAAGGCTGGAATCAAGAATGGAAGATCTTGGGATTTGGAACCTAGGTAAAGGATTAGCTTTAACAGGAGAGTTTCACCTCTTAGAAACAAGGAAGCAGGAAAGAAGGGTGCAGGTTTATAAAAGTTGTTGGGGAGAGTCTGGAAATTGAGGCCAGGCAGATCTGTTTTCTCTGATGTAGGATGCAAGGTGAGTGGTGGAAATGGGAGCCTGGGAAGGGTTGAAGGTTTGTACTATCAGCTGCGAGGAATAGGTGAGTGAGTCAAATACGGACACATAAAGGAACATCCAGATAGTCAAGCTGAGGCTGGAAACCATGTGCTTATAACCCCACCAACACAGTGGCTGGGTACTATATTTAGGGCTGGTAAGCCCTAACTGCCCACGTGGAAGAGTAGAAAAGTAATTGGTTGGGTTGGTGGAGGGTTAGAGTTTGCAAGGCAGTGGCAGATAAAGGACAATCAGACAAGGGAGCGGAGGATGGGAAGAGAGTGGATGAAATGATGAAATCCAGAAACTGAGCTGACCGTGAACTAAACCCATCCTCTAACAGTAACACAAAAATGGTGCAAGCTGGACCATACCAGTGGCACAGTTAGCCCTCAGGATGCAGTGTTACTTTTGTGAGATTTTCTTTTTAGGTAACAATCACCCTGTCATTGTGGTAACAAGTATGCTCTGTTTCTGCTTTGCTAATCTTGATAAATAGATTCACTGTCTCCATAAGCCTCTCAACTCCCCCCAAGAGAGCATGTGGTTGGTGTGGCCAGTATTCACCCCTACTGGGCAGAGCCCTCGTACCAGGCCATTACCTAGACCTTTGACCTTTGGATCAGGCATCCAGCATTGGCCCAATCAGCTGAGGCCAGGGTGATGGGGTCACATGGCAGGATTGATGCATAAGGGGCCTCTCAGAAAGGTCTAAGACTTTCCACAATACTTTCCAGAAAGAATAAAACTGCAGGCAGAACTGTTCTCGTAAACATTGGAATAGCATTTCTCCTCCTGGACTTTGTAATAGATCTCCATCCATTTCTCCACTTCTCACCTCTCTCCAAGTTGGGGACCTGGACACAGTTCAAAAAAATTCCCTATATAGAGCACCTAAATGTATAAGTCACATATGTTATATTTGCTTGGAACTTCTTCTACCCACACCCCCTATTCACATACACACATAAATAAGCTCATACATTCGTTTCTTCTTAATCCCTGGCTCCCATTTCGGGAAAGAAATAAATTACTTTCTACATAATTTTCTTTCTGGCGTGCTGACGTTAACAGTAGTAGTATAGAATCTTCCAAAGTGTGATAAAATGAATTGCTTCAGTTTCAAGGTGGGATTTTTACCACTTAATATAAAACATTCTGGCAATGTCTACCAATTTATATTATCTAGAGCAGGGCTTTGCAAATTTTTTTCTGTAAGGGGCCAGACCGTAACTGTTTTAGGCTCTGTGGGCTACATCACAGCCACTCATCACTCTCATTGTAGGATTTAAGCAGCCATAAACAATATGTCAATCAATGAATGTGGCTGTGTTCCAGTAAAACTTTATTTACAAAAGCAGGGTGGACTTGGCTCAAGGCTGTAGTTTACTAGTCCCTCATCTAGAGGATAATTATTTATGGTTTTCTGCTGTTGGGCAAAGTAAGAGCTGAACCTCACAATAGCGGTGGTTCTTCTAACAGGATGGCATGGGGGTTCACTGTTCTACTGACTTTCCTTATGTAGATTCAGTTATACAATAAATAATTGGAGGTCACCACATCACACAACTCTGGAATCATGCAGTGCCTAGCCTGTGTGGCCATAGGCAGCAGCACTGAATTTATTTAAAGTGATTTTTTGCAGTTCCTGGTTGAGATCAGATTAAGGCAAAGGAATAGGCATTGTGTTCTTTCATTAATCCATCCAACATATTGGTTCAGACACTGACAGCTATAAAGGACACAGAAATAAATCAAGCAAGGTCCCTGTCCTCAAGGAGCTTATGATTTCCGTAAGGTATATTAGCTTTCTAGGGTTGCTGTAACAAAGAACCACAAACTGAGTGGCTTAAAAAAAAAAAAAAATTTACTGTCTTGCACTTCTGGAGCTAGAGGTCTGAGAGCAAGGTGTCAGCAGGGCTGTACTCCCTGTGAAGCTTGGAGAGGAGAATCCTTCCTTGCCTTTTCTTAGCCACTGGTGGGTTGCCTGCGATTGGTGGCATTCCTTGGCTTATAGCTGCAGCACTTAAATTTCCACCTTCTCCCCTTGCGTGTCTCTCTTTTCCTCTTCTTATATGCATACCAGTCCTAACAGATCCAGGGCCCACCCTACTTGAGCATGATCTCATCTTCACCTGACTGATTTCATCTGCAGTGACCCTATTTTCAAATAAGGTCGTAATCTGAGGTACCGGAAGTTAGGACTTCAACCTATTTTTGGAGGAAGAAACAATTCAGTCAATAACATAAGGTAAGAATAAATTGTAAAATAAATGTGAGAACTATGATTGCTATGATGCAAGTTTCTGTCAAAGTACAGGGTGAGGGCAGTGATAAGGAAGGTAAGCTTTACCTGGAAGGGTCAGGAAAGCTTCCGTAGATGAGGTGAAGCTTGAGCAGATTCTGGAAAATGATACCAAATGTTTGTCAGGTACAAATGGGGCATATGGGACCTGGGGAATGGAAGGGCACCCTCTGCAGGAGCAGCAACAAAGGTAGTTAGTAGTGTGACATAACCAACTTCATAATGGTCCACTATACCCTGAAGGGGGCTTAGGCTTCCTGTTTTCCAGAGAAATAAAAATGAGCTCCAAACACCTTGGCTATTTGATGCACCTGTGACAGTTATTCAAGATCACCGGCAGCTGCAGAATTTCAATATAGGAGGGGCTCAGGGGGACAATCTATTTTTTAGAGGGGGGGAGGAGCAGAGGGAGAGAGAGAATCTTAAACAGACTCCCTGCTGAGCGTGGAGCCCCATGGTGGGGGCGGGGTGGGAGGCCCTCTATCTCACGACCCTGCCTGAGCCGAAATCAAGGGTCAGATGCTTAACCAACTAAGCCACCGAGGCATCAGAGGGACAATCTAAGTGGAAGGCAGGTGACTAATCAAAGCTATATTTGCATAACTGTAGTTATCACAGTAGCCACATGTGACTGTCTGAATGCAAGTGAATTAAAAATCCTGTCCCTGGGTTATGCTTGTCCCCTTCAGGTGCTCAGTAGCCACACGTGGCTTTGGACAGTGCAGAGACAGAACATTTTCATTAAAAATAAAATGACCACTTTGTAACTGAGTACTGCCTCAAGTTTGCTCCTGCTTGCTTTGTGTCTGTGATCAAACTGACACAATGTAGCATTCTACAGTCGTCCAAAGCAAATGAGAAAAGAACAGAGTTGGCCTTCGTATGTGAATGATGCATTACCACTATATTAAGGAAGGTAACCTAATAGTTCAAATAAAGAAAAATTGCCGTTATAAATGCACTGAGATCAAAAGAACCTGCCCTGTGGCAATCGGTAGCATGTTTACTTTATAATCAGTTACATAGTTTCAGCAAAATATCATCTATCTCATTAAATTAGTGTTGTCAATTTAAATATCACTGGCTTGATAGTTTGATTTAAATTTAATCTGAAAAATAAAAGCCTTGGGTTCATAAGAACTATAAATACTAGGAGTTTGCACCTAGTTTTATGTTGGTACGTTAAGATAACATACTAGGGGTAATTTAAGTAAATGTAAGGATCAGTGGAGCATTTTCACTTCTCTTTAGAAGGGGTCATTACATTACCCAAGATTGAGAAGCACTGTGAAAGCCTTCAGGATGAAGGAGCCTGAACACATCACCTGTAACACACCGACCCAGGCCCACTGAGGGTGCGTGATTGTCGGTATTCTATCATATCCAGATTAACTAGAGCACTCCTGGCACTTGTTTGCCATAACTGTACCCGGGATATATTATCATACCAACTGCAGCATCTGGCAAGGCTTCACACTGATGAAACATTTTACTCCACAATTTTCTAATCACCCCCTGTTTTAGAATTCAATTAGTAAAACTTGATTTACACTATTCATAAATGCAGAATTTTGCACTACCCCTTCCTAGCTCTTAATAGACAAAAAAAAAAAAAAGTGTTGGTAGTGAGCAAGGAGACCAAAAGGCAAGACGCACTTTTCACTTTCTGGCACATGGATATTTTTTTCTCTGTCTTAATCAGACCAACTATTCTCAAGCACCTTACTGATGGGGAAATAGGACTCAAGAGCATCATTTTCATATTACCACTTCACAATGTTTTCCTGAAAGGCTTCATGTCTTCTCACATAGTCTCCAGCCTCCAGCTTTCCCCCTTGAAATCTACAGATGAATTTCACACTCTCGGAGGCAAATACTGCTTTCCTCACCATAAATGAGACACAGAGGCATATCAAGGCTGGGCTATTTCATTGGGTGTACCCCAGGCTACAATCAGCTCAAGCTGGTCTTTTCACTGTGATTGCAATAGTCAGATCAGTCCACTCAGCCAACTCCTATACCACTGGGGGAGTAAACTCACACTTATTTTGAGTGGGATTGTATATTACATTGAGACCCCTTATTTATGTTGTTGCACCGTATAGGTATCCCCGGAACCTTGGCTGAATGTCTTACCTCTTGTTTCTGAAAAGGGCTTGGTGAATATTCCTACTATTTCCTGCAAAGTGAGACTTAAGACACAGCTTCTCATGTAAGTGGCAAATAAGCGACCAATACCCTATGAACCAGAAGGATACTCTAAGTGCTAAAAATCAAACAAACAAAAAACTGCTTGCCATCTTTTAAAATACTCCAAAGATCTGCAAACTTAACACTGAGAGGAGTTTAAAAAATCTACCTCCCTTCCCTTGAGAAGGTGTTTCTGGTTGTTGAGATAAGTAAGTAAAGCAATCTTTTACTCAAATTTTGCAAGTGTAGTTAATTATAGTTGTTGAAGTTCAATTATGCTAAGCTAATAATAGTAGCCACCATTTATTTGGCTCTTACTCTATACCAGATAGAATGCCAAGCTATTTACTATTTTTTATTCCTTACAACCACCTAATGAAAGTATGTGCTGTTGTCTCTGTCTTACAGATACAAAAACAAAAACAAAAAAAAATGAGGAGGCCTAGAAATTAGCCTGAGGTCACATGGCGACTCCATGTTGGAGTCAGGATTTGAACTCAAAACTTCCTGAACTCCCAAGCCTCACAAGTAATAATAATATTAGGTATAATAAGATATATGTCACAATGAGCTATATTACAGTTAATTTGTTGCTACTCCTCAAACTAAGCATTCTGATTTTCAATATTTACTTCCAGCTTCCGAGGAAAATGGCAAGACGAAGTTTCGCTCTGGTCAGTTACAGAGCGCTTAAGTTATCTCAGGGTGTTGGCAACTCAAATACCTGTCACAAAGTACCCTTTTTTTTTCTGCTCTTAATTCACAAGGTTGGGCCCCAAGTCCCCAAAGCACTTTCATCTCCAGTCAGAGAGGCCTTATGAAGAGAACTGATGCCCCGTTTCATTCCAAGGTGAGCTCTCCACAGTGCTCTGCCACCATGACCTGCCTCTCCAGTGGGGTCACCTTTGTGGGAGAGTTCAGCCACCAAGAGCTGGGCATCCACAGGACAGGAGCAGAATAATGGATTACCCACTTGAAAATTCAAGGGGAATTTTGAGGGCCTGGAGTTTTACCAGGTCTCCTGGTAAGCATCCTAAGTTCTGTCAATAAAAAAAAAAAAAAAAAATGATCTTTAGAAAACACAAGCAAGATTTAAATCCAGGTTACTTTTAGAAGATCTCAGTATCCATTTGAGTATTATTAGGTAAGCTTTGATAATTAACTCTATAAACCCCAAAACTAGCCTTCACAACCCTGCCTCCATCTTCAGGCCCAGTAGCCTGAAAGCCTACCCACTCATTACTTCTTGTCCCTTTATTTAGGAGGAAATGTCTGCGCCAAGAGAAGAGTAACAGCTTGGCAGGTACTGACTAGATAGGTATTTCATATACTGTAAAGCCTATTCAATAAAATTTACCTAATATGGAATGTGATGTGATGAATTTGCACCATGAATAAAAAGGGTGTGCTCGGCAAATACGTAATGTCTCCATAATTATAATTTGCAAAGAAAGAGGACGTTCAACATGAAGGAATAAAACGTGTCTTTGGCTGTGATCTGAATTGCGTCCGTTGTCCCTCCTCAAGCTGAAGATTCCTATGTTGAAGCCCTGACCTGCAGGGTGATAGTATTTGGAGGTGGGGCCTTTGGGAGGCAATTAGGTTTAGATGAGGTCCTGAGAGTGGAGCCCACCTGATGGGATTAGTGCCCTGTTAAGAAGGTTTACCACAGAGCTTGCTAGTTCTCTCAGCCTCGTGAGGCCGCAGCAAGAAGAGAACTCCCTCCCCGAACCCTGACCGAGATGGCACCCTGATTTCGGACTTCCAGCCTCCAGAACTGTGAGAAAATTAACTTATGTTGTGTAAGCCACCCGGGCTATGTTGTTTTGCTGTGACAGTGTGAGCTGGTGAACACATCTTACGTTAACCTTGAAACACCTCTTTGCATGCAAAGATAATTAATAATTTTACAGTTACCGCTTGCGTGTGTGTTCATTAAAGCAAAACTGATAGGACCTCTCGTTGGCAATGCTTTTATGATCCTCTTTAACTTGGAAGTGCTAAAACTGCCTTTAAAAAATTGCATAATGTGGCTTTTTCAAATCGTTTGGACAGAGTTAGAGCCAATTAGAATTGTGAAGTTTTACTCTTCTGCCCCAAAACTCTAAAGGAGTTATTATGTATCATAACAAATTAAATGTTATAGCCCATAAGACACATGGGCTCATTCTCAAAATAAAATTTTGTTTTGTTATAAGAACATTAACATGGAATGGATTTACATGGATAATCGCTGAAGCCAGGTTATCAAGTACATGGAGTTCATTGAACTATTCTCGACCTTCTGTGGACATTTTAAAATATAAATATATTTAAAATACAAATATAAAAATGTATAAAATATAAAGTCCCTTTTAAAATAAAAAGTTCTAAGTGAATATATATGTACTTATGAGCTACCTATGAACTAATGAGTGGACAGACTGATTCTGCGATGCAGGGTGGTTGCTTAGGTGTGTTTTGATCCATAACCATTTTAAAAAGTGGAAAATAACCACCTCCCAGCCCCTTTTTTGAGAAGTGCAAACTATGCCAACTGCCTTGAATGGAAGAGAATGTTTTACCCTCTATTTTCACAGCTGCCTTATCAGTTTCCTAAACTCCATTAGGGTGGAGCACAGGAATTATGGGAGGACCGGGGCCTATGTTGTGGTTTGAAGATAACCGTGTATCTTCCCAGGCTAACCTCCTGAAGAGGAGTGAAGACCTTTCCCCAGAGGGGGAAGAAAGTTAGGACCTTAAAGAGATCTTAGAGTTTACAGAGTGGTTGAAGCTTAACAGTCTATGGAGACCTCTGCCAGCGTTGTGGGAAAATGATTTGGTATTCAATTGTTCTCACTTGGGCACTTTCCCAGATTACACGTAGCTCGACCAGATAAAACCTCTCCATTCCATCCTACCCCTCCTCCTCCCGAAAATTTCCTGAACCCTAGATGTGGCAGGCTGGCTTTGTTCTGGATGAAGGGGGCAAGAGCTGTCAGGTAAATAAGGAAAATACCTCTTCAGTCTTCTCATCTGCCGGTCTGGGCTGTGTTCTCTTGGCTTATAGTGTGGAAATGAGAATTTCCGCAATTTCAAAGGGAGTGTCTGCTACTGTTCATTACTAGCTGAGTAATTACTTAGGTTCTTGACCTCTTTACATGCTCTGGATTTCCGTAGCTATAAGATAGGAATTGAGCTGAGAAGCAGGAGGAAATTTTTTTTTTTTTTTTTTTTTTTGCAGAGTTTTCATTTTACTCATAACCTAGTTTTAGACTGGAGATGTGGGTGGTGAGCATCCAGGCCCTTCGTAAGGCATTACACAATCTATGAGAGTTATACAGAGTGGATAGAAAAGTACCTATAACCCACTTTAAAAAAAAAAAGTGTTTCATAATATAGACCTTAAATTCTCCAGGGCATGGAATTACTGACACTGTTTCTTGGTGGAAGAGAAGAATTCTTAAATACTTAATTGTTCCTATGGTTCACAGGGTAGAGGAAGAAAGGAGGCCAGGGGTGACAGATGAAGGTAGATGGGGAATGCTTTGCCTTTGGGACTTATCACCCACTTATTGGTTCTAAGACTTGAACCCCAAACCTAGAAAAAATTCCCATGTTCAGAGGATTGTAGTTGGTATAACTTTCATTTACCACAACAAATTTTCATCAGAAATTTTTGTTAAAATGAAGCCCACGTTAAGATTTTCACTTTCCCTTTGCTGCTAGAATTTTTTTTTTTTTTTTTTAAGATTTTATTTATTTGGGCGCCTGGGTGGCTCAGTTGGTTACGCAACTGCCTTCGGCTCGGGTGGTGATCCTGAGTCCCGGGATCGAGTCCCGCATCGGGCTCCCTGCTCAGCGGGGAGTCTGCTTCTCCCTCTGACCCTCCCCCCTCTCATGCTCTCTGTCTCTCATTCTCTCTCTCGCAAATAAATAAAATCTAAAAAAAAAAAAAAGATTTTATTTATTTGACAGAGACATAGCGAGAGAGGGAACACAAGCAGGGGGAGTGGGAGAGGGAGAAGCAGGCTTCCCACCAAGCAGGGAGCCTGATGCGGGGCTCGATCCCAGGACCCCAGAATCATGACCTGAGCCAAAGGCAGATGCTTAATAACTGAGCCACCTAGGCGCCCCATGCTGCTAGAATTTTTCAGATATGTGTGTTGCATATTTTCGTCATCCTATTTTGAGAGATTAAAAGAGGTGCAGCCATGTCATTAGGCAGTTGGGAAAAGTTATATAGAAGTTTGAGTCATGGGGCACCTGTGTGGCTCAGTCAGTTAAACGTCCAACTCTTAATTTCATTGTCATGAAATCTCAGGTCATGATCTCAGGGTCTTGGGATGGAGGCCTTCATTGGGTTCTGCACTCAGGGGGAAGTCGGCTTGAGATTCTCTCCCTCCCTCTGCCCCTCCCCCGCTTGCTCTTGGGCCTACTCTCTTGCTCTCTCTCTCTAAAAAATCTTAAAGAAAAATAAAAGTTTGAGTTATAGTAGTCCCAAGTTTCAAGGATTTTTTCTTTAAGGTTTTATTTGAGAGAGAGCACGCGCGAGTGCACACGTGCACATGAGTGGGAGGAGGAGCAGAGGGAGAAGGAGAGGGGGAAGCAGACTCTCTGCGGAGCAGGGAGCCCGTCACAGGGTTCTATCCCATCTGGGATCATGATCTGAGCCAAAGGCAGACGCTTAACCGACTGAGCCACCTAGGTGCCCCTCAAGGATCTTATCTTTCACTAATTTATCAAACTAAATTAATATTTGAGTGCCTACTAGTGCTAGGTACCATTCCAGGTGCTAGGCATATGGCAAAACACAAGAAATCCAAGGTTCTAGTTCTAACAGAGTGACTAGACCCACAGAGCTTGCATTCCAATGCGACTAGACCCACACAGAAATGGAACATTAGGGAGTGACAAGTGCGAATATGAAAATGGGACAGGGTGACAGTAAATGAGTGTTTTAAACTGGGTCATGAGGAAAGGCCACTCCAAGAAGGTGACATTGAATTGAGACCCAAATAGTGGGAGGAAGCCAGTAATTGAATATCAAGGAAATTATAATCTAGGAAGAGGGAGAAAATAGTACAGAAGCTCCAGAACTTAATATGCTCAACAAACAGAAAGACAGCAAGTATGGCTGGGGGCTTAGAGAGCAGGAGAGGGGGTGATCCAGTCAGAGGACCAGAAACCTGATCATGTAAAGCCTTGAAGGCCAGATTTTATGCTAAATGTAATGGAAAGACCTTGAAGGGTTTTAAGCAGAGAGATGATATTATCTGACTTGCATTTTAAAATATTACTCTGGCTACCATGTGGAGAGTGGATTATATAAAGTGGCTATAACAGTAACTCTGATGAAAGATGATGGTGGCTTGGACGAAGATAAAGATGGAGAGAAACAGATTTGGGATATTCTGGATGTAGAGGAGAGTAGATAGCACTCGGTGGTGGATTTAATGAGGGGGGGAGTGAGTGAGCCCCACATTCCTGGCTTGGGCTCTTGTTATAGTTATTTGCTGGATAAGGAAAGCTGGGAGAAGAGTAGATCAGGCTGGGAAAACAAGAGTTTGCCTTGGGGCATGTTAATTTGGAAATTAAACATCCAAATTAGATGTGAAGTAGGAAGGTTGGGGCTAGAAATAATAAATCTGGGAGTTATCAGCATAGTTAATGGGACAGGAGCCAATGAAGTGGGTTGAAGAGAGGTAAGAAATGAAGACAGTGGCTACAGACAACTTTTCTAAGACACTGTAAGTGGGGAATACAGAAATAGGGTTGCAAGAGTATATGGGGTCAAGGACAGGTTTTCAAAAAAAATAATTTTTTTTTTTTTTTTTTAAAGATAGGAGAGCTAAACTATGTTTCTAAGCTGATGGGAATGATGCAGGGCAGAGAGAGGGAAAATTACAGTTTGAAAGGCTCTTTAGGGATTACCTATAGCATCTCATCCAAACATAGACTTGAAGACTGAAGACCCATTTGGAAAACTTAAAAGCGTAGCTGTTTGGTGTATATGTATTGCCTTGGAGAGGTTTTGGGAGAGGAAAGGGACAGAGAGAGAAAATGAACCTGGAGAAAAGGGGATTAGACAGGGCAGGAGAATAGGGACTATGACCCAAAATAGCACAGAGCCAGGAAATAAATCTGTGGGACCTGGGGAGGAGGCTGAGGAATTAACAAATTAGGTTTCTACCTTCTAGAGACCAATCTTTCCAGACCTTATCAGTTCCATCATCCACGAAGTCTTTCTTGCCTGGAAGGGGTAGCAGTTAAGAAAGGGGCTAACAAACTCTGGGCTCTGCTTCTTGATGGAGGGGAGCAAGTTGTGCAACTGCTCTGTGCCTCAGTTTCCTCACCTGAATCTGAGCTTAGAAGTGCTCACTTCATGGGGTTAGCAGGTGAATTAAGTGAGAACATCCTTGTGAAGCCCATAGCTCATTTAGTATCCTTCATGGGCAAATACTTAAGTTTTTTGAGGCCAGGGAACATGTCTTATTCTTTTAACTTTCTATGACCTCTAAAATATAGTCTTAACTGCAAGTGAATTTTTAATGTTTGCCTTCTTTTTCTCCTTTTCTTCCCCTTTCTTTTTGCTGTGCTTCACCCTACATCTCCTTTTCATCTCCCGGCCCACCAAAGCCGGTGTCAAAACTCGCCTGCCCTTCACCTCTTGCTGCTCACCTCTTTACCTCATACCCCTTTGCACTTATGTGTTTGGTCTATAGTTGTTCTGTCTGATGTCGATTCATAGAAAGTCAGCATGAGGTGCAGCTTTAGCTTCATTCTGTCTTACCTCCCAAAGCAAGAAAGATTTTTAAGTATGATCATCTTGATTTTAAAAAAGTTTATGCCAACCCTAAATTTACCCTTTGTTGCGGAGTTCATATATAATTTCTCTACTGCATCTAGTTGATTAACTCCATGAAGGTTGATTTTCAGAAAGCTCTTCTACCCAAGAGAGCTTCTCAGCCCCACGTCAATTTTTTTTAAAGATTTTATTTATTTGAGAGAGAGAGAGAGCAAGCATGATCAGGAGGAGGGGTGGGGGGGAGGGGGCAGACTCCCTGCTGAGCGGGGAGCACCACAGGACTTGTGGGACTCAATCCCAGGACTCCGGGATCATGACCTGAGCCGAAGGCAGATGCTTAACCAACTGAACCACTTAGGTGCACCACCCCCACGTCAATTTTTGACATTGTTATTCCATTGGGGGTGTGTGTGTGTGTTTATATGCAAGAGACCTTTCCCATTAAAATGTAAACTCAAGGACAGAGACCCTGCCTAGTTCTTTTTTTTTTTTTTTTTAATTATGAACTATTTCAGCCACAGGAAAAACTGGAAGTAAAAGTAAATACACAAATGTCTATACTCCATCCAGTTTAAAATATTACTTGCACAATTGTAGCTGTGTCCCCTCCCACCCATAAATAATCTCCATCTTGAATTTCAGGTTTATCATTCCTATGCAGATTTTTACCCTTTGCATATTTATGTGTCCCTATCAAGTTCTGCTTCCCTAGGGTTTCTGATGTGAACACATAGTAGGTTCTCCGTGTTTGTTGAATGAATGATGCTTCCTTGAGGACAGGAACTGGGTCTTGTCTTTCCTTTTCTGTTACTTTCCCCAAAATCTTTCTCACATACTGGGCCATTTGGAAGGTAAAAAAGGCGCTTAGTTGTTGTTGGCCTATATAAAATCTATGACCTAAATTATGGCTGTCCCACAAATTCTCATGGTGTCTGCCCCTACAAAGTTGGTTATTACTCTTGTATAGAGGGAGGGGAGTTTATTGGGAACCCTGAAGGTTGCCATTTGTGGGTACTTGGTATCCTATCTGCCTTTCTGGGCACTGACTCTTTTTCCACGAGAGAATATGGTCTGCTTAGACTCCACTAATGAGAGGCACTTGCATGATATTTGGTAGAGAAAGAAGGAGAAGCCCTTGTTTTCTGGGGGATGTTATGGGCAACAGTAGCAGGAATGGCTGACCTGGGATTTTTGCCTCCAGCTTTTAGGTGTTCTGAGAATCCACTCTATAGGCAGCTGAGATCAGTAGCAGTGGCTTCCTTCTGATCCCTGCCCTTCCAGATTCTCTGAAAGGGTTCCTAACCTCCATCCCTCCTGCAACTTTCTTAGAGTTGTGAAAGTCTCTAATTCCCTGTGTTAAAGCCCTTCCTGTTGGAAATACATACAGCAGTGACTGTTTTCCTGACTGTACCATGACGGACAAAAAAAAAAAACAAAAAACCACCTAGTCCACAAGCTTCCATTGGAAACCCTAGGACAGTAGAACTTAATATAGAGGTTCTCGAAGCCCCTCAGGACAGTCGTGATGGGATCTTTGGAGGTGAGGAGCCTAGGACTGGGAGCTCTTCAGGTTGTCACCCAAACCTAGGATTGCAGGATCTGAGGAAATAGGGCTTATGGTAAAATGAACACAAGGTTGAGTCTATAATAAACTGTGTAGAATCTACTAAAGCAAAAGAAGTGAGATACAAACAATTATTTTCGTGTTGTGTTGCACACATTTAACTACAGAATGTATCTGAAGAACACAAGAAACCAATAACTGGGCCGAGCTGTGGTGTCTAAGGGACAGGAGTTGGGGAAGAGTCACTTTCCATGGCATATGCTCTTGTACCTTCTGAATTTCATACCATGTGCATGTATTAGCCACTCTGAAAATATATTTATTTTTTTAAAGATTTTATTTATTAGAGCGTGAGAAAGAAGAGCACAAATAGGGAGAGGGGCAGAGGGGGAAGCAGACTTCCTAATGAGCAGGGAGCCCGACACACGGGGCTCCATCCCAGGGTCCCAGGATCATGACCTGAGTCTCAATCGCAGGACCCCTGGATCATGACCTGAGCCAAAGGCAGATGCTTAACCAACTGAGCCACCCACATGCCCTAATACATTTATATTTAATAGCAACAGTTGTATACTGGTTTTTGTATACTGATTTTGCAGTCATCAGATTTTCAAAAATCACAAACTTTCGGGGTCTTGGGGAGGGTGTCACTTTGGTAATGCCTAGTAAAGTTAAAAATATATAAACATGATCAGTAATTTCCCTTCTATTTATATACTCTGGAGAAACCCTCCTATCAGGAGAAGAGTACAAAGATGTTCATTACAGTATTGTTTAATAGTAGAAAAACTGGAATCATAAAAATGTCCATTAACAGAATAAATAGATATAAAAAATGAAATACTATGCAACAGTTAAAACAAATGACCTAGCTCTATAAATATAAACATGGCTCATTCTCAAAGATGTATTTGTGAGAAAAGAAAGGATCTGCTGAGTAATCTAGTATGGTAGCATTTAGGTAAATTGTGAAACATACATACTAATAGTAAAGTATATATATTTTTAAAGGGTTAGAAGGTTTCATACCTGATTCATGAGAGCAGTAGCCTCTGTTAAGAGAGAAGAGAGGGATTGGGATGGAAAACCAAAGAAACTTCATCTTCTATTTTTTTAAGATTTATTTTTGAGAGAGAGAGAGCTCACACGAGAGCAAGGTGGGGGGCAGGAGCAGAGAGAGGAAGACAAGCAGACTCCAGACTGAGCTCAGACCCCCACACTGGGGCTCGACCCCAGGACCCTGAGATCATGACTGGAGCCAAAACCAAGAGTTGGATGCTTAACCGACCAAGCCACCCAGCTGCCCCTATTATTCTATTTTTTTTTTAATCTGAAGTAAAATGATTTTTTTTTCATTCCAACCATACTTTACTTTTTTTAATTTATTTTATTTTTTTATTCTTATGTTAATCCCCATACATTACATCATTAGTTTTAGATGTAGTGTTCCATGATTCATTGTTTGTGCATAACACCCAGTGCTCCATGCAGAACGTGCCCTCCTCAATACCCATCACCAGGCTAATCCATCCTCCCACCCCCCTCCCCTCTAGAACCCTCAGTTTGTTTTTCAGAGTCCATCGTCTCTCATGGTTCGTCTACCTCTCCGATTTCCCCCCCTTCATTCTTCCCCTCCTGCTACCACCTTCTTCTTTTTTTTTTCTTTCTTAACATATATTGCATTATTTGTTTCAGAGGTACAGATCTGTGATTCAACAGTCTTGCACAATTCACAGTGCTTACCAGAGCACATACCCTCCCCAGTGTCTATCACCCCACCCCCAACTCCAGCAACCCTCAGTTTGTTTCCTGAGATCAAGAATTCCTCATATCAGTGAGGTCATATGATACATGTCTTTCTCTGATTGACTTATTTCGCTCAGCATAACACCCTCCAGTTCCATCCACATCGTTGTAAATGGCAAGATCTCATTCCTTTTGATGGCTGCATAATATTCCATTGTATATATATACCACCTCTTCTTTATCCATTCATCTGTCGATGGACATCTTGGCTCTTTCCATAGTTTGGCTATTGTATCTTTTGTATCTTTGGGGTAAATATCCAGTAGTGCAGTTGCTGGATCATATGGTAGCTCTATTTTCAACTTTTTGAGGAACCTCCATACTGTTTTCCAGAGTGGCTGCACCAGCTTGCATTCCCACCAACAGTGTAGGAGGGTTCCCCTTTCTCCGCATCCCCGCCAACATCTGTCGTTTCCTGACTTGTTAATTTTAGCCATTCTGACTGGTGTGAGGTGATAGCTCATTGAGGTTTTGATTTGGATTTCCCTGATGCCTAGTGATGTTGAGCACTTTTTCATGTGTCTGTTGGCCATTTGGATGTCTTCTTTGGAAAAATGTCTGTTCATGTCTTCTGCCCATTTCTTGATTGGATTCTTTGTTCTTTGGGTGTTGAGTTTGATGAGTTCTTTATAGATTTTGGATACTAGCCCTTTATCTGATCTGTCATTTGCAAATATCTTCTCCCATTCTGTCGGTTGTCTTTTGGTTTTGTTGACTGTTTCCTTTGCTTTGCAAAAGCTTTTTATCTTGATGAAGTCCCAATAGTTCATTTTTGCCCTTGCTTCCCTTGCCTTTGGCGATGTTTCTTGGAAGAAGTTGCTTCCCATCCATACTTTTCTATGGTACTTTTCAAAATAATGTATATTCCATACTCTCCCACTCATTCCCCAACCCACTGCAGTTTGGATTGTGTCCTACATCGGTCAGGATCCTAGCAGGAGACAAAGGGCACAAATGGGGTAATTTGAGGAGAGTTTAATATAGGGACTACAAAGATGCTGACAGGATACTGAAGCCAAAAGAATAGTGCGGCACCCCAGGGGCTGGTAACAGCAGGAAGCTGTCATTACCCTAGGCCTGCAGGAAAAGGGGAAGGAGCCTTTACAGGAGCATAGGCTGAGTGAGTACTGTATGGAGAGGACCACCCAACAAGAGTGATGCCCTTCAGAATGAATGCAGGCTGGCCATATTGACCCACGTCAAGGGAGCCAAACAAGACAGATACCTCGACACTTCTCTCCTTTCTCCCTCTGATTTCCTGTTAATATTCCCCATTGGCCAAGCCCGACTTGAAGCCAGAGGGCCAGAAAATCCATGGATGCTGCCCATACAGGTCAGCCTCCCAGGGCTCAGAGCAGGGACAAACCAAGGGTCTTCACAGGCCCCAAACATCTCACGAAGTTTCCCATGCCTGCTAACTGTCAAGTCCAGGAGATGCTTAAGATTTTTTTTGAACCTAGCTTCTTGGTTACGTTTTATAATTTTCTCCTCCTCTTTATCCCCTCCTCTAGTTTTTCAACCAACTCAAATGGCTCCTGGCTAGTGTTGTTCGCTGGAAACTTTCACTACCTTTCTCGAGTGCTAAAGTTCTCCAGGTTTCCATTTCTGACCCTCTTTTCCCACTCCTTCACTCCCATCTACTTCCCACCTCTTTGCTGATGAAGACAAAATCTTTATTTGTAGCTGAGACCTCTCAATTCCAGACCTGCTGATGGCATGTGACTCTCATAGGCATCTTAAGGTTGGCATGACCAAGCCAAACACAGCCCCTTTCCCTGTAGACCTCTTCCTCCATAGAGTTCCCACCAAGCGAATGAGCCTGCTGCCACCTTCCACATCCTGTCCAATTCTCTTTCCCTTGAAGTGGGGCTGATCAAGAGAGCTCAACCAAGCACAGAAATGGTGAGCTCTTTAACTGGATTTATCCTGGAGGGGTAACCGAGCTGGGTTAATAAGATCAGAACCAGAATATCGAATCTAAGTGGCTTCTCAACTGCGAGCATTAGAATTACCTGTGTACCTGGACCCCATCTGAAACCAGTTAATCCCCAAACCTGGTAATGTGGACCTAAGAAAGGAAAAATACATCTCCTATGTCTCTACTCTCAATACTACGACACTACTTTTGACACCAAATGTGTAGGTTTTTCACACATCAAGCAATTCTGTGATACCAGCTGCATGTCCTATAACTTAATTCTGACACTGGAGAAAATGTCAGGTCTACAGGACTGCCTCCTCCCTATTTCAGATGCCAGTTGCAAGTCCAGACTGTCCCCTGTGCTTCTGACAGATCAGTGATAAATCTGAACTTCCCAGACTCCCGTCTTCAGGTTTGATTCATTTGCTAGGGCAGCTCACAGAACCCAGGAAACCAGCTTACTTACTACATGACTGGTTTATTACAAAGAACATTAAAGGCTACAAATGAGAACAGCCAAAGGAAATGATACCTAGGACAAGGTCTGGAAGGGTCCTGAGCACAAGAGCTTCTGTCCCAGGGGAGTTTGGAGTTTGTCACCCTTCTGGCACATGGATGCGTACTTATTCACCAACGCAGAAGCTCTCTAAACCCCATCCTGTTGGATTTTTCTGGAGGGTTCACTACATAGGCAATGGCCAATGATTTAATTGATCTCTAGCCCCTCTCCCCTACCCAGAGATGGTGTGGGGGGTGGAGATGGGAGGCTGAAAGTGCCAACCCTCTAATCTTGGTTGGTTCCCCTGGCAACCAGCCCCCATCCTTCGGGGCTTTCCAAAAGTCACCTCATTAACATAAACTCTGTGGTTGAAAGGGGCTTGTTATGAATAACAAAAGACACTCACTTTCAGCTCTGAAGCTATTTCAGGCACTGAGGAAAAACTAAATATTTTAACAAAAGGTACCCCTTTACAAAGGGGCTCTTTACAAGGGTTTTAGGAGGTATGTGCCAGGAACAGTGGGCCAAATATATATTTCTTAAAAATCACAATATCACAGGACTGAATGGTGCCCCACCCATTCCTATGTTGAAGCTCTAACTCCGAATGTGACTATATTTGGAGACAAGGCCTGTAAGGAGGTAATTAAGGTTAAATGAGGTCGTAAGAGTGGGGGCCCTAATCTGGATAGGACCGGTGTCCTTAAAAGAAACAGACACCAGCTTGTTCTCTCTGCCAGTGTTTGCACAGGGAAAACGCCATGTGAGGACATAGCAAGAAGGTGGCCATTTGCAAACCAAGGAGAAAGGCTGCATCAGAAACCAACCCTGACAGTACCTTGATCTTGGACTCCTAGCCTCCAGGACCATGAGAAAATAAATTTCTGTTGCTTAAGCCACGCAGTCTGTAGTATTTTGTTGCAGCAGCCCAAGCAGACTAACACACCTGGGAGAGTCCAGACAGGTCTTTCTTCTCAACTCCCTGGGCGATTCTAACGCACAGCCAGGCTGGAGAAGCACTGAGCTTGACAGAAAACAGATAACTGTAGAAAGACTGACAGTCACGGTGACAAGCCAGGCAAGCAGAGAGAAACAGCCCGGATGAAGGAAAGCCAGCTGGAGGATGCCTTTAGCATCCCTTGGCAGTTTGAGCTGAGACTCCCAGTACCAAGCCATAGTAATAGAGGCCATCCGAGTAGGTTGGCCATGTCCTTAGCAGTCACCAGCTCCTAGGAATCCCGCCTCCTAAACAGTTTCCACCTCCCCCTCCTCTCCTCAGCACCGTCCCTTTCCTCCTATACTCTAGTGTGTGTGGGGGGGGGGTGGCAAACTGCCACCCACTGGCCAAATCTGGCCCACCAGCTGTTTCTATAAAGTCGCATTGGAGCATGGTCACATTTACTTGTAGATCTATTACTGTCTATGGCTGCTTTTGTATGACAACAGCAGAGTTGAATATTTGCAACAAAGATCACATAGCTCACGGGACCTAAACTATTCACTGTCTGGCCCTTTACAGAAAAGGTCTGCTGACCCCCACTCTAGTAGATGGCTACATGTATGGGGTGAGGCCAGAGATGAGTCAATTTATATATTAGTGCCTCATTGGTCCAAAAGAATAAAAATCCCTTCACGGTGTACCTAAGTCAACCCCTACTGAGTACCTACTATGTGCCAGACTCTGTGGTTAAGAAGTAGGGTTATGACAGTGGATGAGAGCTGTATTACCCTTACACTGGGGGTGAGAGGGCCCTTCACTTGAGACGGCCATGCAGGTTACAGATACGTACAGAAACAGACAAGAAAGACTACGTGGGCCCCTGAGTTTGGCTTTGGCAGAGCATGGCCTGTAACTCTGAACAACTCTTCTTGTAACCCATGCAGTTTGGGCCCCAGGAAAGCTCTTGGCTACATCCCTGGCAGTATGTCCTCAGGACTGAAAAGGCTAAAGACAGTGTGTCAATGCCCCAAAGATGTGGGTTGTATCACTGCTGATGTCCGAGAAGGATACTTCTTTGGCCTGTAGGGAGGATTTGAGCAGTGGAAGGGCTTAATGTAAGAGAAAAGGCAAATAAGTTGTCAAAACTTCCTTTCTGCATGAATGCAATAAATTGTTGCAAAACAAAGTATGATTTCCCGGTGGGGCTGAGGGTCCGTTTCCTTGCTTCTCTTCAGATTATTTTAATTCCTAGTTCTAAGGGTACTTATGAAATAGTATGATATTAACTGTGTTAAACAATTCATATTTGTGCATGCATAGGTCTAGATATAGCACATGAAGAATGATACCAATTCTTTACATTGTCAACTGGTAGACATTGCACACTAGAATTGGAATCCTCTTATTTATATGTATTTACTAAGATTTCATTTTTATGAAATTAAAATATAGCTTTGAACCATGTTAATTCATTAATTATACTTACTGCCTTTTAAGATCTAGTTTTTAATAATTTAGAAGAATAGCATATTCATGATTTGCTTATTTTTACTTCAATTTGCTTTTTTTTTTTTTTTAAAGATTTTATTTTTAAGTAATCTCTACACCCAACATGGGGCTCAAACTCACAACCCCGAGATCAAGAGTCACACACACCACTGACTGAGCCCGCCAGGCGCCCCTACTTCAATTTACTTTTTTTTGTTTTTGTTTTTTGGGGGGTTTTTTTGAGAATTTTTTTTATTATGTTAATCACCATACATTACATCATTAGTTTTTGATGTAGTGTTCCATGATTCATTGTTTGCGTATAACACCCAGTGCTCCATGCAGAACGTGCCCTCTTTAATACCCATCACCAGGCTAACCCATCCCCCCACCCCCTTCAATTTACTTTTGATGAAAATAACCCAAATTTTGTACTTTCAATACAATTAATTTTATTTTTAATCCTTTAGATTATGAGCAACTGAACACACATTGTGTAAAAATCAGATTATAGTAACATAATTAGTGGTTAAGCTGAAACAAAGACAAGAAAAATAAATTTTATAAAATATACGCTAGTTCTTATATTGTGTGTCATTTTCATGACTCATCCATCTAAACATGACTGGTCTATTAGTGGAACACTCAGACATTCATAATAGTCTTTATTATTTTGCCAACTTGTAATCCCCTCAGAATCATACCTTTACATGTATTTTTCACCACATATGAAGGAATACTTGTCAGGGTAAGAATATAAAGACCTATTATTTAACTGTGTTAGCTTGTAATTTATAATGTAGTGTATAATGCTTAAATATTTGAACAAATGGAACATGGGACTTTATTTATATTCTTGCCCCAGGGCCCACAAATGTAGAAGCAGTCCTACAAGACACCCAGCCTCCAGCTTCTCAAGGGGCTCAGAGTCTAGTGGGAGATACTGGTGGGCAGATGTAGCTACTGTTGTAACACAGAAATAGAGTGCTAGAAAAACCTGTAGAGGGGATGGGGTGTGGTCAGGGAGGACTTCCTGGAGGAAGTTATTACCAGGCTAAGAGCTGACGGATAAGTAGGTGTTAAGGAGGTGAAGGGAGGGAAGGAGTGGACATGGCAAAAGGAGACAAGGAGATGAGGTTTTGGGCAGAAGGAATGGTATATGGCAAGGACAGCAAAGCTTTTCTATAAAGAGCCAGATAGTAAATATTTGAGGCTTTGCAGGTCGTGGAATCTCTGTCGCCACTGCTCTGCTGTTGAGTATTGTATGCTGCACGTTGTATTGTGGACAACACATAAATGAATGGGTAGGGATGTGTTCCAGAAGAACTTTATTTACGAAACAGGCAGCAGGCCCGCGGATCCTCATTTGCGGGCTCCTTGGCATATGGGAAGGCCCAGCGTTGGGAGAAAGCAGAGTTGAGGGACTGAGAGTTGATCAGTACAGCTGCTGCATAGAGGATGAGGTGGGAGCAGGAGGTGAGGAGTCTGGGGAGTTAAGAAGAGGCTGCAGAGCGTGGGTGGGAGGAGTCTGGGTGCCGAGACTGGAGAGGCAGCTGCTGTGGACATCCTGAACTCCCTGAGCAGAGGGAACAAAGTGAATGGTTTGGAAGGGTATTCTGTGAGTGGTGATAGGGCGGAAGAGGGAAGGAGAAGGTCAAGGTTGACTCCCAGACTATGGCAGACAGTGGGCAGATGGAGGGGGGAGGGGGGAGACCTGGGGGAAGCTAAGTCGAGGGGGGGGTTGGGGATGGGCGGCAAGATCCATTCCCCAGAAGGCTCAGTTCAGTGCCTGCCACACATACTTGGCTATACATATGCGGGGTGGTTGTTGTTGTTGTTGTTGTTGTTTGTCAGAAACGTGGCTTGCAGTTTCTATGAAAGTACAATCTATAAACCCTGAGAAAGTCAGAGGGAAGCTGAACATGCAGAGCTAGATATCTTTCTAAGGACAATTTTGGGGAATAATGACTATTGACAGGTTTTCTCTAGCCTCTGGGGGCTGGGGGCTTTGGTTACGGGGGTTCCCTTTCATTCACAACTAATGTAACAGTGCAAGGACCCAGTATTGGCTGGTAATAATAGCTTGGTCAGGAAACACTGCCTCATCCAGGCGATAAATCCGGTCCACCAAATGGATTGGCACTTCAGACCTCAGCAGTCCCAAGATGTGGGATTTGCTGTGGGGGGTGGTGATGTTCCTACAGCAACCCCCCCCGCCGCCCCTGGCATGGTATCCTGTGTAAAATGAGGCTGTGCTAGAGAGCGGTGGGTGAGCTGGGCAGGCTTGGGGAGCACTACCTGACACACCGCCTCACGGGCTGGGTCGGCGCTAAGTGCTGTTCATCTGTCAAGCCAGAGCAAGGATGCTGTTTGCATTGCTGAAACAATTTAGATTCTCTGAATGAGAACTGATGAGCCTGTGACATTTGTCATCCATCAGAAGTACACTCCGTGGAGCAACTACCTTAGAACAAGTGTGGCTGGGGCTGTTTGAGGAGCCGTGGCCCCAATGACAGGGCGGGAAGCAGGTGCCACGTGGTGCCTCTTAGGGCTCTGACTGGAGTGTCCCGGGCCTCCATCCTCTCACCCAGATGACGGCCTCCCTGATGCCCCTCTTGCCCCCTTCTAATCCGTTATCCACCAGACTGCCTGTGTGACCTTTTTAAAATGTAAATTGGATCTTGTCACTCCTGTTTAAAAGCCTTTAACGGTTTGCCATTGCATTTCAGAGAAAATCCGAACTCTTCCCCATGGCCTGCAAGCCTGCCCACTGTGGCCCAGGTCTCCCTCTCCAGCCTCTCTCCCCGAGAACGCCTCCAGCCCCCCGTGCTGGCTTTCCCTCAGTCCCCCCCAATACCCCACGCTCCTTCCTACCTTAGGGTCCTCCTTACTCCCTTATTCTAGAAAGCTCTTTGTGCTCCCCACCCCTTCTTATATGTCAGCTATCCACTTAAAAATCATCACCTCACAGTGACCTTTCCTGATCACCCAGGCTAGGGTGGGTCTCCCTCTTTTGTTCTGGCACATCACCAAGGTCTTTTTTTTTTTTTAATCCTAAAACTTGACATAATGTATAATCTTACACTTATGCGTGTGCTTGCTTATTGTCTCCCCCCACCCACTATCCGCTCTTTGGAGGCAAGGACCATAATTAATTTGTCCACCACTGTTCCCAGAGACTAGCACAGTGCCTGGTCCACGTATGTTCCATAGATATTTATTGAATAAATGAACAAGTGAGTAAATAAAAAGCCATTCAGTGGATTAGTCAATCAATTGATACGTCCATCCATCAGTGTACATGTCCATGTGTGTAAGTGTATAACTTCTGGTTACCTATTGCTGGATTACACAGCATTGAATTGAATAGCTTAAAACAACATTATTATCTCATGTTCAGTGTGTTCAATGGTCTCAGGTGAGCAGTTTTTCTTGGGATAGTTCACGTGGTTGCAGTCAAGTGGCAGCTTGAGTCCTCTGAAGTGACCGTTGATGTTGGCCGTCAAGGGGGAATAGAGCCGGGTTGCTAGCTAGAGTGCCTACTCCTGGACTCTGCATGTGGCTTGGAGTTTCACGGCTTGGTGGCTGGGCTGGAGAGGGGGTGTCCCAAAGGAGTATCTCCCTTTGCCTACGAAACCCAGGCAGAAGCTGCAAGGCTCCTTATGACCTGGACTCCAAAGTCCCACAGTGTCATTTAAGTCCTATTCGAATAGTCACAAGTCACAAGGCAGCTCAGATTCAAGGGAGGAAACCTCGAAAGGGCACTACTATTAGTTCTGAGAGGCATGGCTCACTGGAGGCCATCTTGGCAGACTGGCCGCACCATCTCTTCTATCATGATTATGCAGATGTTTCTATTCCTAGTTTACATTCCTGTGTTTCTTTCTTTTAGGCTCCGGCCCAAACCTTCTATAATCTGTGTCCTTGATTGCAGTGACACTTATTGGTTAAAGTTGGGACATCTCTTCCCCAAAGTTTTCAGAGGGCTGGAATGAGTCCTTCAGTTTCTAGGTACTCCAGGAAACTGGTCTGCATTTTGGATGCTAACTGGCTGTGGGAGAAGCAGCAGTCTTTCTGTGCGCCTGGCGTGGTAGAAGAAAAGCCAGTGTTGCTGGTCAGCAGCCAGGAATCTTGGGGCTCACGGGTGGTTGCCAAGCGCGGTGCAGTGACCCCAGTCAGCGGTCTCAGCACTGAAGTCACTGGCTTGGAGAGCCAAGCCTGAGGAGATGGGATAGTTTCAAGGGTCGAAGATGCTGGCCCCGTCTCAGTTTTGCCTTATAGCTAGCGTTTTTATCCAAATGTGAAAAGCTCTCCCTCTCCACCTCTCTTGCACTCCCACACCGTGCGTGCCATCCTCCTCCCTTTCCAAATGTCCTTCCAACTGCTATTTTCGATTCTGGCCTCGAGGCGAATGTTTTACTGTAGCAGAATTACTGTAAGATTCCTTCCTGGGCTCCCACAGATTATGGGCAATTCCCTAGAGAACCCCAGAAGCCTACCCCTTCAGAAATGGACCAAAGGCCATCCCAAAAAGCAGATCTAAGAAAACCCGAACTATCACAAAAGGTTATCAGAGGGATGGGTCAAGCAATAGGATTGTTTTTAATGGCATTGGCTGAATCTAGGTACATTTTCTTTCTCTTTTGCGTATCAAGTGAACTTCAAAGCACCAAAGACAATTTAGGGGCAGAAAAATAGTATTACAAAGTTTGCTGATGGGCCCTTAAACATACAGACCTGGGATATAAAAAGAACTCCAGTGGGCAGTGTATAAACAAGGAGAAAATCTTACCCAAAAAAAACCTGTAAAACTGCAGAGGAAGCAGCATCTTTGAAAAACAATGAGTCATAAAACTTTTTTTCCTTCCTCTGATGGACAGAGCATACAAAAAAGGACTAGCATGGATACTGATGATAGGTGCTTCCATTTTCCTGCCATTTCAGCATGTCTGGGGAAGGCCCGAAGATAGTCCATGTCAGGTTTAAGAAGTAAGGCTGTCTGATTCATCATGAAAAGGAATCCTCCAATTAAACACTTCTGGAAATGTGTCGTGTTGTCTTGAAGCAGTGCTCCTGGTTGCTAATTGGTTATTCCTTTCATGCTTCAGCTATTGAAATACACACTTCACTTCAAATTCATTAGTTCAGTACTAAGGCGAGTTCAGATGGGCATCTTTATTGGATTCATTTTAAAGTAATAAAAGCCGGTTTATTGCATAAGAGAAAAATGCATAGGAAATCCTTTCTTAAAAAAAAAGGCAAGTCAGAATGTACTATGTAATTTACATGTTAACAAAAGTTAATGAGAGGGGCACCTGGGTGGCTCAGTCAGTTAAGCATCTGCCTTTGACTCAGGTCATGATCCTGGAGTCCTGGGATGGAGCCCCACATTGGGCTCCCTACTCGGGCGGGGAGTCTGCTTCTCCGTCTGCCCCTCCCCCAACTCGTGCTCACTCATGAGAGTGTGCTCTCTCTCTCACTCTCCCTCTCAAATAAATCTTTTTTTAAATTTTTTTTTATTTTTCTTTTTTCTCAAATAAATCTTTAAGTTGATGGGAGCCAAGTGTTTCCTGTAGAACTTTCTCAGAGACAAATAGAAAAGTGGACTTACAAGGACCAATGTTTAGGTGCTGAGTAGATTTGGCCTCAATTCCTCATTCTTCCATCTCTCATGTCCTTTGCCATGTGACTTTGCAGATTCCCACCCCCAAAGGGGAAGAATAGATTTTCTACCCTTTGACTCTGAGTTTGACCATTTGATTTACATCTGCCAAAGAACACTCATAGGATGCAAACAGAGGCTCAGAAAAGCACTTGCTCAATTGGACATGTTACTGTTCTACCTCTGCCGCTGCCAAGAAAAGAATGTGCCCAAGCTGGCTGGCTGGCCCCAGGGTGTGAGGAAAGGCACGTGGAGCAGAGTTCCCCTGCTAAGCTCAGCCTATAAGAGCGCCCCAATTGACTGTGCCTGCATGAGCAAGCCCAGTCTAGATCAGCCAATCCCAACCAATTTCTAGATGCATGAACTGTAATAACAAGGGATTATTATTATGGTGGATCATTATTGTTATTCAACAATAATGAACCAATAGAGGTGTTATGGGGTCATATCGGCTCTCTAGTGGTACATAACGTCAGAATAGCCCTAATCATAAGGGTTAATAACCAAATGAGTTTACAGAGGCATTAGTGAATATTGGCACAATAGGCCCACCATTCCTATCCAAAATGACAGAAAGCCTTCCCTAGTCTAAGGAAAGATCCAAGCCTTTACCAGAAAGCTCCATCTTGGCTTGGGTTCCTCCCCAAGTCGACCTTGAGATAAAGATTCAAGTGCAAGTAGTTTATTTAAGTGATAGAAGTGTGAGAGGGGGTGATGTAAGGAAGGGGTAGCAGACCATGAAAGATGTGTTACCAAGCCAGCTACTACTGTGAGCAAGTGGAATTTAATCCCACTGGGCATGTTCTGAGAGCGAGTGTAGAATGCACCTCAGAGGAATATCATCCGAAGATGAGATGCGGTATTTCTTTAGCTCCTGCCGATCAGGCACTGGCTAAGGGCCACCACAGGAGAAATGATACCCAGCACTTCTAGCCCAGCCACACCAGCACAGCCAGGAGGCGCACCATCAGGCAAGGAAATGGAGGTGGTGGAAACTGGAAGTCTGGTGGTCCTGTGTTAGACGTGGTAAGGTAAAGGGATAAAGGTGGGACACTGATAGCATGCTACTCCTTCATTTTGGTTCTACCCTTACTTGGGGAGCATGAACCCCAGGTGGGATGGGTGCTTAGCAGGCCCATCTGCAGATCAGATCAGAGCAGTGGGATACCTTGTGTGCTGACCAGAGCAATGTGTTCCTCTAGGCCAATTCTCCTTCCTGCTCCTGCATATTTTCCTGTTGCTTCTCCAGTCTTATCTCCTACCGTCCTATCACTTTTTAGGGTGTCCATTCCATTGGGGTGAAATGGGTGGCAACACCCGTGATTGGCTCTTTTTTTTTTTTTTTAAGATTTTTATTTATTTATTTGAGAGAGAGCACATGAGAGGGAGGAGGGTCAGAGGGAGAAGCAGACCCCCTGCCGAGCAGGGAGCCGGATGCGGGACTCGATCCAGGGACTCCAGGATCATGACCTGAGCCGAAGGCAGTCGCTTAACCAACTGAGCCACCCAGGCGCCCTCATGATTGGCTCTTATCACAGCTGCCCACCAAGTCAACAAATTAGGTCTGTCTAATACAAGGAGCAAGGAGATTGATGCTGTCCATGAAATTGGAAAAAACACCCTTTATTTTTATTTAAAATCAAATTAATTAACATATACTTTATTGTTTCAGAGGTAGAGTTTAGTGGTTCACCAGTTGCATGTAACACCCAGTGCCCATTACATCACGTGCCCTCCTTAATGCCCATCACCTAGTTACCCCATCCCCCCCATCCACCTCCCCTCCAGCAACCCTCAGTTTGTTTCCTAGAGTTAAGAGTCTCTTAATGGTTTGTCTCCCTCCCTGACTTCATCTTATTTTATTTTTCCTTCCCTTCCCCTATGTTCATCTGTTTTGGTTCTAACACCCTTTAATTTTACAACATCCACAAACACTGTCAGGCCTCACTCCGAAAGGCGTTTGCCTTTCAGTGTGATAAGTACAATCACACCTCATTCCACACAGGAGCTCTGGGTTTAAAAAGGCTTATATATTGATCAGCGTTTCTCAAACCTTTTCATCAAAGTTCTATTATCAGAAAAAAGTAAACCATGTACCCCACCCCTGCTGGTAGCCTACAGTGGGTTTATTTGAATATAAAAATGTGTTAGATTACTGAACATGGACATGTCATGGACATGATGTTTTTGTCTGCTAGCCTCCTTTCCTTGGAGGAAATCCTAGTCCCCTGCTGCATCATTGCTGTTGAGCTGGCATTCACGATGGCACTGATCCCTGGTCACAGGGCTGGGCTGCTGACCCAGGCAGGGCTGGCCATGGTACCCCACTGGCCCGTACCTCCAGCAAGGCCCAACAGCAGTCTGTTTCTTTTTTTTTCTTTCTTTTCTTTTTTTTAAGATTTTATTTATTTATTTGAGACAGAGAGAGTGAGAAGGAGGAGGGTCAGAGGGAGAAGCAGACTCCCTGCCGAGCAGGGAGCCCGATGCGGGACTTGATCCCGGGACTCCAGGATCATGACCTGAGCCGAAGGCAGTCACTTAACCAACTGAGCCACCCAGGCGCCCCTCTTTCTTTTCTTTTTAAAAGATTTTATTTTTAAGTAATTTCCATACCCAACATGGGGCTTGAACTCACAACCCCCAGATCAAGAGTCACATCCTCTATCACTGAGCCAGCCAGGAGCCCCAAGAGAAGTTCTTTTTCTTCTTCTGGGTGGCTCAGCAAGGGAAATAAGGATCTGGAGTTGCTAGCGAACAAATGCAACTTAGAGAAAGCCTACACAGAGAATAAAGCCAAGCAGAGCAGAGAGAGAGCAAGCTGGAGCTCTGGGAATATAATTGGAGCACTGTATCCAAACATACCTGAAGCTTCATAGGCCTTCCAGTAGAGTGAACCCCTCCAAAAAAGGGCAGGGTAGGTTTGCTTATTAGGATAGTTCATTTGCAGCTGGAAGACTCCTAAATTGTTTAGTAAAATAGACATTCCAGAAAAAGTGCCTTGTTTATCCTATGGCTTCATATTTCCCCCAGCACATTGTCCTGTATCCCCTAGGATTGCGTGAGGCCTTGTATCTTTATTTCAGAGATGCTAGACTGTACCTCTGCCTATTCTTCAAATGAGCATTGATTCTGAACACTTTTGCTCTAAATTTTCCCAGCCCCTCCCCAACCTGAGCCTCCTAGGAAGATCTCAAGCTCTTTGCTCTGTCCTATCCCAACTACCTATCCACCCCACCCCCCCCAAAACACTGTTCCCTCTATCACTTACAGGTTTATTGCCCTCCCCTCTTGGATCCTGCGCTATCCACTTAGTATCGCTCTGCACAGACTTGGTTCTTCCCTGCCTCCTCACCCCTACCTTCCTGATTGTGGACAGTCTAACCTCTGAACTATCAAATCCATGAGATGTCAGGAGAGAAATTTCAGAGCAGAGAGGAATGTGCCGAGGTGACATCCTGTCGCTAGAGCAGACTTGGGAAAACCCGTGAATGTTGAAGCAGTGAATTTGGTTTTCGGGAACAGAAGGCAAAGGCAGGATCCCAACCCCAACCCAACAACCACAAAACATTCCTCTTTTATTAGGAAACGATTAGACGTGTAGCGCTATACTTAAGTGCCGCAGGAGTACACAGAAGAAGGAACAGACAGGCCCTACTTTCAAGGCAATTTTAATTTAGCTGAAGGATAAAGTAAAAATTTAGAGAATGATCACGAGGCAAAACATAACCATGCGTGGCAAGGCAGAACAAAGAGTATTAGATGAGTAATAAGCAGATGTGGGAGAAGGGGATGGCTGAGTGGAGTTGTAGAAGAGGGAGTCTTGGAGGAAATGAATCTTGAGCCAGGCCCTGAAGGAAGTAATTGACAAATGCAAACTCTCCAGCTGGTCACGGGGGTCGAGGCTCTGTCTGCAGGAGTTGTGTAACTCAGATCTGCTCTGACCTGTTTGTGAAGATGCAAGCCAACTCTGAAGCTATTCAGGCCGTATTTGTAAGGCCACACAAAACCACTGTTTTGGTCAAAAGAATGCAGTCGCTTGGCATGGGGTACACCCTGTAGATGATATCATGTCTGCAGATCAGTGTTAGGCTAAAGTCACCTGCAAGGGAAGAAGACCTGCAGAATCGTTTATATTTCTGCTTGCATTTAGCCTTCTGTTTCCAAGTTTAATCTCCAAGATTTTTTTTATCTTGATTACAGCTCTTGGTAAATGAATGTCGCTTTAAATGAAAGGCAGAACTTAGGGCAACACAAATTTTTGTTGATACGTTCATTGTGCGACGTGAAGGCCAGTCCTCAATAAAACACAAACAAACAAACCCCCTACTTTTTGCCTTAGGAGCAGAAAGCTAAAGAGATGTAAGAAACAAATTTGCAGATTGTTCTTTCCTAGCGGGAGATACCAGCTAAAACATGGTCTTTAGCCTTAATGAAAACACATTTTCAAGTTCTTCTGGCTTATTCTGGCAAGATAAAAACAAGTTGTACAGAAACCACTTCTGTCAAGACTAGAAGCTTTGGCCTCACTGCCATTGTTAAAAGCAATCCAAGAAATACTATTTAAGGCTAATTTTGCTGCCCTTTTGAAGAGACTTTTAAAATCATACAGAGCCCATAAGAAACAAAACAAAACAGGGGCACCTGGGTGGCTCAGTTGGTTAAGCGACTGCCTTCGGCTCAGGTCATGATCCTGGAGACGCGGGATTGAGTCCCACATCGGGCTCCCTGCGCGGCGGGGAGTCTGCTTCTCCCTCTGACCCTCCCCCTCTCATGCTCTCTATCTCATTCTCTCTCTCAAATAAATAAATAAAATCTTAAAAAAAAAAAATCTGAATTGGAAGGACAGGTTCCTCCTTGGCAGTAAGTGTCAAATTACATTGTCTCCTGTCCTTGGATGAAACCGAGAACTGTGCCCTTGAGGGCTGCCAACCCCTTACTTGACAACCACTACAAAAATTTAACAATAAATGAAACTGACAGCCCACCTCACCAGATTGGGAACACATCTGAACTTCTACAGAAAGATAGCCCGTCCAGAGTTCATTTTCCTGGAGGCTGGTCTACAGCAACACCTAATGAAAACAATGATGGGCACATACTTACTTCCAAGGCATTTGTAGCCTGCGCTCTGATTCCAATCTCACTGCAGAACCGGAGATCAATTTTCACATCTTTTCGCTAAATGGGTAGGATGTGAAATTACTCCCATGGACAATAAGCATTCTCAGGGACTCTGGTAATGACGCAGCTCAGCCCAGCAGAAAGGAGGTACTAACAAAAAGCATACAGACAATTGGTTACCATCCATTTCCCCTGGTGCTGGCATATGTAACTGCAGTAAAAATTGAGTTCTTGAGTAAACCTATCCCTTCCCAATCCAACCAGCAGAACACAGCCAGCAGGTGATTTCTTCTCCGGCAATCTCTGGAAAGTTCGTGTATCCCAGTCTGACCAGAGCCAGGATTTACAGGCTGAGAAGCCAAGGGCCTAAACTCTGGTAATTCTACAGATGAACGTCCTCCTGTCTTCTCTCCCCTCCCCTTTTTTTATTCTCCCTTTGTGTGCCAAATGACCTCTTTCACAAGGGACCACAGTAAACCGCTTCTTTATGATTTCCATCTTTCAAGGCTTGACTTCTGTGGGATGCTTAGACTGAAGACAGCTCCTCCTTCTTGCCGCCTCAGTGGTTTTGTCTCAAATGCATCAGTCTACGTAACAGACATGAAGAATGAAAACAAAGTAAGCCACCCCCAAGGTGGGTAGGACCCAGGCAGAAAGCCTGATAAAGTAGGGATGTGAGAGGTACTGCTCCATGTCTCCAGACCTCAGACTGTCTTGCAGCTACCAAAAGCTGATCCAGCACTTCATAATAATGGTAATGAAACATCATTCTCAGGAAGGTGCCCATAAGGTCAACTTCCTTACTGCTATAAGAATGATTTATTTCCTCTAAAAGATTCCATCTAATTCAACCACAAGTAAATTTAATAAAAAGCACTTTATATGCTTATATAAATATAACTTCAGTAGGAAGTGACTGTTTTGACAGTTTGACAATGAAGGTAATAGGCAACAAGAAAACAGTTCTTGTGAAGTACGTAGAAATTTGGATTAAAAAGGTTATAAGATCAGGTTTACCTTTTCGAAATTCTAGTTAAGTTGGGATCTGAGCAGTCAGTCTATCAACAGAAAGGCACATTTCTTTCATTCCTTTGCTTGTCTGAAGTTAAAAAAATAATAAATAAAATGTTCCTATCCATGTTTGCTATCAAAGAATTTCCTTTTCTGCAGTCCCAGAAAACCAGATAGGAGAAGAAAACCAACATTTTCTGAGCGTCAGACATTATGTTAGGTACTTTGTATATAGTATATATTTCATAAATGTTATCTAATTGAATTTTTCACAACACTGAAGAATGATTAAACCCCAGGGTTTTTGGCTGCTAAGCTTGAGCTCCTCCCTCTGTATTCCATTACAGTGCACAGAGTCTAGTCCGTATCTGCCACCATACATAGTTACCAACAAAAATTTTTTTTCTTGTGATAATGTTTCAAGATCTATTCTCTTAGCAGCTTTCAGATGTGAAATACAGTATTAACTATAGTCCCCATGCTATACATTATGTTCCCATGACTTATTTTGTACCTGGAAGTTTGTGCCTTTTGACCCCCTTCACCCGTTTCACTCACTTCCCACCCCTGACCTCTGGCAACCACCAACTTGTTCTCTGTATCTATGAGTTTGGGTTTTATTTTGCCTTTTTTGGTTTTTGTTTGGGTTGTTTGTTTGTTTTTTAGATTCCACATATAATTAAGATCATTTAGTATTTATCTTTCTCTGACTTATTGCGCTTAGCATAATGCCCCAAGATCCATCCAGGTTGTCATAAATGGCAAGATTTCCTTTTTTATAGCCGAATAATATTCCATTGTGTATATACACCATATTTTCTTCATTCATACATCAGTGGACACTTGGGGTGCCTTGATGTCTTAGCTATTGTAAATAGTGTTCTTATGAACATGGTGCCTATACCTTCTTGAGTTAGTGTTTTCATTTTCTTTGGATAAATACCTGGAAGCTGAATTGCTGGATCATATGGTAGTTCTATTTTTAATTTTTTGAGGAAGCTCCATACTGTTTTCCATAGGGGCTGCATCAGTTTGCATTCCCACCAACAGTGCACCAGGGTTCCCTTTCTCCACATTCTCCTCACACTTATTTCTTGTCTTTTTGATAAAAGCCATTCTCACAAGTGTGAAGTGCTATTTCATTGTGGTTTTGATTTGCATTTCCCTGGTGATGAGTGATGTTGAGCACCTTTTCACATACCTGTTGGTCATCTGTATGTCTTTTTCGGAAAAATATCTATTACATTTTCTCCCCATTTTAAAAATCAGATTGTGTTTTTGCTATTGAACTCTATGAGTTCTTTATATATTTTGAGTATTCACCCCCTTAACAGATATGATCTGCAAACATTTTCTCCTATTCAGGTTTTTTCTTATTTTTCTTTTTAAGATTTCATTTTGTTGATGTTTTCCTTTGCTATGCAGAAGCTTTTTAGTTGAATGTAGTCCCATTTGTTTTTTGCTTTTGTTGCCTTTGCTTTTGGTATCAAATCCAAAAAAATTTTCATTGCCAAGACCAATGTCAAGGAGTTGCCTGCCTGTTTTCTTCTAGGAGTTTTATGGTTCTCAGGTCTTACATTCAAATATTCGACCTATTTTGAGTTAATTTTTATATGTGGTGTAATACAGTGGCCCAGTTTCATTCTTTCACATGTGGCTGTCCAGTTTTCCCTGCACCATTTGTTGAAGAGACTCTTTTCCCCACTGTCTATTCTTGGCTCCTTTGTCATAAATTAATTGACCATGGGTTTATTCCTGGGCTCTCTGTTCTGTTCCACTGATCTATGTGCCTGTCTTTATGCCAGCACCATATTGTTTCATTAATAATAATTTTAAAGTATAAACCTCACTAATAATCACAACTTAAAAACACATGTTCTTTACTTAAATTTGGTTATTCCATGTGGTTAAGGTTTTGTCAGACAATACATTCATACCTGTTTCTATATGGAATGGCAAAGTTGCAGAACTTTTCTAGAAAGCTACTTGACAATGACTTCATCCAGTAATCCCACCCATGGAAATTAATCCTAAACAAATAACCAGTTTATCATGCAATAGCAAAAAATTTGGAAACAACATAAAAATGACCCAGACCAGAAAAATAATTGAATGTATGATGGTAGATTCATTAGATATAATATGTAGCCATGAAAGTCATGCTTTAAAAAAGAAATTTCATGATGTATACATAGTTCAGTATAACATTAGGTTAAAAAGCAAGATACAAAATTATATACAGAATTTTAATTTTGTACAAAGTGAAAATAAGCAAAAATATTAACAGTGATTTCTCTCCAGATGGCAGAATGAAGGTGATCTAAATTTTTTCTTTTAATTTTCTGTGTTTATTATAATAAACATTTATTACTCTTACAATGAAGATTTAAAAAGCATTTTTTTAGTGAAATAGTATGAGGGGAATTCCTGAAAACTTGCTTTCTTTTTTTGTTGTTGTTTGTTTGTTTTTAGATTTTTTTTTTTAAAGATTTTATTTTTATTTATTTGACAGAGAGAGACACAGCGAGAGAGGGAACACAAGCAGGGGGAGTGGGAGAGGGAGAAGCAGGCCTCCCACCGAGCAGGGAGCCCGACGTGGGGCTCGATCCCAGGACCCTGGGATCGTGACCTGAGCCGAAGGCAGATGCCCAACGACTGAGCCACCCAGGTGCCCCTGTTTGTTTTTAGATTTTTAAAATTTATTTATTTGACAGAGACACAGCGAGAGAGGGAACACAAGCAGGGGGAGTGGGAGAGGGAGAAGCAGGCTTCCCACTGAGCAGGGAGCCCGATGCGGGGCTCGATCCCAGGACCCTGGGATCATGACCTGAGCCGAAGGCAGACGCTTAACGACGGAGCCACTCAGGCGCCCCGAAAACTTGCTTTCTTTCTTCACTACTACCAGCACAAAATAGGGCTATTTCTTATAGAGTTGATCAATTAAAAGGCATTTATTATCAATAATAGCCAAATTATGGGAACGCCTGGGTGGCTCAGGTCATGATCCCAGGGTCCTGGGATCGAGTCCCGCATCGGGCTCCCTGCTCAGCGGGAAGCCTGCTTCTCCCTCTGCCTGCCGCCCCCCCTGCTTGTGCTCTCTCTCTCTCTCTCTCTCTCTCTCTGTCAAATAAATAAAACCTTAAAAAAAAAAAGGCATTTATTGGGCTGGCATTTATTGGGCTGACCACTGAGTTATATGCTACTAGGGGCAAAATAAAGGAACATAAGTCACAGTCTCTGACCCCAATTAGCTTAAAACCCAAATGAAGAATTTGTCCTGAGTCTCTATTTTACATGTATATAAGTGATGAGAAGTAAATACACACCCCCTGCAAAATGAATCTTTTCACTTCTGTTATGGCTGCAGGATACTTGCTTCTATATATATTGTAAATCTCAGAATTCTGATCTTAATCATTGTTCCCCCATGACTGCTCTGCTGTCTGTTTGTTCCTCCTTCCCCTGTTGTTTGACATCTCTCTCCAGACTCCTTCCTAGCCACACTTTCCCCAAATACATATGGCGCCCCATGACTTCCATTAGCTGCCCAGTAATGTAAAACAACACATATCCACATTTATCAAATTGGTTGACAGTGCTTGTTTATATATTTCCTTTTTTTTTTTTTTAAAGAATTTATTTATTTGAGAGAGAGAATGAGATAGAGCATGAGAGGGGGGAGGGTCAGAGAGAGAGGCAGACTCCCTGATGAGCAGGGAGCCCGACGTGGGACTCGATCCCAGGACTCCAGGATCATGACCCGAGCCGAAGGCAGTCGCCTAACCGACTGAGCCACCCAGGCGCCCTATATATTTCCTTTTGTCAAGGATAGTGAAGGGTCTGAGATTTCCTCCTACTTGCAAATTAAGAAGTTAGCCTATCACTGTTTCATGAATGCTGACACAAGGCATAAGACTACTGGGTCAGAGACAAAAAACTTTATTACTCATGGCAGATCAAGCAGCATGAGGTCCAAAATTCCACTGAACATGTCCCCCCCCCCCCCACCGAGTCTTAAAGAGTGGCACACACGAGCCCAGGTAGATGTTGTGCACACAGATTTGTTTCAAGGCTGAGGACCCTGAATTTAGGGAATCTGAATCTTTTAAAATGGGCTACAAGTGAACCTGCCCAACCTTTGCCCTGGTGGGACACATTATATTATCATACTTGACGGTAAACAAACCTGCCCTTTTGCTCTATAAGGGGATACAATCTTTATCTTCTAAGGCTCTTTATATAAATATCCTTGAAAAACTAGATGGGACAAAAGCTATCAGTGGGTCTGATCGCATAACAGGGAGAAACATGGGAGATTATGGAGGATTGTCTCCCAGCATCTTTTCCAACATTTTGGGGCAACATTTTATTTTGATAAAATTGAAAACTTACAGAGAAGTTCCAAGAATAGGGCAAGGAACTTCCTTATACCCCTGTGTTGGCCAATTAGGTTTTGCCTCTTTCTTTTTTTCCCCCCTTCCTTTCCTTTTCCTCCCTCCCTCCCTTCCTTTCTTTCCTGTATATATCCAATTTTCAGAGCAACTTGAGAATAAATTGGAAATGTCACATGATGGAAGTTTGTCCCAATGTTGATGATATTAAATATGATCACTTGAGGGCGCCTGGGTGGCACAGTCAGTTAAGCATCCAACTCTTGGTTTTGGCTCAGGGTCATGGGATGGAGCTCCCCGCCTCCTCCAACCCCCCGCATCATGTTCCACACTCAGTGGAGAATCTGCTTGAGATTCTCTCTCTCCCTCTCCCCCTTCTGCTCATGGTCTAATAAATCTTTTTAAAAACATATGATCACTTGGTTAGATGGTGTTTGCTCAGTTTCTCCACTATAAAGTTTCTGTCTTTCCCTTTGTGAGTAGTAATTTTTTGAGAAATACTTTGAGACTATGTAAATATGTTGTTTCCCATAAAAAAATTTACCCACTGGTTTTAATAGCCACTGATGACTATATAACACCATCATTTCTTCTATGTTCATCAGTTGCCTTGCTACTATAAAGAACTTTCTCTGGGGTGCCTGCGTGGCTCAGTTGGTAAGTGTCTGCCTTTGGCTCAGGTCATAATCCTGGGATTGAGCTCAGCGGGGAGCCTGCTTCTCTTATGCTCTCTGTCGCTATCTCTGTCTCAAATAAATAAAATCTTAAAAAAAAAAAAAAAAAAACCTTTCTCTTCATATATTTCATTTATTTACATCAATATGGACTCATGGAATTCTTTTTTCTTGAATAGGTTATAATCTATCACTACCATTATTTACTATGATGCTCCAGTTGTCTCTGATTTGGCCAATAGGAGATCTTTCAGGCACTCTCTAGTGCAACAAGAGCTAGGCTCATCTTGTAGTTTCCCTATGTCAACCATGGAATTAGTCTTTTCCCCAGTGGCTCCTTTCAGGGGGAAACATTTTGAAACCAAAATCTTTACTCTTAGTGTGTTCATTTCTAATAGTGTGATATTGTCTCTAGGCTCTGACAGGAAGCAGACACACACACACACACACACACATACACACAATCATGAGTTCATGTTGATATCCGGTTCCAAACCAACACTGGTTTGGATACAGTGTTGGATACATCCTTTTTTTTCCTTTGAGATATAATTGACATGTAACATTATATTAGTCTTATGTACAGTGTAATGATTTTATTTCAAGAAATGATTACCACAGTGAATGTGGTTGACATTCATCACCACATAGTTACAAGGTGTTTTTTCTCGTAATTTTTAAGATCGACTTTTAGCAACTTTGAAATATACAATACAGTTTTAACTATAGTCACCATGCTGTACATTACATCCACAGGACTTATAACTGGAATAACTTAGAACTTATATCTTACAACCTTTTGACCCCTTTCACCCCACCCCACTCCTGCTGCCTCTGCAACCACCAATGTGTTCTCTGTATCGGAGAGATGTATTTTTTTTTTTTTCACATACTAACTGTTCTTTATAGTAAGAAGTCTGGATCTCATTATCCTGAATATTTTTACTCATTTGCAATAAACAGAAAAAATGTTCAGAATTGCTAACCTATACCACTGAAAAGCAAACCTAGAGTTCAAAATTGTTTCTCCTATAAGGTCAAATTTACATAAAATGAAATGCACAGATCTTAAGTACACAATTCTGTGAATCTGACAAATACATTCATCGATAAGATCTAGAACATTTGTCACTTTGTAAGTTCCATTATGTTTCTTCCCAATCCATCCTGCACCCTTTCAGGCTACTACTTTCTGATTTTTTCACCACTGATTACTTGTGCCTGCTCCAGAGTTTCATATAAATACAACCATACAGTGTGTACCCTTTTGTGTCAGGCTTATTGTGGCCAGCATAATGTCTAAAAGATTCATCCATGTTTTTGCATATTATCAGTAGTTCCATTTTATTGCTGAGTATTCTTCTATTGCACGAATATACCAAAGTTCTAAAAATCCATTCTCAGGAGTGCCTGGGCGGCTCAGTTGGTTAAGCATCTGACTTCACCTCAGGTCATGCATGATCTTGGTGTCCTGGGACTGAGCCCTGCATCAGCCTCTGCACTCGGCAGGAAGTGAGTTTCTCCCTTTCCCTCTCCTTCTGCTCCTCCCCTGCTCATGCTCGCTCGCTCGCTCTCTCTCTCTCAAGATAAATAATCTTTTTTTAAAAAAATTCCATTCTCCAATTGATATTTATATGGGTTAGTTTTCTATTATGAATAAAGCTGCTATGAATATCTTTGTTCAAGTCTTTTTATGGACCTCTAGTTTCACTTCTCTTGGGTAAATACCTGGGTGTGGAATGCTTAAAATCATAGGGTAAATGTAAGTTCAAATTTGTGAGAAACTACAAACTGTTTTCCAGGATGGTTTTACAATTTTATGCTTCTGTCAACAATGTGTGAGTGTTCCAGTTGCTCCAAATTCTTGCCAAAGTTTTGTGTCATCAGTGTTCACAATTTTAGCCATCGTAGTAGAACTATCTCACTGTGGTTTTTGTGTTTCCCTGATTAACTACGATGTTGAATACTTTGTATGTTTATTGGCCTTCTGGGTATTTTCCTTTGGAAAGTGTCCATTCAGCTCTTGTATCAGTAATGACATTTTTTGTAAATTGAAGTATAGTTGACACACAGTGTTAAATAGTTTCGGGGTACAACATAGTGACTTGACAACTCTATACATTATGCTATGCTCACCACGGGTGTAGGTACCATCTATCAGTATAGAATGCTGTTGCAATACCATTGACAATATTCCCTATGCTACCTTTCATCCTGGTGATGTATTTATTCAATAACTGGAAGCCGGTATCTCCAATTCCCCTTCACTCATTTTGCCCATCCCCCATCCCCTTCGCTCTGGCAACCACCCCTTTATTCTCTCTTATCGTGGGTCTGTTTCTGGTTTTTGTTTTTTGTTTTTCGGATTCCACATATAAGTGCAATGGTATTTGTCTTTGACTTATTTCACTTACCATAATACCCTCCAGGGCCATCCATGTTGTTGCAAATGGCAAGACTTCATTCTTTTATATGGCTGAGTAATATTCCATTCATCTATTGATGAACACTTGGGTTGCCACCATATCTTGGCTATTGTAAATAATGCTGCAATGAACATAGGATGGATATATCTTTTCGAATTAGTGTTTTTGTTTTGGGGGGTAGATACCCAGTGGTGGAATTACTGGTTTATATGATATTTCTATTTTTTTTTGAAACCTCCATACTGTTTTCCACAATGGCTACACCACATTACATTCTCACAGTGCACAAGGGTTCCTTTTTCTCTACATCCTCTCCAACACTTGTTACTTCTTGTCTTTGATATTAGCCATTCTGAGAGGTGTAAGATGATATCTCCTTGTGGTTTCGATTTGCATTTCCCTGGTGGTTAGTGATGTTGAGCATCTTTTCACATGTCTGTTGGCCATCTGTGTGTCATCTTTGGAAAAATGTCTATTTAGGTCCTCTGCCCATTTTTTTTAATCAGATTATTTGGAGGGTTTTTTTTTTTTTTTTCCCTGCTGTTGCAGGATGTTCTTTAAATATTTTGGATATTAACCCCGTTTTGGATACATCATTTGCAAATATCTTCTACCATTCAGAAGGTTGTTTTTTTTTGTTTTGCTAATGATTTCCTTCACTGTACAGAAGCTTTTAATTTTGATATAGTCCCAATAGTTTATTTTTGCTTTTGTTTCCCTTGCCTGAGGAGACACATCTAGGAGAATGTTGCTAGGGCTGATGTCAAAGAAATTACTGCCTATGTTTTCTTCTAGAAGTTTTATGGTTTCAGGTCTCACATTTAGGTTTTTAATCCATTTTGAGTTTATATTCGTGTATGGTGTAAGAAAGTGTCCAGTTTCGCTCTTATACATGCAGCTATATAGTTGTTCTAGCACCGTTTATTGAAGAGACTGTCTTTCCCCCATTGTATATTCTTGCCTCTTTGTCATAGATTGACCATATAAGCATGGACTTATCTGTGGGCTCTCTGTTCTGTTCCTTTGACCTATGTTTCTGTTTTTGTGCCACTACCATACTGTTTTTTTTTTTATATTTTTATATTTTATTCATTTAGAGAGTGCACGAGTGGGGCGGGGAGAGGTAGAGGGAGTGGGAGAGAATTTCAAGCAGACTCCATGCCAAGTATGGAGCCTGATGCAGGGCTCAATCCCACAACCCAGAGATCGGGGCCAACCCTGAGATCTCACGACCCTGAGATCTCATGACCCGAGCCGAAATCAAGAGTCAGACACTTAATCGACTGAGCCACCCAGGCGCTCCAGTACCATACTCTTTTATAGCTGTGTGTAGTATATTTTGAAATCTGGGATTATGGTATCTCTAGCTTTGTTCTTCTTTCTTAAGATTGTTTTTGGCTATTGCAGGGTTTTTTTGTGGTTCCATACAAGTTTTAGGATTATTTGTTTTCTCGTTCTGTGAAAAATATTATCAGTATTTTGATAGGGATTGCACTTAATCTGTAGATTCCTTTGGGTAGTCTGGACATTGTAACAATACTATTTCTTTCAATTCATGAGCAGGGTATGTCTTTGTGTTGTCTTCAGTTTCTTTCATCAAGGTTTTATGGTTTTCAGAGTACAGGTCTTTCACCACCTTGGTTAAGTTTATTTCTAGGTATTGAACTCTTTTTGGTGTAATTGTAAATTGGAATGTTTTATTTCTCTTTCTGCTACTTCATTATTAGTGTATAGAAATAATAGATTTCTGTATTTTGATTTTGTATCTTGCAACTTTGCTGAATTCATTTATCCTAATAGTTTTTTGGTGGAATCTTTAGGGTCATTCAAATCTTTTGTTGTTGTTGAAGAGTTTTATTTTAGAACACGAGTGCAAGTGGGGGGAGGGAGAGGGACAAGCAGACTCTGGGCTGAGTGTGGGGCCTGGTGCGGGCATGGATCTCATGACCCTGAAATCATGACCTGAGTCAAAATCAGGAGTCAGACACTTAACCAACTGGGCCACCTGGGTACCCCCGTTCATTTTCTAGTTCGTAAAGGCATAGTTAGGTTGAGATCTTTCTTGTTTCTTTATGTAGGTGTTTATTGCTATGAAATTCCCTCTTAGAACTGTTTCTGCTGTATCCCATAAGTTTTGGTTGTGTTTCCATTTTCATTTGTCTCAAGATTCTTTCATTTTCCCTTTAATTTCTTTGATCCATTGGTTGCTCAGGAGAGTGTCAACTTCCATGTATTTGAGTTTTCCAGTTTTTCTCCTGTTATTGATTTCTAATAGTATACCATATGGTCAGAGAAGATAGTTGGTATGATTTCAGCCTTATTAAATGTGCTAAGACTGGTTTTGTGGCTTAATATAGGGTCTATTGTAGAAAATGCTTCTTGTGTAATTGAGAAAAATGTATATTCTGCTAATACACAGATAAAACGTTCTGTATATTTTTGTTAGGTCCATTTGGTCTATGGTGTTGTTCAAATCTGCTGTTTCCTTTTTCTCTGTGTGGTAGATCTATCCATTGTTGAGAGTGAAATACTAAAGTCCCCAACTATTTTTGTATTGCTGTTTCTCGCAGAGCTAAAAGGAGAAATATTTTGCTTTATATATGTAGGTACTCTGGTGTTGACTGCATTAGGATGTACAATTGTTATATCTTCTTGATGGATTTATTTTATCATTATATAATGACCTTGTCTCTTTTTACCATTTTTATTTTTTTTTAACATTTTATTTGATAGACAAGCAGGGGGAGTGGGAGAGGGAGAAGCAGGCTCCCTGCCGAGCAGGGAGCCCAATACACGGCTCGATCCCAGGACCCTGGGATCATGACCTGAGCCAAAGGCAGACGCTTAATGACCGATCCACCCAGGCACCCCTCTTTTTACCATTTTTAAAGTCTGATTTTTTTCTGGGTTACCATTTGTTTGAAATATCTTTTTCCATCCCTTCACTCTCAGTCTGTGTGTATCTTTAAGGCCAAAGTGAGAGTTGTAGGCAACTTTCATTAGATCTTTTTTTTTTTAATCCAGCAATTCTATATTTTTTGATTGGAGAATTTAATCTATTTACATTTAAAGTAATTACTGATAGGTCAGGACTCATTATTGCCAATTTGTTGTTTTCTGGCTCTTATAGCTCTATTGTTTGTTTCACATTCAGTTGTCTTTTTTGTATGTTTTGATGCCTTTTGGTATCAGTAAGTTTTGACCTCTTTTATCATGTTCTTTTTTATAATTACTACAGGTTTTTCTCATTACCATGAGGCTTACATAAAATATCTTGAAATTATAACACCCTATTTTAAAGTGATAATTTCAATAGCATGCCTAAACTTTATACTTTTACTTCTCCTCCTCACATTTTAGTTTGTTAATGTTAGAATTTATGTATTTTTCATATTGCATAACCAATAACAGATTATTGTAGTTATGGTTATTTTTAGTACATTTGTTTTTTAACTTTTAAACCAGAGTTGCAAGCTAATCACACACCACCATTATCATATTATAGAATCTTTGACTATATATGTTTTTACCATTATAGTGAGTTTAAACTACCTAATGTTTTTATAATGTTAATTAGCATCTTTTACTTCCACTCAAAGAACTCCCTTTAGCATTTCTTGTAAGGCTGTTCTAGTGATTATGAACTCCCTCAGCTTTTGTTTTTCTGAGAAAGTCTTTCTCTCTCCTTCATTTCCAAAGGACATTGTTGCTGGTTATAGAATTCTTGGTTGACAGGTTTTCTTTAAATATTTTTTATTTTTTTTAAAGATTTTATTTATTTGACAGAGAGAGACACAGCAAGAGAGGGAACACAAGCAGGGGGAGTGAGAGAGGGAGAAGCAGGCTTCCCATGGAGCAGGGAACCTGATGCGGGGCTTGATCCCAGGATCCTGGGATCGTGACCTGAGCCGAAGACAGACGCTTAACAACTGAGCCACCCAGGTGCCCCGTGATCTTCTGCACCTTGAGGGTGGTTTAGAACATGGTTGTTAGGGTCTGAGAACACTGGGCTTTGCACCTGTGTGGCCCAGGGCAAGTCAACGGACCTCACTGACTTCAGGTTCCTCATCAGAGAACTGGGAATAATGACACTTCATAGAATTGTAGTACCCTTAAATGGAATATTCTAGATAGAGTCAACGGGGAACCACTGATGGTGAGCCATTGAACAGTCATTGTGAGGTGGGCTGGAGGACTCTTTAAGAAATCTGTCATATCCCAAGCAGCAGAAGCATTACCTTTTTATTTAAGACTTTTTTTTTTTTGAGAGTGAGAGAGAGCATGAGTGCATGAGCAGGGGGGAGGGGCAAAGGGAGAGAGAGAAGCAGACTCCCTGCTGAGTGTGGAGCCTGACATGGGGTTCGATCCCAGAACCCCGGGATCATGACCCTAGCTGAAGGCAGACGCCCAATGACTGAGCCACCCAGTTGCCCCTTCTTTCAATATTTTAAACATATCATCCCATTCTCCTCTGGCCTAAAACGTTTCTGTTGAGAAATATGCCAAGAGACTTGGCATATGAGGGTACACTTGCATATAACTATTCTTTTCTCTTGCTTTCAAAATTCTTTGACTCTTGACAATTTAATGTATCTTGGTGCTCAGGCTCAACCTACTTTTTGGGGCCTTTGGGCCTCATGAATCTTGATGTCCATTTCTCCAGATTTGGGAGTTTTCAGCCATTATTGCTTTAAATATTCCTTGTCCCTTTTTCTTTCTCTTCCGGGCATTCCCATAATTCCTGTAGGTTCTCTTCATTCTTGTTCACTTTCTTTTTGCTCCTCTGAATGGATAATATCAAATTTTCTGTGTTCTAGGTCACTGATTCTTTCTTCTGCATTGTTGAGTCTGCTTTTAAAGATCTCTATTGAATTCTTCAATACAGTCATTGTATTTTTCAGCTCTAGAATTTGGGGGTTTTTTGATGGTTTTTATTTCTTTAAACTCTTTCCTCATGCATTGTTTTTCTAATTTCGTTTAGTTGTCTGATCGGTAAATAACACTTTTTCACATGAACTGCATTATGGCAATGAAATTTTATAACTTGGTAAAAATCAAGTGTACTGTCACTTTAAAAACCTAAAGGGAAAAACTATATTAACAGAATCAGTAAATTATATTCCACTTGATAAATTCCTTCTTTTGGATCCTAAGTAGGTAATATTTTTCTAGTTATGAATTCTTTTCTGGGATGTTTAAAAGCCAAACTTAAATAGCAAAAGGAAAATATTCAAAAACTGAAAAAAAGAGGCTATTACTTTGTGGCTTTGCTCTGAAACATGCTTGATAAACTCTACCCATGAGAATTGCTAGTTGTAGGAGTGTTTGTGCTTTTACAGTGAAATTTGCCACATGAAGATGGGGGAATGGGGATGTCCAACTCACATAGCTTTTTGAAAACTAGCAGACTCACCAAGATGTTCAGGAAATGGTGTCTTTAAATGTGAAGACACAAACATAAATAGGAAGTAGAAACACCCCAGTTTAGGAAACGGCTGGTATAGGTCTGAATCCTGGCTCCCATTAACCAGCCAATTCTAACTCCTCTGAGCTTCACTTTCCTCACTTTATAAAGTAGTGGAACGAATCCCTGAGTAGCAACGTTGTTCTAAGGATTAAATGAGATTAAATGTGGGTGCCTGGCTGGCTCAATCAGTGGAGCATGTGACTCTTGATCTCCAGGTTTTAAGTTTGAGCCCCATAGTGGGTGTAGAGATTACTTAAAAATAAAATCTCTTTTAAAAATGAGATTAAGGGGGCACCTGGGTGGCTCAGTCAGTTAAGCATCTGCCTTCGGCTCAGGTTGTGATCCCGGGGTCCTAGGATCGAGCCCCTAGGATCGAGTCTGCTTCTCCCTCTCCCACGCCCCCTGCTTGTGCTCTCTCATGCTCTCAAATAAAATAAAAACAAAAAGAATAAATAAAATGAGATTAATGAGCACCTGGGTGGCTCAGTCGGTTGAGCATCGTACTCTTGATTTTGGCTCAGGTCAAGATCTCAGAGTCCTGGGATGGAGCCCTGTGTCTGGCTCTGCACTCAGTAGGGAGTCTGCTCCCTCTCCTGCCCCTCCCCCTGCTCGCTATCCAATAAAATAAATCTTTAAAAAATTAAATGGGGGCACCTGGGTGGCTCAGTCCTTAAGCATCTGCCTTTGGCTCAGGTCATAATCCCAGGGTCCTGGGATCGAGCCCCGCATCAGGCTCCCTACTCAGCAGAGAGTCTGCTTCTCCCTCTCCCACTCCCCCTGCTTGTGTTTCTTCTTGCTGTGTCTCTGTCAAATAAATAAAAAATAAAGATTAAATGTTAGTGACTTGTGGTTAGGAATCAGGCCCCATCACCATGTTGGGGGGGGGGGATGTTTTCTTTCCTGCCTCCCTCCACTCTTAAGGGGGTAGTGTGGTCTCAAAGAGCATGACTTCTGGTGTCAGTTGGACTCTAGCTAGGAATCCTGACTTTGCTACTAAAAACTTGTGATCTCAGCTGAGCAAGTTAATGTCCCTGGGTCTCAGAGATAAGGACACCTACCACATTAGGTAAATGTGCAGAGTAAATCACACGGTTTATATTTAGCTCCTACCATAGCAAGTGATAGGAGATATTCAGTATACACTCTCTTGCTACAACATGTGTCCCTTAAATGGGAATGACCTCACATGCCATAGGTCAACAGGGAATTAGTATAACATGAAGTCATGTTGGTTCCTATGTAACTTTTTTCTAGCATCTTAATGTTTGAAGCAACCAGAGGTAAGCCTTCTCACAGTAACTGACTTTTTTAAGATTTCATTTATTTATTTGAGACAGAATGAGAGAGAGAGAGAGAGAGAGCGCTCACATGAGAGGGGGGAGGGTCAGAGGGAGAAGCAGACCCCCTGCCGAGCAGGGAGCCCGATGCAGGACTCCATCCTGGGACTCCAGGATCATGACCTGAGCCGAAGGCAGTCGCTTAACCAACTGAGCCACCCAGGCGCCCCGTAACTGACTCTTTAATAAGAGGAAACTTTTAGCATTCTATGAAGGCCTTTAGGAAAAGCTGAGAATACACAGAGCTGCCCTTGTTACCTGCAGAAAAGGACTGATGGAGGGACTTTAAGAATCCCCATGTAATCCTCCTGGGAAGCTTTCTGAACAAGTGAAAATGCAGATGAAGTGGTGAAGACATTTCCCTTTAAACCAGGAGAGATTAGTAAATACCACTCCTTAAATCCAATGTTGAATTGTGATGCAACGGTCCCCATTAGGAACTAATGTCCTCCAGGACTTCTATTCCAAAAGCACCACAAGAAGCCCCCAGTTCAAGGCCAGAATGCCATGTATAGATGTTTGTGCAGTTGAGGTTTAGCGGAGCTCACATTTTGCTAGTTTTTATTTTTTTAAAAGATTTTGAGAGAGAGCTCGCGAGCACAAGCAGTGGGGAGCAGCAGAGTGGTGTGTGTGGGGGGGGAGCAGGCAGCCCAGTGTGGTCTCCATCCCAGGACCCGAGATCATGACCTGAGTTGAAGGCAGACGCTTCAGGGACTGAGCCACCCAGGTGCCCCCATTTTGTTAGTTTTGACAAAGTTTTTGCTAGTGCTCTGGTTACAAAGTTGCATGGGCTTTGAGTGTGGTCTACCCCAACCAGGTTTGTCCCCATCAGCCCATGATGTAGACCATGGGAGCTTCTCAGGAATAAACAGATGGTGTGACAACAGAGACATCCATATCTCTTTCCCTCCAATGTTTCTTAGGCACTTACTGTAAAAAAAAAAAAAAAAAAAAAAAAATCGAAGCAATCTAAGTGTAATAGTGAAAACAAAGGCTCATAGTTACTGGGTGCTCTTTACAAATTAGTTAGCTCACTTAATTCTCAAAACAACCCTGTCGACTACAGGCTCCCTAGGACCCATTCTCTAACTGCAGAAACGAAGGCTTACAAGGAGCATGAGTAATGGGAGGTTAAGTAACTTGCCCAGGTCACCCAGCTGGAAAGTGGTAGAGAATTAAAGCCTCTGATTTTTCTATGCATTTAAACACATCGTATTGTTTTTATTTAGTCAGTTTTTTTAACATAAATGAGAATTATACTTACATTGTTTTTTTAATTTACAGGCATTGCTCTATCAGAAAGCCGAAGTAAAGGGAAGCTGTTGATAATTCACAGCTATTTACATTTCACAAGACTCGTATTTCATTCCAAGAAATCAGGCTCATCAATTATTTGCATTTGGTAACATGTTAATTATACAAATAATTAGCCGTGAGACTAGACATGAACATGAAAGTATAATGAATAGTTTTGCTAATTGCTCTTTTCTGTCATGGACAGTTCCTGAAGTATTAACAGCTCCCCTATTCGGCTTGCTAAATTCTCTTTTCACTTCATGGAAAAGTCCAAATCAGGGACAACAATTAGATTTTCTGTCATGCCAGCCCTAACCCAGTGATTATGACTGTTGAAAGCACTATGTTGAGAAGCATTCTGGGGTACTGTCTGGGTCCCAGGGGAAATCACATGGTGATTGATGGGTCTTTGCATCACAGGTGAGTGTGGGTCGGCAACAGATAAGCCAGATTTTTGGCCATCTCTGGCCTGAGTGTTGAGAAATTTATTTCAACCTTAGGGGTCATAGGATCATTTCCGCACCCCCTAACAATCCTACAAATGTGCTGTATTCTGGGGTGGTGATATGAAAAAGAATCAGATGTGGATTCTGTCTTCTAAAAAGAAATGCATAAATGGCCCTACATAAATTTAAAAGTGCTAAGTGCTCTAAAAGTAATAGATGGTACGACATAAGGGATCAGAGGAGAAAATGGATTATTTATAGTAACAGGGAGGCTGGGGCAGAGATGGATCAAGTGTCCTTTCTGAGGTAGGCCTTAATATATAGAAATGGGGGGCAGGGGTGAAGTGAGGAAGGCTTAGCTTTTTTTCCATTTTTGGGCAGATGATGAATCACCTGCTATAATGAAGGAAGCATGTACAAGGGAAGAGTTCATGGTAGCTGGAATGTAGGAAAATAAAGGAAGGTCAAGTTGGGAAACAGGGGCAGGCCCAGGTTGTAAAGGGCCTGGGAACACCAGATTAGGAATGTTCTAGAACACTGTCTCTCAAGAGGTGTGTCCACAGGATATTCGTACTTTTTTACGTAACTAAAGGATCCTGCTGTGAACGATGTTGGAGGAACACTGAATTAAAAACAAGTTTCTATGCAGGAGTTTTTAGAGCTTTTAAAATGCTAATGTACACTATGAATTTCCAAGAGGGACTTGCACTGTGCAAAAATCCCAAACTTAGTGATTGTAGACCTTTCTTGGAGCACCTCTGAGAGTAGTGTTCTTCAGGAGCTCTATGAAAGTAATGGCCATAGAGTGGTGTGATGCCCAGAGTACACATTCAACTTTCCCTGCCAATTGACCAACTGACTGATCTTTTAGAAACCCCTGATGTTGCAGGAATCGGGAGAAAATTTGCCCTCAAAGCAGCATCAACCCCCTCCCTCCCCGATTCCCCTGCTCCTTTACTGTTACAAGAATCTGCCTTCAGCTGCTGCCCTTTTGCCCCCCACTTTAGCCAGGCCCCGTTGCTCTTATTCCTGGAGCTCTGGTGTTCCTGCCCTGATAAAATTTTGCCTTGTTTCAGGGCTCTGATGGTGCCCTGTTTTGAATCTCCCATCTGTCATCCTGCATCCCAGACATGCTGCCTGCCCTTTCCTTGGCTGCCTGATGCCCCTTGACCTCTCCCCAGCCTGCCTGTAGGCTTTCTTTACTGCTGCCCTGACCTCTACATACTTTGAGTGCTTCTGATCCTTCTGGTAAACCTCGAGATGTTCCCATCTTTAGCCACTTGCTGCTCTGGGGTGCCTGGCTCCCACAAGATACCTGTGTGCTACATTCTGGGGGGCTGGGCTCATGCATGCCCAATAAACACCCTTCTGCCACTTTTGCCAGTTATGGTGGCTTCTAGGTGAGATTCCATAATTCTGCTTGGGAGGGATGAACAAGCAGTCTCTAAATTTAACATTTAATTATCCCAGGTGGAGGGGGAAAAAAAAAATCGCAGCAGTGACATGTTTAGAGCTGCGCTCCCAAGAAGCTTCTGTTGATTGGGCAAAATCAGGTGGGATCACACAACAATCTAGAAGGGGGAGTGAAATCTCTAAATGTTTAGAGAGTGCCAGGCTGTATTAGGTATTCAACAAGAAGCCAACCGTGGTGCGATTAGATGAAGCTGGGTGAGTGGACAAAACTTGGCTGGGAATAAGAGCGTGACTGGCAGGGCAAGTACAAACTGTAGATGATGAGATGCTGCCACTATGAACCAACTGTTTTGACCCCAGAAAGGGGTTCTTAGGATTGATGGTAACAGTGTGTAGCAAAGACTCCGGCCCCAAAAGGCCTACCAATTTTTGGAAACGGTTAGGAAGAATGATGAACAAAAATACAAAGAAGATATTACCTTACCTTTGAAAAGAATGTGCAGTTCTGGTTGATGCATTTCAAGAAAGGAATAACGGAGTTCACAAGGTATTTTAAGTGATCAGGGGTCTGGAGGGTCTTCCGTATAAAGCCAGGGTGGAGGCTGATGGGGGATATGCTCCAGTCTAGAACATTCTGAAAGGCACGGAGAAGGTGAACATAAACCCAAACCCACTTATCGGAAGTATTCTGAGATAGTCTCAAGGAAGTAAGACAAGGTTACTAAATGTATGGAACTCATTACCCCCCCCCAAGAGGTAGCACAGGCTGAAAACAGAATTGGCTTCAAAGCTGCTTACATCACGGTGTGGCCACTGGAGCTGTCCTACGTTCCTGAGGGAAATCTGATTGTCGTAGATAATAGGGAGGCCACATGTATGTGTCTTCCTAAATACAGCACTTAGCCTCACCCTCAGCACCCGTGGCTGGACCCCACACCTGCCAATCTTACTTTTTAAAAGTATTGCCCTCTGCTCAGGGGCCTACCTACTCGAGGTGCTAGTCTATACCTTATCTTTAATCCTTTTAATAATACTGCAAGAGATAATTACCCCGTTTCATAGAAGAGAAACCACTCAGGTTAAGTAACTGGAGGAGCTGGGACTTGGAAGCCCAGGCATATTCTTAAAGACAGTACTGACTCTCCTCTCTCACGTGTATGCTTTTCTGTACTTCGTCTACCACCCCAAATTCCAAAAATGGGGGTTTTTGCCCTTTGCTCCCTGCTGGAGAAAAATGACCTCAGTCATTCTAGGACTAGCACATTTGTTCCTATACCTCTATGGTTCAAGGTGCCCCGCTGGAGAGGGGGACAGTTAGTGTCCTGGGGCCGAGACCAGGGGAACGGGAGGGCCTCATAGGGGTCAGGCATTTTGAGTGTTCTAACAGGTCATTCTCACAACACCCATTTGAATTTCCATTTGGCGTGGAGGAGGCTGGGTCTCAGATTATGTAACATGCCTAGGAGCCCATGCATAGGCAATAGACCCAGTCTGTGAAACTAAATCTGGCGCCAAAGTTGCCTCCCTGGAAGGAGAGACCATTCCATCTCTGTTGTCTCATAACCTCCGAGCTCACCTCCATTACCACTAACCACCGAGGACTCTCTGTGCTACACCTTTGCTAAGTCCACTGCTGGTAGGAGTGGAGTTCTAGACCATGCAGAAATCCAGGCTGGAATTGTCGAACAGATTTTACCTTGTCAACGTTTTCCCTATAGTTAAAAACCAGCTCTAGGGCGCCTGGGTGGCTCAGTCGGTTAAGCGACTGCCTTCGGCTCAG